>NW_020173215.1:5574505-5655959 GCF_003031525.2 Neophocaena asiaeorientalis asiaeorientalis
TTTTTTTTTTTTGCTTAGAAGTCAAGAGATCTAGTAGCAAGTTCACTTCTAACACTTAACTGCCTTGTGAGTGTTTCAAAGTCTTTTAGTCTATCTATGCCCCAATGTCCTCATATTTGTAAGCAAATGGTTTTGTAATATCTGTACATCAGATGACTGCACAAGCAAACAGTGTTCCCCTGCGAATGACTGCTGAGAGGGGGCACGACAGTTTCACATCTGAGGACGGTGACACAGAGGTTACAGAGCCTGCTGCAGCAACTCCTACAGGAGGCTCAGGGGTGGAGGAGGCCGAGCGTGTAACCTGTATCCTGGAGGCACAAGGCCGCGGGGAGCAGGAGAGCAGTGAGAGCATCTGAAGGAACCAGCCTGTGGGAGTTAGGGAAAACACAACCTGAACTGTGCTCCCCTGGCTTCTGCCAAGGCTCTGGTGTGTCTCAACTACATCTATAATCAGGGCCATGGAGGGGAGGAATTACAGAATAAAGATAAAGAAGCAGAGCACAGCGATCGAAGAGAGGCCTGAAGGAAGGGGGCAAAGTAAAGTAAAAAAGGAAAGAAATCATGTCTGTAGGTCTACGTAGTCATCTGCAAGACCACAGGGTGAAAAAACCAAAGGAGAGTGAAAATAAGAAAGTCTAGGGGACTTGTGGAAGGGATGTCAGACCATGAAGAGCATTTTAGGAAGCTGCACTTCAAGGAGAATGAGAACAGCTGTTTAGCAAGGGCTTATGTGATCGAAGCCATTAGTATCATGTGAATTCAAAGAAATAAAAGATTAATAGCAGCTGAAATATATATGAAATCTTACCATTTTGCCAAGTACTGATAATTCGTTATAATTCAAATGAGAGATATTAGATGAGAACTTCAAACCAAAAAAGGAGTTAGTTTAATTCTAGAGTTGGGAGAAGTGTCTGAGTCATATTGTGAACATTATCATGGGTTTATTAATCAGATCTCAGGCAAAGAATTTATTTTCTTTAGGAATAAACAATGAAGAGAGGTAAATTGCAACTTGATTAAAGACACTGCTATGAAAACCATCTAAACGAAAGTGCAAGTGAAATTGAAATTTTTATTAGAAGGGAGGAAGATAAATCATGGCAAGGGGCTGACAGACTGTACTCACTGCCAAATACTGTCTGCTTCAATGCTAGAAAATAATAAATGTTTGTTGACACAACTTACCAACCTTATCAATATAATGTAATATTTTACTGTACATAATTTGACATGGTTCCCATTCTGTCTCACTTCTGAAGTCACAAGCAGAGTCTTGTTCTCTACAGAAACCCAGAGGTCTAAAATAGACGTGCAGTGCCAGTGGGCAGGCACTAGAAGGCAGAAATTGAGCTGCACATCCTGAAAAGTGGAGAAAAAAATACAGTATTCATAGGCAGTTGCCATATAGAGGCCAAGACCAAAGAATGCCCTGAATGCAAGAAGATAGGTACCAGTTTCTGGATGCTGTATCAACAAGTAGTAGGTCCCAGGCTATGTAGTCAAGAATAAGAAAAAGGTATGATATGAGATAGGCAAGGCCCCAGTAACATAAAGGTATACTTCTATGAAAAGATTTGAATATAAGAAAATGTTTGGTTAGCCAGGACAAGGAAGAATTGCAATAATGAGAACTGTGCAAATGCCAGACAAGGAGAAGAGCTTCATGCTTAGTCTAACAGAGTTGAGCTAAAACTATTTTGACCCCTCCTTTTTTAAAACCAGAATTGCCCCTAATGACATAAGGGGAACTGAGTTTACAGGCTGCAATCAGCTGGTACTGGCTGTGAAAAGAGTGGGTCTAAAACTCTAGGAACTAGACAGGTCTTGACAAACTGGATGTTAATGCTTTGAATCTTTATAAATGACTCTTTGGAAGTATGCAGAATATAACCCATCTTTTATAGTAGAAAAATACAGTATTATCAATGCAAAGTGCTTTATGATTTTAGTTGGTTCTAGAGGTAAGTAACAGCCAGTGAAAATCAGGCTAAAAATTGACCTGCTAACACATTAAGACAACAAACCAAAGAAATATGAGAATTTTTTAAAAGGTATAGTGCTGATATCACCAGGCCAGACACCTAGATGATTCTGTACACAATACGGTGCAAATGAGTTTTCACTGTGGGAAGTATCCACGTGCTTATAACTCAAAACAATCTAGGAAGGACTCTCAGGAATTTAGTGGACACACTTTCACAGCAGCAGCAGCTGTGAGAGAAAAATAACGCCATAGTTTTTCTGAGGTCCTGGATCATCTTCACTATCATTATTCTGAATTCTTTTTCTGGAAGGTTGCCTATCTCCACCTCATTTAGTTGTTTTTCTGGGGTTTTATCTTGTTCCTTCATCTGGTACATCGCCCTCTGCCTTTTCATCTTGTCTATCTTTCTATGAATGTGCTTTTTGTTCCACAGGCTGCAGGATTGTAGTTCTTCTTGCTTTTGCTGTCTGCCCTCTGGTGGATGGGGCTAACCTGAGCTGCATCTTTAAGGATTATATTCCAACTATTAAGTGCTATGAAAACTCTAAGCTCACTGAAAATTTGATATTTCTTGAATATGCTAAGCCCTTCACAAATCCTTGCTTTGGTACATTTCTACATCTCCTATTAATATTTCCTATCTTTTCAGCTTTTCAAATTTCTTCTAATCTGTGCGAAATTACATTTTTCAAAGACTGTTATAAAGATATCTCAAACTCCAAATACTCTTCTAGAAGTCTGCAGCTTCCCCATCAAGAGTTAATGTCTATGTCTCTTCTTGAAACCGACTGGCACTTTGTGACTGCCTCAACCGACAGAGTATAGCACAGGTGACACAATGTGAAGTCCAAGGCTAGATCAGAAAAACGCTATGTACTTCCACCTTGTTTACTTGGGACCTTAGTTCTTAGAACCCACCTACTATGCTGTGAGGAAGTCCAAGCAGCCTGTGAAGAGGTTCATTTAGAAGACCCAAGGGCCTCTCAATCAACAGCTAGTACCAACTAGCTAGACAGTGAGTGAGTAACCTTGAAAGTAGGTCTTCTAGTCACTATTTGAGCTGCCCCAATTGAGCAGCCATAATTCCTTTCCACCAGGCACTGCACAAAATACAGATTACCAAGTAAAATAAATGATGTTGTTTTCAGCCACTAAATTTTGGGGTTGTTTTAAGCCACTAAATTTTGGAGTTGTTTTATGGTAATAAATAATTGGAACATCATCCTTAAATATGCAGCTCAAAAGTTACCTGCTCTTCCCTCCCCACCCACCCACGGTGGCAGCAATCCTTTTATTCCTGCAGGGAAAAAAAATTATCAAAGTATAGTTGATTTACAATGTTGTGTTAAAGTATAGTTGATTTAAAATGTTGTGTTAGGGCTTCCCTGGTGGCGCAGTGGTTGAGAGTCCGCCTGCCGATGCAGGGGACACAGGTTCGTGCCCCGGTCCGGGAAGATCCCACATGCCGCGGAGCGGCTAGGCCCGTGAGCCATGGCTGCTGAGCCCACGCGTCCAGAGCCTGTGCTCTGCAATGGGAGAGGCCGCAACAGTGAGAGGCCCGCGTACCACAACATTTCTACATCTCCTATTAATATTTCCTATCTTTTCAGCTTTTCAAATTTCTTCTAATCTGTGCGAAATTACATTTTTCAAAGACTGTTATAAAGATATCTCAAACTCCAAATACTCTTCTAGAAGTCTGCAGCTTCCCCATCAAGAGTTAATGTCTATGTCTCTTCTTGAAACCGACTGGCACTTTGTGACTGCCTCAACCGACAGAGTATAGCACAGGTGACACAATGTGAAGTCCAAGGCTAGATCAGAAAAACGCTATGTACTTCCACCTTGTTTACTTGGGACCTTAGTTCTTAGAACCCACCTACTATGCTGTGAGGAAGTCCAAGCAGCCTGTGAAGAGGTTCATTTAGAAGACCCAAGGGCCTCTCAATCAACAGCTAGTACCAACTAGCTAGACAGTGAGTGAGTAACCTTGAAAGTAGGTCTTCTAGTCACTATTTGAGCTGCCCCAATTGAGCAGCCATAATTCCTTTCCACCAGGCACTGCACAAAATACAGATTACCAAGTAAAATAAATGATGTTGTTTTCAGCCACTAAATTTTGGGGTTGTTTTAAGCCACTAAATTTTGGAGTTGTTTTATGGTAATAAATAATTGGAACATCATCCTTAAATATGCAGCTCAAAAGTTACCTGCTCTTCCCTCCCCACCCACCCACGGTGGCAGCAATCCTTTTATTCCTGCAGGGAAAAAAAATTATCAAAGTATAGTTGATTTACAATGTTGTGTTAAAGTATAGTTGATTTAAAATGTTGTGTTAGTTACTGGTGTACAGCAAAGTGATTCAATCACATATATTCCATTATAGGTTATTACAAGATATTGAATATAGTTCCATGTGCTATACAGTAGGACCTTGTCGTTTATCTATTTTATATATAGTAGTATGTATATGTTAGTCCCAAGCTCCCAATTCATCCCACCCCCACCTTTCCCCTTTGGTAACCATAAATTTGTTTTCTATGTCTGTGAGTCTGTTTTTTATTTTGTAAATAAGCTCATTTGTATCATTTTTTTAGATTCCACATATAAGTGATATCATATGATATTTGTCTTTCTCTGTCTGGCTTACTTCACTTAGTGTGATAATCTCTCGGTCCATCCATGTTGCTGCAAATGGTATTATATCATTCTTTTTTATGGCTGAGGGTGTAGAGAAAAGGGAACCTTCCTACACTATTGGTGGGGTTTAAACTGGCACAGCCACTGTGGAGAACAGTACGGAGGTTCCTTAAAAAACTAATAACAGAGTTACCATATGATCCAGCAATTCCACTTGTGAGTATATATCCAGAAAAGACAAAAACTCTAATTCGAAAACATATATGCACCCCAATGTTCATAGCAGCACTATTTACAATAGCCAAGACATGGAAGCAACCTAACTGCCCACCAACAGATGAATGGATAAAGAAATTGTGACATACACACACACACACACACACACACACACCACAGTTCTCTAGTCCATGGGTCAGTAAAATTGCCCTGTAAAGGCCCAGAAGTAAATATTCTCAGCTTTGCAGGCAAAGCTGTCTGAAAACGATTCTGTCACTACAATTCTGTCATTACAGCACAAAAGCAACCATAGACAATACATAAATAAATGGGTAGAAGTGTGTTTCAGTAAAACTTTATGATCACTGAAATCTGAATTTCATATAATTCTTATGTGCCACAAAATAGTATTCTTTTTATTTTTCTAACCATTCAAAACTTAAAAAAACATAACAAAACCTATTACCTTGCAGGCTGCACAAAACAGGCAATGGTGTTTGGTGTTTGGCATTCAGACTGAAGTTTTCAGGCTACAGATCTAGAGAGAAGCTTCACTAGGTCCTGCTGCTCAGTACCCCAAGCTACCTGACCCAGCTCCAAGAGCTTTGATTTCCAGGAATCCCTTTGATTATGTGAGCACATAAAGAGCCTTTCAACGAATCCTTCTATTTGCTTATTTCTTTTATTGCTTGCTTGTTTGAGTTGACCAGAATTTTTTGTACATGTGCTCAAGAGACACCAGTGCAGGGGCTTCCCTGGTGGCGCAGTGGTTGAGAGTCTGCCTGCCGACGCAGGGGACATGGGTTCATGCCCTGGTCCGGGAAGATCCCACATGCCGCGGAGCGGCTGGGCCCGTGAGCCATGGCCACTAGGCCTGTGCATCCAGAGCCTGTGCTCCGCAACGGGAGAGGCCACAACAGTGAGAGGCCCGCGTACCAAAAAAATAAAAGACACCAGTGCAATATCTTATGATTAATTTTATGACTTAGTGGCAAGAAAAGAACTATAACATGCAGTAAGAAAATTAACTTTCATAGTTTAAAAGAAAACCATGTCTCAAGACATAGTGTGTAAAATAGCTTGAAGAGCACAATTCACTCTTTATTTTGCTATTTCAATTAACTCTAAGAATACTAAAAGTAGCAACTGTGTCTAATAACACTTACCCTCAAGCTCTCAAAAAATGTTGAGTGGGTATATTTTGGAAGTAGAAGTTTTAATAATAAATAAAATAAAAATCTCCTAAGTGAGGATTTTAAATCAGATTATTAGAGCAAACTTTCAAGTATGAGTAAATTTACTAGGTTTCTATACTATATTATGCAACTCCAAGTTGAGAAATAATTCTGGAAAACAAATTTAAATATAATTTGAACCTAATGCTGCCTTTATTACCACACTAAGTAACTAAAAGAAATGTCCTTAATCAACTTGGTTTTTGTGGTGCATTAATGAGAACAGACACACAATTCAGTCAGGCACTTGACTACTCTATCCCATGGTTCCACTATTTATATACAGACCAGGAGTAAGTTATCCAACTGCACATAAACACTAGCCACCTGCCAAAGGGCATGAGAATCAAGCTCTAAATAGGTTGTCTTTCAAAACAAGTGTGCATATCCATCCACACATATATCAATTTTCTGGGTAGGAGAGTGTGTAACAGTAACACCCAAAATTATAAAATAAATCCTTTTGCATATCTATGGTAACCACGAACTGGTTATAATTATTAAAATTACTTTTAATATTTTAATTTTGTGAAAACCCTCACCTGGTAACTGCATACTATGTAAATGATGAATACCAGGAGCTGTTTAACGCTGACAAATGTCTGTCCTGCTTGTTATTCACCATGAGTCACATGTGGGTGATTTGGTATTTCATTTAGAACTTTTTTTTTTCATGTCACAGATTTTAAGTTGA
The DNA here is from genome assembly GCF_003031525.2 of Neophocaena asiaeorientalis asiaeorientalis. NCBI lineage: Eukaryota > Metazoa > Chordata > Mammalia > Artiodactyla > Phocoenidae > Neophocaena > Neophocaena asiaeorientalis. The sequence goes on from NW_020173215.1 coordinate 5,581,281, forward strand.
AACCGAAAAACAAAAGTCTATGAGAAACATGAGGGATACTTGAGTCTACCCAAAATTTTTAGGTCACTCCTCTGCCCCTACTATAGTCTAGGTTTTTTGTGTTTTTTTTTTTTTCCATTTGTGATATTTTTATGCTCATGACTCATCTATTCTTATACTTTTACATAAACAGATTTTGTTTCCTGGAGGCTATGAATTACGCCCCCTGCTTAAATTTTCCCAAGAGCCCCTGATTCAGTTCATCCTTTTCTTTACAGCTAATGGGATGGCTGAGTCTAAGGCAACATTCCAAGGCTTTAACTTTAATTACAAAATGTATTTATGCCTGGGTACACACACACAGAGTTGCCTTTAAGAAAAAAATAAGATTCTGAGGCCCCCTTTAAGCTTCTCTAGAAGATCATTTCAATGGCTGTCATTTCTACTTTTTCAGCTTGTTCATCAAATTAGGAAAATATTTGAGTGAGAAAATTAAATCCTTATTTATGTTCATACTTTCAAAACTGCCCATGGGCAGCATTAAATGACTTTACATTTTTCTAGAAAATATGCACATGGATATTTTTATCTGAAATTTTCTGTAGTTGAAAAATCTTAAAATTCAACCATGTATATTTATTTAGACAGGTTTTGATTGTATGCTCATCAAATCATATTAAAAGTATTAAAATAAAAACAGGGATAGCTGTGCTTAGCAATGTTCATATTATGAGCAACTCACACATGAAAATACCAATAATACAAAAAATAATTTTCAAAATTCTCCTTACTTCTTCTGTCACTTTAAGGTCACTCTGCTTCCCCTCTGGCTATATCTAGGAGCTCGTGGAGAACAGTAGTGTCCTTTTCTTGGCCTGTCCTGCAAATTCTCTGGCAAATAAGTTAATTATTTCCCCCTTCTTCCTTCATCAAAGAAATATGTGGTGTATACAGAAAGTTGGTGGGTTTCTCATTCTGTCTCTCATCATTCACTCTTAGTGTATGCTACTTTGGATATACATACTTATAGCATGGACAAAGTCATATATATTAATTCACTTGATTTTTTGGTGTATCAGTGAAAGCACCTGCACATTCAGTCAAGCATTTAACTGTTCTATCCAGCAGTTCTACTACCTATAGACCTGGAATAAGTTATCTGGTTGCATATTCTATTTATGACTATGCCATATATAGATATTTATATATTTATGTAAAGCCCATATAATGTGATAGATAATTGGGTGGGCTCAAGTGTCAGATTTCCAAGGTTTAAATCCTATTTCCATGAATTACTAAATGTATGAAATTGAGAAAGTTACTTAATTGCTTTGTGCCTCAGTTTCCTCCTTAGTGAAACTGGATAATAGCACCTACCTTAATGTATAAGGATTAGATGATTGCACATGTGGGAAACACCTAGAAAAGGATCTGGCACGTGGCTTGCACTCAATAAATGTTTGGCTATTGCTGTCCTCTTTAACTCATTAATCTCTTCCCCTAGGTTTTCCAATTCTCCTAATCACATTAAGAAAAGCAGATAGCTAGCTAGCTAGCTAGCTAGCTAGCTAGCTAGATAGACAGGAAACAGATATAGATATATAGATAGAGATATAGATATGTCTCAGAAGAAATAAATGGTCCACACCCACACTTCCCTGGAAACAATTCAGGAAAACCCCAAAGACACTGGGCCATCATCATTAAAAAAAAAAAAAAAACCTCTAATATGCCCTTTTAGAAACTTTGCCCTACTATCCATCTACCCCTTTATCTTTCTATATCTCCTGAATTCTAAATAGCAACATTTCTTATTTAATTCATTTATTTTTGCTTATTTGTATTAGTCTGTTTTTCTACTTTTTATAAAGTACTTTACTCATGTTATGGGTTTAGTTAGAGTTGCCCAGATAGTTTTTGATTCTTGATGGAAAAAAATGTTCCAGTTTTCCATATGAAGGGCAACCCAGCTAAAAGTCTTACCACCAGTGGCACTGGACCTGAACCCCACACCTCAGGAATTCTTATCAGCTTTTCCTTCTCTTGCTGACTCTTGGTTCAGCTGATCCAACATGTCCCACGTTGAACACATCATTAACAACTGCACTTTCCCTGCACACCTGCCCTTATTCCAGGTTTCGCTCTAGACTCTGAGATGGAACAGCCTGATTGAGGATCTTCTTTGAATCCTTCCTTCTCGTTTCTCTTATCCAAAAAGTCACTAAACTCTATTGAATCTTCCCCCCAAATATATGTCAAATCCTTCCAGTTAATTTCATCACCACTGCCAAGATCTTAGACCAGGACCTAGACTACATGAACCTCCTAAATTTTCCCTAACTGACCTCCATTTATCAGGTTCTTTTCCCTCAAACTCATTCTTCATGATGTCATCAGAGTGAGCTTTCTACAGTGCTTCATATTACTCGACTGATTACAAGCTTTCAAAGCCTTCTCTTACTCCTGAATAACAGTCAAAACCTTTAACAAAACTGACAGCATCATCAGGGCCCTTTGCCTTTCTAGTCTCGTGTACTCATGGTCCTGCCAACTCATTTTTTTCTATGTCTCCCAATATACGGAAGACTCTATCCTCTGCCTCTGCTGGTAGCACCATAGTTCACCCTGTTTGCCACTGAATCCTGTTTTAACCTACCTGTCTCTTAGCCATCTTTCCTGTCTTAATTTAAATGGCCTGTGCTCTAAGCAAATTCCCTGGCTCATGCTGGGTGAATGAAGCACTTTGTGTTTCCTCTTTCAGATCACTTGCTACTCCTTCAGATAATTTTTTTCTTTAAAAACTGCTCCCTGACCTCACCACCACCCCCGCCTCCACCCATTGTAACCTCTGCGAGTTTAAGACATATTTTAGAAGTAAACACAGAGTTTATTTCAGTGCCTCATATATAGAATAGTGTCTGGCACAAGGATGAAGAACAATAAATATCTGTTGCAATGAGCATACTTGTCAGCCTCTCAAGGCTCCACAGAATGACAGTATACAACTGCAAAACGTCAGCCAGGAAGAGGTGAAGGAGATTCATCAAGGAAATACAAAATCTCGATATATGTCTGGAAGAAAGCAAGCAAATAAAAGTGTGTCCTCTGATGAAATAAACAGGAGGAAATTGCATCCCATAATATGCTGTGAGGAGCTGCATCTGAGATGAGAGTACAGGTCTATTGGAACCCAGGAGAAGATCCCACCTCAGAGTCAGCTGATATAACAGAGGAATATAGAGGGTGGGATTAGCTGAACATACAAGGAATTAGTGGATAAGTCCCATTTCGTTCTCAGAGCAGCAAGCAAAGCAGCGTTTACGCCCAGGCCAAAAAGCAAATATCTTTTCTATAAATTATATTTTTTAAACATGAGGGAAGCCCTGGCTTTTAGGTTTGGTATTGGTACCCCGGATTTATACATGGGGCCCACACCTGAAAGCTAACATCCCATCCTTTCACCCTAAATAGAACCTGAAGGTGGACTTAATTCACCAAGGAGCACAAGGTTCCTCATTAACACTTCCTCATACTTGAGTGTCCGTCCTATCAGGAAACAGAGAGCAGAGGAATTCCAGAACAACCTAGAAAAATCAATCTGGTTCTTCAGCTTTCAATATAAATGGACAATTAGGATTTGTAAGTGCAGGGACAGATTGAAAAAGGAAGTCAAAATAAACAGAAAAAATGGTCTCAGGAGAATCAAAATAATTCAGGAAACAAAAGAAAACGTTTTAAAATTCCTTAATGGATTTTCTTATAGAGATACAAGAAAAACTTGCATTTGTGAAGCAAGATTGAGAAGTTATAAAACAAGCAATGAAAAGAAAACAAGAAAAATCTCTTGGAAATTAAAATATATTAATATAACTGCTAAAATAAACAACTCAAAAGAAAGTCTATGCTGTAAATTGCAGAAAATGTCTCAAAATATATCACAAAAGACAAGATGAGAAACATGAGAGAAAAAATATGATGTAGAGGTTCAATCTAAAAGGTTCAATACCTAACAATAAATCCATAAAAAAGAATTAGAGAGGAAGAAATTATAAAAATTCATATAAAAACATGAAACGTAGTACTAAAAGAGCCCACTCACAAAGTGCCATATGGCTAAATTAATAAAATATCTAGACCTAGATAGAGCCTTGTGAAATTTTAGAATGTTAAGGGAAAAAAAAGATCCTAAAAGTTTCCAGAGAAAAAAAATATACCACATACGAAGGAACAAAAATAAAACTAGTGTAACCAGGTCAAAATTTGCATAGTAAAAATCAAATGTAGAAAAAAAAAGAGGAGCTTTGGATTCCCCTTGATGTAGACTGGATGGAGGACTCTAAAATCGGAAGACATACACATGCACTTAAAGGTCAAACTGCTTTAAATGAGTCATTTTGTGGGGAACATTAAGTAATTTTAGTTACAAATATCCTGTCAGGCTCTCTCTCAGTTCCCAAGAGTTTTTTCCACTCACCCGTTTTCTTCCTAATATATTATCTGAGGATGACTGGAATTACTGTGGGTCTCACACCAATAACCCCCTCCCACTGTGGAGCAGCCCTGGGTGTACTAGTTCAAGAAAACATGAGAAAATCTATACGATTCCCCCACTGGCTTATGGAAATCTATTGATTCAAAGATAGAATCAGAGATGAGCATGTAAAACTTTAGACACAAAATTCAGAGGAAAATTCTCCAGAGATTCCTTATGAAAAGTAGTGTTGCCTTCAGGAGAGAAAAGAAAAGGTGGTCACTCCCTTTCTCTGGTCATTAGGCTACATGGATAGGAGGCCCAGTGTCTGTAGCCATCTAGCTACTAACAGGGGGATGCAGTTAGTACACAAAGAACAGAACCAAGAGCATCATGTTCAGTGAAAGAGACAAGACACCACCCTGAAGCCCACCCTACCTGTAGACTTCAAGTAGTTTGTCAATAAATTTCTTTATTATTGTAAGGCAATTTAAGTTGAGTGTTTTCTAATTAGCAGCTGAGCTGTTGCAGGATTCTCAGCAGAGGAAGTGGGGGAAAGGTCTCTGTTCCATATGCTGCACTCTGGATCCTCTGGTCTCTACTGAGATATTTCTTCCCCCAGGCCATGAGCCTTCTTGCCTCGGTGTCTGTTAAGGCAGAGTTAGACTGCTCAGTCATTAAGGGCCCTATACTGGAGCTCCCATTCAAATTCATGGTCTCTCATTCTCTTCAGCCCCCTTATTATCACTCTAGGTTTTTTCAAAACAAGTAAAATCTCTCGACTCTTCTTTACCTGTCCTCCCAAAGTGCGCCAAAATTTCTTTATACTGAACCAACTACATGGGGTCCCTGGATAACTTGGAGTAATACCTCAGGTCCTTCTACCTAGACATTTTTTTTTTTTTAACATCTTTATTGGGGTATAATTGCTTTACAATGGTGTGTTAGTTTCTGCTTTATAACAAAGTGAATCAGCTATACATATACATATGCTCCCATGTGTCTTCCCTCTTGCGTCTCCCTCCCTCCCACTCTCCCCATCCCACCCCTCCAGGCTGTCCCAAAGCCCCGAGCTAATATCCCTGTGCCTTGCGGCTGCTTCCCCCTAGCTATCTACCTTACTACGTTTGTTAGTGTGTATATGTCCATGACTCTCTCTCGCCCTGTCAAAACTCACCCTTCCCCCTCCCCATATCCTCAAGTCCGTTCTCCAGTAGGTCTGCGCCTCTATTCCTGTCTTATCCCTAGGTTCTTCATGACATTTTTTTCCCTTAAATTCCATATATATGTGTTAGCATACGGTATTTGTCTTTTTCTTTCTGACTTACTTCACTCTGTATGACAGACTCTAGGTCTATCCATCTCATTACAAATAACTCAATTTCATTTCTTTTTAAGGCTGAGTAATATTCCATTGTGTATATGTGCCACATCTTCTTTATCCATTCGTCTGATGATGGGTGCTTAGGTTCTTTCCATCTCCAGGCTATTGTAAATAGAGCTGCAATGAACATTTTGGTACATGACTCTTTTTGAATTTTGGTTTTCTCAGGGTATATGCCCAGTAGTGGGATTGCTGGGTCATATGGTAATTCCATTTGTAGTTTTTTAAGGAACCTCCATACTGTTCTCCATAGTGGCTGAACCAATTCACATTCCCACCAGCAGTGCAAGAGTGTACCTAGACATTTTTATTACTGAGGCTACTCTACTGTTTCCATGCTATGCTGGAAAAAAGTATTGAGATAATTCAATATATAAAAATTCAATGCACAAACATGTTATCAAGACGATTTCTCTCCTCCTCTCCCCTTCTCTCTCTTTCATTTTATTTTTGCTCCAAATGGATCTATACTTCTAATGAGGATATAACTCTAAACACAGTATTTTTTACTATAGCTTATCCTTAACCTCTAAACTCTAAGATAGGCAAGCCTTGCTCTGGTTATGTAAATAAAAACTTTTGGAATTTAGGAAGTAATTTGTTTTTCTCTTCAGCAAGTTCAGGCTTTCAAGATAATTTTCTTATCATGGATTGAAAAAGTGTAATTCAAGACCACAAACTGAGCAGAGATAATTATTTTCTAGACTGACTTGCCCTCCCATTGAATTGGATGCCACTGATTACGAAGGAATGGTACAAAAAGGAATAGGGATTATCCAAGTAGAAATACATTAGTTTAATAACTCAGAAATATTATTAAGTTGTATCAGCATCAATTTTCTCATTAGCAACACTGGATGCTAAACAACAATCAAGAAACAGTTTAATTTATAAAGGTTCAAATGATTTGAACCTAGAATTTTGTACCCAACAATTTGGTTATCAACTGGAAGACAGAAAAAAAATTCATATATTAAACATTAAAAAGTTTATGATGGAGAGGAGCTTCAAGATGGCAGAAGAGTAGGACATGGAGATCACCTTCCTCCCCACAAATACATCAGAAATACATCTACATGTGGAACAACTCCTACAGAACACCCACTGAACTCTGGCAAAGGACCTGAGAACTCCCAAAAGGCAAGAAATTCCCCACGTACCTGGGTAGGACAAAAGAAAAAACAGGGACAAAAGAAAAAAGAAAAATCAGAGACAAAAGAATAGGGGTGGGACCTGCACCAGTGGGAGGGAGCTGTGAAGGAGGAAAGGTTTCCACACACTAGGAGCACCTTCACGGGCAGAGACTGCGGGTGGCGGAGGGGGGGAGCTTCGGGGCCACAGAGGAGAGTGCAGCCACAGCGGAGGGCAAAGCAGGGAGATTCCCGCACAGAGGATCGGACCCGACCAGCACTCACCAGCCCGAGAGGCTTGTCAGCTCACCCGCCGGGGAGGGCGGGGCTGGGAGCGGAGGCTCGGGCTTTGGTCAGAACGCAGGGAGTGGAGTGGAGTTGGCGGCGTGAACACAGCCTGAAGAGAGCTAGTGCTCCACGGCTAGCCAGGAGGGAGTCTGGGAAAAGGTCTGGAGCTGCTGAAGAGACAAGAGACTTTTTCTTGCTTCTTTGTTTCCTGGTGCATGAAGAGAGGATTAAGAGCGCTGCCTGAAGGAGCTCCAGAGACGGGCGCAAGCCACAGCTAACAGGGCGGACCCCAGAGATGGGCATGAGATGCTAAGGCTGCTGCTGCCGCCACCAAGAAGCCTGTGTGCGAGCACAGGTCACTCTCCACACCTCCCCTCCCGGGAGCCTGTGCAGCCTGCCACTGCCACGGTCCCGTGATCCAGGGACACCTTCCCCAGGAAAACGCACAATACGCCTCAGGCTGGTGCAATGTCATACGGGACTCTGCCGCCGCAGGCTCGTCCCGCATCCGTACCTCTCCCTCCCCCCGGCCTGAGTGAGCCAGAGCCCCCAAATCAGCTGCTCCTTTAACCCCATTCTGTCTGAGTGGAAAAAGACACCCTCAGGAGACCCACACGCAGAGGTGGGGCCAAATCCAAAGCTGAACGCCAGGAGTTGTGTGAACAAAGAAGAGAAAGGGAAATCTCTCCCAGCAGTCTCAGGAGCAGGGGATTAAATCTCCACAATCAAACTGATGTGCCCTGCATCTGTGGAATACATGAACAGACAATGAATCATCCCAAATTGAGGAGGTGGGCTTTGGGAGCAATGACATATATATAGTTTTTGCCTTTTGCTCTTTTTGTGAGTGTGTATGTGTATGCTTCTGTATGTGATTTTGTCTGTAAAGCTTTGCTTTTACCATTTGTCCTAGGATTCTATCCATCCGTTTTTTTTGTTTTTTAGTATAGTTTTTAGTGCTTGTTATCATTGATGGATTTGTTTTTTGGTTTGGTTGCGCTCTTTCTTTATTTATTTTATTAATTAAACAAATTTTTTAAATAATTATTTTATTTTATTTTACTTTATTTTATTTTATTTTACCATTTTCTTTCTTCTTTTTCTCCCTTTTGAGTCATGTGGATGACAGGCTATTGGTGCTCCAGCCAGGGGTCAGGGCTGTGCCTCTGAGGTGGGAGAGCCAAGTTCAGGACCCTGGTCCACAAGAGACCTCCCAGCTCCACGTAATATCAAATGGTGAAAATCTCCCAGATATCTCCATCTCAACGATAAGACCAAGCTCCACTCAATGACCAGCAAGCTAAAGTGCTGGAAACCCTATGCCAAACAACTAGCAAGACAGAAACACAACCCTATCCATTAGCAGAGAGGCTGCCTAAAATCATAATAAGGCCACAGACACCCCAAAACAAAACCACCAGACTGGGACCTGCCCACCAGAAAGACAAGATCCAGCCTCATCCACCAGAACACAGGCACTAGTCCCCTCCACCAGGAAGCCAACACAACCCACTGAACCAACCTTACCCAATGGGGGAAGACACCAAAAACAATGAGAACTACGAACCTGCAGCCTGTGAAAAGGAGACCCCAAACACAGTAAGTAAGCAAAATGAGAAGACAGAAAAACACACAGCAGATGAAGGAGCAAGGCAAAAACCCACCAGATCGAACAAATAAAGAAGATATAGGCAGTCTACCTGAAAAAGAATTCAGAATAATGATAGTAAAGATGAGCCAAAATCTTGGAAATAGAGAGAAAATACAAGAAACGTTTAACAAGGACTGAGAAGAAATAAATAGCAAACAGACAGTGATGAACAACACAATAAACAAAATTAAAAATTCTCTAGAAGAGATCAATAGCAGAATAACTGAAGCAGAAGAACGGATAAGTGACCTGGAAGATAAAATAGTGGAAATAACTACTGCAGAGCAGAATAAAGAAAAAAGAATGAAAAGAAGTGAGAATGGTCTCCGAGACCTCTGGGACAACATTAAATGGACCAACATCTGAATTACAGGGGTCCCAGAAGAAGAAGAGAAAAAGAAAGGGACTGAGAAAATATTTGAAAAGATAATAGTTGAAAACTTCCTTAATATGGGAAAGGAAATAGTTAATCAAGTCCAGGAAGCACAAAGAGTCCCATATAGGAGAAATCCAAGGAAAAACACACCAAGACACATATTAATCAAACTACCAAAAATTAACTACAAAGAAAAAGTATTAAAAGCAGCAAGGGAAAAACAACAAATAACACACAAGGGAATCCCTATATGGTTAACAGCTGATCTTTCAGTAGAATCTCTGTAAGACAGAAGAGAGGAGCAGGACATATTTAAAGTGATGAAGGAGAAAAACCAACAACCAAGATTACTCTACCTAGCAAAGATCTTATTCAGATTTGACGGAGAAATTAAAACCTTTACAGACAAAAGCTAAGCAAAAGCTGAGAGAATACAGCACCACCAAATCAGCTTTACAGTAAATGCTAAAGGACCTTCGATAGGCAGGAAACACAAGAGAAGGAAAAGACCTACAATAACAAGCCCAAAGCAATTAAGAAAATGGGAATAGGAACATACATATCGATAATTATCTTAAATGTAAATGGATTAAATGCTCCAACCAAAAGACATAGACTGGTTGAATGGATACAAAAACAAGACCATATATATGCTGTCTACAAGAGACCCACTTGAGACCTAGGGACACATACAGATTGAAAGTGAGGGGATGGAAAAAGATATTCCATGCAAATGGAAATCAAAAGAAAGCTGAAGTAGCAATTCTCATATCAGACAAAATAGTCATTAAAACAAAGACTATTACAAGAGACAAAGAAGGACAGTACAGAAGGGATCAATCCAAGAAGAAGATATAACAACTGTAAATATTTATGCACCAACATAGGAGCACCTCAATATATAAGGCAAAGCATAAAAAAAAAAAAACAAAGAGCCACATACCAGGAAACCCCCATAAGGCTACCAGCTGATTTTTCATCAGAAACTTTGCAGGCCAGAAAGGAGTGGTAAGATATATTTAAAATGCTGAAAAAAAAAAAACCCTACAACCTAGGATACTTTTTATTCAGCAAGGTCATCATTCAGAATTGAAGGAGAGCCAGACAGCTTCCCAGACAAGCAAAAACTTAAAGAGTCCATCACTACTAAACTGACCTTACTAGTAAAGTTAAAGGGTCTCTTTAAGTGAAAAAGAAAAGGCAATAACAAGAAATAAGAAGATATAGGAATGGAAAAATCCCACCGGTAAAGGCAAATATATAGTAAAGGCAGTGGACCAATCACTTACATAAGCTAGTATGAAGGTTAAAAGACAATTGTAGAATCAACTGTAACTACAATAAACAATTAAGGGGTAGACATGAGGATGCAAAATATGAAATAAGAAACACAAAACACTGGGGGAGTAATAAAAGATATAGATCTCTTAGAATGTGTTTGAACTTAAATTATTATAAGCTTAAAACAAGTAGATATAGTCATAAGTCAACATATATGAATTTCATGGTAACCACAAATTTAAAACCTACAATAGATACACAAAAATTAGAGAGAAAGGAACACAAACATAATACAAAAGAAAATCATCAAATCATAAGGGAAGAGACTAAAAAGAACAGAGAAAAACTACAAAAACAATTAACAAGTAAACAAGAAGCAAAATGGCAATAAGTACATACTTATCAATAATCACTGTAAATGTCAATGGGCTAAATGTTCCAATCAAAAGACATAGGATGGCTGACTGAATAAAAAAAAGACCCATCTATATGCTACCTATAAAATATGCAATTCAGAACTAAAGACACATGCATACTGAAAATGAGGGGATGGAAAAAGACATTCCATGCAGACTGAAAAAAAAGAAGCTTGGGTAGCAATACTCACACGAGACAAAGTAGACTTTGAAACAAAGTTAGTAATAAAAAACAAAAAATGGTATTATATGATGAAAAATGGGTCAATACAAGAGGATATAACTTTTATAAACAGGTATGCATCTAATATAGGAGCACCTAAATATGTAAAGCAAATATTAACAGATACAAAGGGAGATATTGAAATTGACAGTAATACAAAACCATTATGGGACTTTAATACACCACTTACATCAATGGATAGAACATCAACAAGGAAACAGTGGCATCAGAAAGGGAAAGCAAGAAAATAAGCCTGTTTAAAAATCACTTCTGGGCTTCCCTGGTGGCGCAGTGGTTGACAGTCTGCCTGCCGATGCAGGGGACACGGGTTCGTGCCCCGGTCCGGGAAGATCCCACATGCCACGGAGCGGCTGGGCCCGTGAGCCATGGCCGCTGAGCCTGCGCGTCCGGAGCCTGTGCTCCGCAATGGGAGAGGCCACAACAGTGAGAGGCCTGCGAAAGAAAATAAGCCTGTTTAAAAATCACTTCTAAAAGAGTAAAATACCTAGGAATAAACCTCACCAAGGAGGTGAAAGACCTCTATACTCTGAAAAGTATAAGAGACTGATGAAAGAAATTGAAGACAAGACAAATAAATGGAAAGATATCCCAGGTTCATGGATTGGAAGAATTAATACTCTTGAAATGTCCTTAGTACTCATAACAATCTACAGATTTAATGCAATTTCCTATCAAAATAACCATGACATTTTTCACAGAACTAGAACAATACTAATTGTTTGGAACCAAAAAAAGACCTCAAATGGCCAAAGCAATCTTGAGAAGAAAAACAAAAAACAAAAAAACAAAAAAAAAACCCACAGCATGGTACTGGTACAAAAACAGATACGTAGATCAATGAAACAGAATAAAGAGCCCAGAAATAAATCCACACACAGATGGTGAATTAATCTATGACAAAGAAGGCAAGAATATACAATGGGCAAAAGACAGTCTCTGCAATGTGGTGCTGGGAAAGCTGGACAGCTACATGTAAAAGAATGAAATTAGACCATTTTCTCACACTATATCTAAAAATAAACTCAAAATGGATTAAAGACATAAATGTAAAACCAGAAACAATAAAACATCTAGAAGAAAACATAGGGAGCACACTCTCTGCCATATGTCTTAGCAATATCTTTTTGGATCTGTTTCCTCAGGCAAGGAAAACAAAAGCAAAAAATAAACAAATGGGACCTAATCAAACTTCAAATCTTTTGCAATGTGAAGGAAACCATCAACAAAATGAAAGGGTAACCTATTGAATGGGAGTGGAAATTTTGCCATTTGCAACAGCATCAGTGGAACTGGAGGGTATTATGCCCAGTGAAGCAAGTCAGACAGAAAAAGACAAATACAGTATGTTTTCACTTATGTATGGAACCTGAAAAATAAAACAAATGATCAAATATAACAAAACAGAAACAGCTTCACAAATACAGAGAATAAACTAGTGGTTACCAGTAGGGAGGGATGAGGGAAGATGCAAGTTAGGGAAAGGGGATTAGAGGTACAAACTACTGGGTATAAAATAAATAAGGTACAATGATGTAATATACCATATGGGAAATATAGTCAATATTTTATAATTTTATATGAAGTATAACCTATAAAAATATCAAATCACTATGTTGTACACCTGAAAACTATATAATATTGTAAGGCAACTATACTTCAATTAAAAGGAAAGAATTTCATCAGATATATTTTCCTATTCATTAGTTCTATGTCTAATGTGCTGCTCAATGCCTCCATTTAATTCTTTTCAATTGTTCAATTATAATTTTCATTTTTAAATTCCATTTTTTCTGATTGCTTACTTCTGTGACTTCATCCTTTATTTATTTAAATATGTCATGTATAGGCTTTCTATATTCTGATTCTAACAGATCCAGTACGTGAAGTATTTGTGAATCTAAATCTGTTGTTAATTGTTTCTGCTGACTCTCATTCATAGAGGCTTGTCTCCTCCTGTGCTTAGTGCTCTTTGTGAGCTCTTTGAGCTTGAAAATCTGTGGAAATCCCAAAAGTGCCAGTGGAATGCTTTTCCTACTCCTTCTTGTAGCCAGGAGGTACCACAAACTTGGCATACTTTCAATTGACCTCTGAAGTGGACATGGTAGTTCCAAGCTCAGATATACCACCCATAGTGGGCTCAAAGCACTTATCTGGACACCAGTGGTTCTTTGAATATCTGCCTGGAAGCATCCCTGACTCCCATCTCCCAGTACATACTTTTCTGAGCTCTGGACCTGTACACTTTGGTTTGTTAGTTTGGAAGGTAATGGTAGAGGATGGTCCTTGAAGAGGAAAAAGGTGTGATTTATGCAGAATCTAGTTGTTCTAAAGCAGGAGAATGTCCCAGATCTTCTAGTCCATCACACTGCAAGCAGCAAACATTTATTCAACTCAATTCTTAAATTATGTTCTGCTTCTCACATCCTAGAAGTACTGTCCCTTGTCCATACCATATCATCCTTCTGAATGGAGTCCTGTCCCTTCTCCTTAGCACCACCAACTCAAGACCAAAAACGAGAAGAGGTAATAAGACTTTACATCACAAGGTAAGATTATTAACAACCTAAAATGTAATGTTATAAAGCCTCAGCTGCTGATGAATTATGCCTGTCTCTCTTCAGCTTGGACTACCTTATACTTATCTGGCTTGCCACACCTACTTTCTAGTGCAAATCAATTTAGCTTCTCTTTTGCCAACCATGTACAGAGGTCTAAATCTTTCTGACAAAATAGTATAAAATCATGCGTATATGGAACTAAGACAGTTTTTCCCAAAAAGAGATTCTCTCACTCCTCTTTTTCCTTTCTTCTCACCCTTTACCTGTAGATAAATAGATGTCCCCTTTACCTGTAGATAATATATGTATAGTCACATGTGAGAGACAGGTGTGCTGTTACATTTTATCAAGTGGCAACAAAAAAAAAATCCTTATCGTTTTAAAAGTTGACCACAGAGGAAACTGGTGAAAGATTATCCTTGAGATCACTTTCGTCTTTAAATGGCTATTATTTATGAAATGGAAACTTCCCTGAGGTTAAGAGGCAAGTCACTTCATATATTTGTCATTAAAAAGAAAAATAATGATCTTGTAGATTTTGAATTCCTTTTTATAAGCATATTAACCAAATAACATGTGATGAAGAAAAAAAACAGAACCAAAGGAATCTGAGAAAGAGATTCTAGTGCCATCTGGGAAGTCAAGGCGATGCTTAAGTCATCTCATGTGGTGGTAGACAGGCATAGATTACATGCCAAGGGTGCAGGGATTTACAAAGTAAAAGTTTTACGCTTACATCAAGTACCTTTTCTGTTACTTCCTCTTCAAACACTAATAATTTGGGCATAGGCTCCTCCTAAATAATCCACTCCTTTCCAAGTATGATCATATTCTTCCACAAAGATTTAAAAGTCTTGGGACTCAAACTTCAGATTTGTTTCTATTGCAATACAATACAATATTCCTTTGTGTCACAAGTTAACATACAAATAAATATTAATGGGTAACAATAAACTTTTTTAAAAAGACCTTGATATCAACCAATTAGATACAAATTATTACAACAGAGACATAGAAGGATTTGTATAGCTGTGTAAGACAACTGTGTGAATAATGTTCATGATTAAAGCCAATGTATTTTTTCCAGACCTCCTACAGCATTGCTTTTGATAAAAGTATACCACAGACTTACTAAGGTTATGTCTATGTTACAAAGCCTGACAAGTTTTAGGGTATGGGTTATGTATACAGTGATGATGGGAAGGAATCAATGAGATTCAGCAGCACTAAGGCAAATGGGTTTATTTCAGAAGGAGTGAGAGGGCAGGGATAAGTCACTATGAGGTAGGAGACAGATGGCCCCCTGGGCCAGACAGCCTGGGTCTGTCAAGAAGAGTAAAACCATGAAGCTTTGTTCTCACCCAGACACTCCAAGGACAAAGCTAATGGCAGAAGCTGAGCTCTGCTGAAGTAAAGAGATAAGATGACCACTCCTGAGGTCAAGGAAAACTTCCCTGTCTGGACATGAGCAGGAAGACTCTTTGGGGGTCAAAAAGGGAGGGGGCACTACCCTATAATAAGTGTGGACATGCACCCACAGGTCTCTGTGGTGGGATCTGTCTTAGCATAAAGATGCGCATGCATGTTGCGGAGTGTCCTAGAACAGGTCAGATGTGGGAAAAGAAACAAGGTAACTGGCAAAGGTAAACAAAGACCCGGAAGGACTGTCCTATATAAGTGATTTAAATCACCTCTTTACTGAGCTCCTCATTCAGGACGCCTGCACGTCCCTCCGGGTGTGTATTTCTGCCCAGCTTCAGTCTTAAATAACCAACCTGTTTCTCTGTGTGCTCTCCCACTTGTGCTGTGTCTCTAATAATAAACTTTGTACCTGTTTTCACAGTTTTTGCCTCTTTGAAACATTCTTGCTTTCAAACGGGGGAAAATGCCAGGGCCACTTTTCTTCTAGCTTCTAGTCCCTGGTGGTCTAATGGCTAGGATTCCTGGTTTTCATCCAGGCTACCGAGGTTCAATTCCTGGGCAGGGAACTAAGATCACTGCTGTCTCTCTGAGATCAACTGGACAGTTAAAGGGTTTAGTCTATACATAACTTCCAGGAAAAGTCACAGTATGTGGCTTCATTTCCTTTTAGTGTACAATAGTTTGAGGTTGCAAAGCACTTGCACCAAAACTGTTTCACTGAATAAATGCAAGTTAGTGGTTTTTGTTTTCCTTCACTCCTTGTGTGACAGCAATGAGCTTTGAGACTTTCATCTGAACCTGAACTTAGCTAATACATATCCATCTAATTTTTGTGAATTAAATTATAACTAAATACACTAGGAAGCCAGGCTACTGAAATTAATTGTATTACAAAACGAAAAGTTATTGTAACACTGCTGTTGACTCCTAGTGCACTGTTCCCCAAACTTTCATGCTTAACTGATCTTTACCAATTTGTCATGGCTTCACACAGTGTACTATCATTTACTTAGCATTTTTCTTTTTAAGATATCAATCCTTTTAAGATACCCTTCTAACTCTCATGAAATTTAGATTTGCATGTACTTACATTTTACTAAGGGGCATACAATAAATAAGTAGCAACGAAACTTAAAAAGAAGAGTGTTCATATGCCTCCTCCTAATATTTTCAAATTCTACCACTTGTATGTTATCCTACCTTGGAAAATCCTAATTTAACTATATTTTTGTATGCTGTACATTTTTTAATATTGTATTTTCTCTTAAACAATGTGTGCTTATCAGTACTTATTAAAGAGAAGTCATGAATGAATACAAAAATATAGGTAGAGGGCATGGGTCAACAACATATTTTGTCTTTAGGTATAGTTACATAGAAATATCTGTCCAAGATTTACGAGATAGCCAAGAAAATAAGAAAAATGAAATAACAATATTATCCTTTTTTTTTTCAGCCTTATGCTGAATATTTGATGCTGTACAACTTTCAGACTGATAAACTATGCGTCCCTTCCAGTTCAGAATGGGTCTATTCATGTATCTTTCAATGAAGATACAGTTTCAAAGTTCAGATTATTCTTAAAGAAAAATGACATTCTTTTAAGTTCCATTAGTTTATAAGACCTTCTAACTTGATAAATCAAAAGATAAAAGACCACTATATAAACATTTATGACATAAGGAATTTCTGAGACTCTTATTTATTGGCTACAACATTTTGCTAACAAAACTGAGTAAATTCCATATGTTCATTGTGTTTCAAAAACCTATAAACATACCATGAAGAAAAGCTATGTGCATAGATTACAAATGGTCCTAATGGTTACAGTAGCTAGATTATTTAATAGTTTAAGCAAAGGATACTTATGAATGCTTCAAAAGATAAGCAAAAGAGAAATGCTAAAATCATCAAATATATTATAGGTAAAAGCTCTTAGAAAATGTACTTAAAAGAATAAACTGTACAAACATACAGCAATGAGATTACTGTATTTTATATTATAAATTGTTTCACAATTGGTTGAACTTTCCCACAATAAAATCTTTCAATGAAAGCTTTCAAAAAATAAAACAAAAACTTGATTACTTAACATGATTTAAGATTAGTTAAATTAAAATGTATGTTAAATTTCATTGGGCCAAGATTGAAAGAATATTCCTACTATCTTTCAAGAAGAAACTGAAATACAGAGAAATAGTGAAGATAAAACACCTGCAAAAAAAAGGAGAAATGAAAGATATAAAGATGTGAAAAATTAATTTTAGAAATAATAAATATTATACTGGAAAATTAGCCCAATATCAAATATTATATACAGTCTAAAAATAAAAAACACTCTTACCTAGAAATACAACTAATATTATTAAGTATCATTCCTATTTCCAGTAATTATACCTTGTTAATTTTTGTAGACTGTTGGATCTTAATTTTTTTATAAATGGGGAAAGGATATTGCTACTTCAGGTTTCCAGTCTGGCATGTAAGGAGCTTAGAAGTCATCACTCCATGCTAACAACAATTAAAAAGTTAAACAAATTGAAAAAAAAGATCTCTTCTTAGATCCAGCCAAAAAGTGAGGTCACAAGGCAAAATGCTGCCTCCTAAATTGGAGAGACAGGTAGATACAGTGAATCAGAACTTACCAAAGCAGAAACCTCCATGGGAACCAGTCCAGGGTAGGAAAATCTAACTTGTAATTGACAAATTGCTCGAGGCTCCGTGTGGACAAGGCTGCAAGTTAAAAACTCCAAGGGGACATAGTCATAGGAGAACTCACACACTTGTGCGTTTTACCTCTAGGAGCTCTACCAGGTTTTCAGTGAATATCAAAGAAAAATCCCCTTATTCTTCTAGCAGGAGGAGCATTTTGAAATACACCAGAGCATTCTGCTCTTCTTAACAAGGCCTGACCTCAAAAGAAACTATTTTTACCAAAATCCTAATAGGGTTTTACAGAACCTATCCTACCCAGGGAAAGGGAAATACCCACCTCCAGCCTACACTAGCTATCCTGTCCCACCTACAGGGGTAATAAAACACCTTAGAGGCACTGGTGAAATTCACAGCCCAGGAATACCAGCTCAACGAAAGACTGAGGCTTAATCATAATACTAGACATGGTTCAGCAGCCCCCTGCCAACACATTACTAAAGATCTATTTACCATAGTCCCTTTAACCCAGTACATCATGTCCACCTGTCAACAAAAAATTACAAAACATACTAAAAGGCAAAAAATAAATAAATAAACAAACTGAGCAAATGTCAGAATCAAAGTCAGAACAGCAGGAGTACTGCAAATAAACTATGATTAATATGCTAAGCGCTTTAATGAGAAGAGTAGACAAATTGGAAGAGTAGACAAGATGGATAATGTAAGTCAAGAGATTAAAATACTAAAAATAAAGAAGAAACACTAGAGATCAAAGACAGTGTATCAGCAATGAAGAATGCCTTTGATGGGCACATAAATAGACTGGACATGGCTGAGGAAAGGATTTCTGAGCTTGAGGATATGACAAAACTTCCAAAACTATTTTTGAAAAAGTAGAAAAAAACTACATAAAAAATACAGAACATATACAAACTGTGGAACAACTGCAAGATGTGTAACATATGCTTTATGTAAATATCAGAAGGAGAAGAAAGAAGAAATAGTCAAAGAAATAATGATTGAGAATTTCCCCAAATTAATGTCAGATACCACACCACTTTTCCAGGAAACTCGGAGCACACCAAGCAGGACAATACAAAAACAAAAATAAAAACAAAAACAAAAAAAAATTATTCCTAGGCACATGATATTCAAACTACAGAAAATCAAAGATAAAGAAAAAATCCTGAAAGAAGCCAAATGGGGAAAAAATATGTAACTATAGAGGAGCAAAGATAAGAATTACATCTGATTTCTCTGAAACTATGCAAGCAAGGTGAGTAAACTGAAATACTTTAGGTGTTAAGAGAGGAAAAAAAAACAACAACCCACCAACCTATAATTCTGTCCCTCTGAAACTGTTCTTCAAAAGTAAAGGGACTTTCTCAGACAAACAAAAATTGAGGGAACCTGTTGTCAGTAGACCTGTCTTGGAAGAAATGTTAAAAGAAGTTCTTCAGTGGGAAGGAACTTTATATAGGTAAGAAATGCAGATCTACATAAAGAAAGGAAGAGCAGGAAGAAGATATAAGTGAAGTAAAATAAAACCTTTTACTTTACTTATTCTTAATTGATCTAACAAGTAACACTTTTTTCAAAATAATAATAGAAACTATTATGTATGCTCATGTATAAATATGTGTATGAATGCTTCTGTATAAGTGAAATAAATGACAGTAATGATACAAGAAACAGGAAAGAAAAATTAGCAATTATTGTTACTATAAGGTACTTGCAGTACCCATAAAGCAGTATAGTGTTATTTGAAAATGGACTTGGATTAGTTGTAAATATATATTGCAAACTCTTGAGCAACCACTAAAAAAAGTAAAAAAAAAAAAAAAGAGAAGCAGAGAAAAAAGAAGTACAATTGGTATGCTAAGGAGAGAAAATGTAATCATATAAAATGCTCATACCAAACCATGAAAGTCAGATAAAGTGTGAAAGATAAAATTAGGAACAAAGAACAGGGGCAACAAATAGAAAACAGTAACAAATAGCACAGATATTAATCCAACTATATCAATAATTACTTTAAACATAAATGTCCTAAAAACACCAATTAAAAAAAAGAGATTGTCAAAGAGGATTCCGCCCCTCAAAAGGAGAAAAGACCTAACTGTATGCTGTCTAGAAGAAACCCACTTTATATTAAAAGGGATGGAGAAATATACTACATTAACACTAATTAAAAGAAAGTAGAAGCAGCTATATTAATTTCAGATAGAGCAGTCTTCAGAGCAAGGAAAGTTATCAGGGATAAAGAGGGAAATTACATAATGATAAAAGGGTCAATATTATAAGAATACAATAATCCTTAATAAGTATATGCCACTCTACACCTATTAGAATGGTCAACATCCAAAACACTGATGCCAAATACTGGTGAGTATGTGAAACAACAGGAACTCTCATTCACTGCCGGTAGAAATGCAAAACGGTGCAGCCACTTTGGAAAACAGATTGGCAGTTTCTTACAAACCTAAACACATTCATCATATAATCCAGCAATCTTGCTCCTTGGTATTTGCCCAAATAAATTGAAAACTATCCACAATCGATAAAACTTGGGAGCAACCAAGATGTACTTAGTAGGCAAATGGATAAACAAACTGTAGGACATCCAGATAATGAAATATTACTCAGTGCTAAAAAGAAATGAGCTATCAAACCATGAAAAGAAATGGAGGAAATTTAAATGCATACACTATGTGAAAGAAGCCAATTTGAGAAGATTACATACTGTATAACCCCAACCATATTATATTCTGGAAAGGCAAAACTATGGAAACAGTAAAAAGTTCAATAGTTGCAAGAGTTAGGGGTGAGGCAGGGATGCATAGGCAGATCACAGAGGATTTTTAGGGCAGTGAAACTATTCTGTATTATGTTACAATGGTGGGCACAGATCATTATACATTTGTCAAAAACCCACAGAATGTACAAAACCAAGAGAGAAACCTCACATAAACTATGGATTTTGGGTGATAATGATGTATCCACGTAGGTTCATTGATTGTAACAAATGTACCACCATAGTGTGCAATGTCAAAAGCTGGGGAGATTGTATGGGTGTGGAAGTGTGAGTATATAGGAACTCTCTGTATTTTCAGCTCCATTTTGCTAATGAACCTAAAACTGCTCTAAAAATAAAGTTTATTACATTTTTTAAAAGATTATTCCCAATGCTATGCAAATTAAGCAGGCCCTGCCCATGTGCATATCATTCTCTAATAAAGTTAGGCAGTGAGGAAAATGAACTATTTGTTAAGGAAAAATTAAATAATTATTGGTAAAGCACAGCATTTTCCAAGGCACTCTTCAAAAGAAATTTTCCTTTCGGAAGTAATTTTGAGAAATTCGTCCATTATATTCTCTCTTGGAAAGCAACAATGCATACTTGCTAATAAGTCCTAAAGTAAAGAAAGTTACTAGGGCTTCCCTGGTGGTGCAGTGGTTAAGAATCCGCCTGCCAATGCAGGGGCATGGGTTCGAGCCCTGGTCCGGGAAGATTCCACATGCCACGGAGCAACTAAGCCCGTGAGCCACAACTACTGAGCCCGCGTGCCACAACTACTGAAGCCCTTGTGCCTAGATCCCGTGCTCCACAACAAGGGAAGTCACCACATTGAGAAGCCCGCGCACCGCAACTAAGAGTAGCCCGCGCTCTCTGCAACTAGAGAAAGCCCGTGAGCAGCAACGAAGACCCAAAACAGCCAAAAATAAATAAATTTATTTTTAAAAAGAAAGTTATTTAATGCAGTGCTTATTTATTCAGCAAACACTTATATAGCATTTCCTTTGCAGGAGGTACTCTTCTAAGCATTTTTTCAAATATTAACTCTTTATTGAACTTCTCATAAGAATGAACTCAGAATTCTCCTAAGAACTTTTTGAGGGAGTCATTATTATTATTCCCATTTTACAAATGAGGAAAAGTGTCACAAAGATATTAAGTTACCCAAGTCAACAGCTAGTAAATTGTGGAGCTGGGATTCAAATAAACATGTGTAAGCATGGAGCCACATTTCAATGTAAAACTATGGAAATAAAATGGAATTAGTACTCTGATATACTTTGATAATTAATGGTAGTATATCACATTATAGTTTTCAAAAATGTTTCCTTTGGTTTTCTCATTTGGAAGTACAATCACCCTAGGGATATGAGTCACAGAGACGTTTTATAAATATTAAATGATTTTTCCAAGATTTCAGAGCTAGTAAGTGATGAAGTTGAAATTTCAGTTTTGATTTACTGAATTCTGAAGTCTGTTCTCTTTGCAATGTGCTCTGCTAGGAACAACAGGACTTTCTGCTATGCAGTGAGGATAGGCAAAGGCGGGGTGAGGGAATGATGGGCTTTAAGAGTGGAAACAGATTTGAAGGCCAATTGTAAAAATTGGAAGGAGTCTTACTTCCAGGCTAAGGTGTTTGGACATGATTGAATAGAAGAAAACGGTGGTTTAATGAGAGTGTTTCTTTCACTGCTCAGGGGGACAACTGAAGCAGTTCGCTGTAAACGTGAATCTAAATAATATGAACAATGTTTGGAATAAAGAATGAATGGAAGCTGGAAGAACCGCAAAATTATTAAATTAGCATTGTGGTCTAAAATAAAAGGTTGTCTGATCAAAATAACCGATATTTTTATGCCCCCTAATTATATGAAAGAAGGTTTACATATGTAACATTAGAGTTAAAAATAAACACATTTACACAAAAATTGAGTCATTTTCTATTTACCATTTTTATACATCTCTATTATCCTATTTCATGTATAGGAAAAGTGAAGTTCCTTCTTGGCTTCTCTTCAGGAAGAGAATACTAATTGCTCCTTTGGACCAGAGAGATTATGGCTCCCCTTTTGCACACAATAGGGGAGCATGTGCTGTAAATCTATAAGGACTCATTTGTTAATGATATGTCCTTTATCTGCATTTTACAATAAGGAGTACGTTTTCTTAAAAGCATTTGGGCTCTTTTCAACTTATTTTAAAGCCAACAAATACAAAAGAACAGGTCTTGACACAATTATATAGTGCTGTTTTCACATGATTAGGGCAACTTGACAAATACTCAGCACTGAAACAGAACTCCAAACCATGCTGTTCACAAGGACATACTCATAGCCTCAATAGACTTTTCAAAGTTGTGACAAGAACATAATGCAAGAATCCCTCGGAAAAAAAAAAAAGAAGCAGCAAAGCTGAGGAATGGAAAATCAATTGTGACCATGAAATATATATGCATAGAGTTTTTAATATGGTTTTTTAATATTGGATAACCAACCCAAAACAGCTACATATGTTCCCATCTTTGGGTATGAGTTCAGCCTTCGATAAAATGATCTCATAGGCCAACACACTCACCGCATACTTGTAGAACACTAGGGCTGTTTTCAGGCAGGCTATTGTGCAAACAGGGTCAAGGCACTACAAGGATCCCTAGCCTGGCCTGTGGGTAGAGTGCACATTTCGAGCCCATTTCTGCCGGCACTGTCAGTTTATTAAGCTGCCGGCTGCCTGCAGTTTCTATTCTCATTTCCATTCTCTTGCTTTCAGTGTTTTTGGAATCAGTTGAAGTTGAAACATCTTGGAAGAAAAGTTTGGTTTTTTGAACCCCCTGGTTTCAATTATTGTTAAATCTGACGCACAAACACTGCTTTTAAAGATATGTGACTGAAGTGCCAAATAAGGCTCTTTTGATTTTTTGAAATACATGTGGTTGAAATTTGAGACCTGGCTGCTGCCAAGCTGCAATTCAGGGAATAGAATACTGGCACAAGAAAACGAGCTGTTGTTCGGAGGATAATGTCAGAAGGAACTGTCCTACAGAAGGAAAATGTAAATTTTCATGATTTAGCTTATGCTTGTGGGACAATTCCATAATCCTTTGTTAAACATGTAAAAGTTGAAATGCTGACTCTCCTGTTGTTTATTCAGGTTCTCAGCTGTAAGTTTCTCATCTATAATAAGTCAGACTTACGTTGAATTTTTATAATGGTAATTTAAAAAATTCATTCACAAGATACCATGACACGAATTCAAACAGGTCCATTTTGTTTTTTAAGTGTAACGTGAAGGCAATAGGTATAGATTTCTCAGACAGAAAAGTTACAGTACTTTACAGTAGTACAAACTCCTCTGGTACAACTGGAATTGTGGTAAAAATCATTCAGGCTAACATGTAACTCAGGGAGAAAGTATCAAAGTATAATTTACCTACTTGTGGCAGGTACTCTAAGTGGGTGCCTCCAATAAATATATTAGAGCATTCAGTGTGTAAGTCACTCTAATTGGTCATCTAGTATTTTAGCCAATGTTACACATAAAAAGAAAAATCAACAGTACTATCGTTTTTTGACTAGCTAATGATAGATGCCACATCTAGCAAAATATGCCAGGAATTCATATCAATTGGAAAGATATAAAAGTTGAAACTAGATTGTGCTGCTGAAGAAAACAATGAAGAAATAGCAAAACCATACAGGAAAACTAACATGCAATAAAATCAAATAGGGGCAAATTTGAAGAATCAAAACAGGAATAGAAAAAGAACTATTTATTTATTTTAACATCTTTATTGGAGTATAATTGCTTTACAATGGTGTGTTAGTTTCTGCTTTATAACCAAGTGAATCAGCTACACGTATACATATATCCCCATATCCCCTCCCTCTTGCGTCTCCCTCCCACCCTCCCTATCCCACCCCTCTAGGTGGACACAACGCACCCAGCTGATCTCCCTGTGCTGTGCGGCTGCTTCCCACTAGCTATCTATTTTACATGGCATGGACATATATACACTACCAAAAAGAACTCTTAAACATTTCCAGTATATTACCAAATCCTTAGAATTGGTTACCTCAGACAATTAGGACCAGTGGAACAAAGCAATACTATTGGTTTGACCAAAAAGTTTGGTCAGGTTTTTCCATAACAGCGTATGGATAAACCTGAAAGAAATTTTTGGCTAACCCAATATTATTATTTTTTGCACATTCTGTATTGTTTGAATTACTCGTGCAATAACTGGACATATATTACTTTAAAAATAAATGGTTATTAAAGTTGGCTTTTCTTAATTCGATATAAATTTCCAGAATCACCGTACTCTTCCAAAAGTATTTACTATGCACTTGCACTTTACAGTAACATAAAAAATCTGAAGATAACAGGTCTCTTTGGAAGCTTATGCTAAAGCTGCAGTTATATGACATCAGATCTCCAGATTAAATGCAACAATTTAAGTCAGCTAAGCATATGCTTGGCATTATAGAGCTGAATGTCCATATAAATTAACACAATGTTTACTATTTACCCAGATGCATGAATAGTAAACAAAGACACTATCTACAAGTATGAAAGAAGGACAAAATAGATACATATGATATGACTTAAATTCATAAAATGTATCAATATAGTATCATATGGGAAATAATTTGAGAAAATAGTTGAGGGTGATAAGAGCATTTTATGAATACTATGTGTTCATGGGAGAGTCTAGAGTAGAAAGTGTTATTTTTTCCCTAATTTATCTTAAAAGTCTTCCAGAAAGAAAATTAAGATTTCAAAAATGGTTTTTGGAAAATATCAATACATAATATTTTGGTAAGCTTAAGAGGATGACAGATTTGAATTCAAGGTTTGAAAAGAAACACGAAAGCAGACACTGATTAGCGGCAAAAAGGAATTATGATACAAGGACTGAAAACACCATGGTTAACATCTAGAGTATTCACCCTGTAGGAAAGCCCACTCTCCTCCAGAAGCCATATTTGGCACTTTTATGAATACCTACAGTTGTATAAATCATGTTGAAAGTGTTTAAGTACCCCTTATTTTGACCTATTTTTACTCTCTCCCTAAACAGACAAGTGGACCTGAAAGAATATTGACTTAAGAAGTTTAAAGGGAAAGAGGACCATCATAAATGCCTTAATTTACCTTCTAAAGTTTAAGGATTTGATGGACTAGTATAATTTGTGACATCAATCTTGTTAAATCAGCACTCTGTTAAGAGAAGCCACTATCATTGCACTATAAGAAACAGAACATCTTTTTTGTTGTTGTTTTTTAAGTTGGCTAGTTTTATTATCTAAGTAATGCATTCATGTTATGTTGTTCACCACCAGATTGAGCCACATATTATGCAGATCCACACGCAGGTCACTTCCAAGCACTGAGGACCATTGACTATGACCGAAGATTTCAAAGACTTCCTGCCTAAAGAAGTTCATGGTTCAGGTTTAAAGCACTTAATTTTCATAAACTATATTTAAGGTGATAGTTACTGCTCCTATTTATTACACAGATATATGCAAATTCTTGCATTTAAGCAGGTTGGCTGTCTTTCACGCAGAGTATGAATTTATCTGTTATAGCTCCATGCTACCACCTAGAAAAGTATTTGTTTATTTTGGGGGCTGAAATAAGGGGATTTATAAATAATTCTGGATTTCATGGGCAAAAAAACACATTATTTTCTGATTGAAGATAGTGGGTAAAACATACAAAAATTCTCTCTTCTATTCCCAAAATATAGAAATATATTATATAAATATAATTATAAAATAATAATTATATAAAATATAAGTAAAAATATTAAATAATTTTATAATTATTAAATATAATTAATATATAAATATAAAATATAGATAATGGCTTCTTTTTTGTTTAAAATATAGAGACAAACTCATAAACTAAACAGGTATATAACCATGAAGTAGGAAAGGATAACTTAGAAGAAGTAAAAGGAAGAGAAAGAAAGGAACTAAAAATATAGTCATGTAGCCTATGAATAGAGCCAAATACAGGTTATGAGGTCACAGGCTAGACCTATATAAACGGAGCCAGATCTGCACCCTCTTCCCACAAAAAAGGAAAGAAAGAAACTACCAGACTATTGCCCAGCACAGATGAAAAGTTAGGTGTGTGTGGCATGAATATGAGGTATCACATAGACCAAGAGTTTTAAGCCAAACATTTACCATGCTCAAGCCACATACTTTATAAGCCCAGAGCAGAAATAAACAATTGCAATAAACAGTAAGCAATTATATAGACAGTCACAAACTCACATAGGGTAAGTTTACAGACAAGATTTAAAAAGAACAAAAGTACATGTATTATTGATGCAACAAATATTTATTAAGTACCTACTATGTGCCAGGAGCTCTGCCAAGTGCTGAGGAAACAGTTTTTTAAAAAGAAGTTAACAAATCAAAGCCTTCACGAAGCAAACATTATGCACCAGCAGGAGTAAAATCAAACACACAATAAACTGATAAAACATAAGAGGGTTCATTTTCTCCAACAGGAGAGAATTTGAACCCAGAAAATTAAGTTACTGAAGTAACTTAAGGAAATGTTAAGAGAACTATGTTTAAATATCTCAAAGAGATGAAAAAAGAAAAGCTCTTTAGGAAAGATAATATGTGGTTACAAAAGAGCAGACAGGAAAATGAACAAATTAGACATTTGGGAATGAAAAAAACATAGTCATTAGGGAAATTTAAAAATCCTTCAGACTACAGGCTAAATCTCGCTTAAAGAAACTTAAACACAAAATTAATAAGTTAGAAGACAAAACTAAGGAAATCTCCCAGAAGGAGGAAGGGGGAGGGGGAGAAAGAAAGAGAGATTAACAGACATGAGGAAAAATTTGAGGAGTTCATATATCTGCCTAATTCCAGAAAGAAAAGAAAAATAGAAAGACCACAAAGAGGTAATATTTGAAGACATAAGAGCTGAAATTTGCCCAGAACTAATGATGTGAATATTCAGGCTAAAAAAAATCCACCAAATGCCTCATCTACACCTCTACACATCATAATGAACTTTGCTACTATTGGCAGCAATGAATTTTTTTTTAATCTTCCAGTAAAAGACTAATTTTCTGTAAGGAAACTTCACCAATTAGATTGATGGCAGACTTCTTATTCCCAGAAAGACATGGCAGAAATCAGGCAATAAATATATTTAGATGGCTGTGGGAAAAGTACCTTGTCTTCATTATATGCCTTGTCAGACATATGCCTTGTCACTCTCAAGAGTTAAGGTGAATATAAATTTAGGACACAGAAATTTTAGTCCTTTCCTCACCAAAAGAAAAATACACATATAAAGGGCATATTTCAGCAAGGAGAAGTTAACTATGTAGTAAGCCACAGAAATAAAGCTTCCACAGATTCCAAGTAATTGATATTCTAAGACTGTCTTATCACAGTCCTATGAAGTTAGAAGACAGAAATTAACAGAACTAAAACAAACCAAAAAAGGACAAAAATACCAAATATTTGAAAGCCACAGAAGTCACATCCAAGTAATCTAATAATCCATGAGTTAAGAAAAGAAAATCATATTACATTGACCAGGACCTCCAGTAATTAATGCTTTGAGCAGGAGGGGGGATACTGGGCATCACTTTTTGAATGCTTCTGAAGTTAAAAATTAAGCACTATTGTTCACATTAAGTTTTGGTAGATACACACAAGCAGGTTAAGTAAAGTTCCCTTCTACTCTTAATACACACACACACAAACACACATAGACACCTGCATGTGTGTACAATATTGAATGGTGTTGAACGCCTTTTCTGTATCTATTGAGATGATCAAGAATTCTGCTAATAAAGTGATGAATCTAAAGTGATAAGGTAGTATAAAAAGTATTGTCAAATCTTCCTTGCATAAATATTATTAGTTCTGATGTATTTTTAAATACTTCACATATTTTTCTCAAACACAACCAAATTCAATTATGTCATCTCAATGATATGTCTGACATTAGTATTTGTAAAATGCCATTTGCTCTATTTACTAGATCTTTTATTTTATTGAGAAAATAAGTTGAAACTCATGTTAAATATTCAAACATTATAGTCAATGCAGTGAAAAGAATTTCTCTAATACCCATTTTCTTGCCCATGAGAATCACTCTTAACTGTGTCCATGTGACCTATGAATTTATCATTTTAACATAAATTCACATACATTTTAATACTGTTCTGAGAATCGATTTTTCTACTTAAAATATATTTAAGAGATCTTTCTTATGTAAACACAAAGACCAACTCTTCTTTTTAATAGCTGCATAATATTCCCTGGTATAGGTATTGCATAATCAAATGCAAGACATTAAGGTAGCTGCCAGTTTTTGCTATCATAAACAGGGCAGCAGAAATCATCTTTGTAGATATGTCCTTGCACACATCTATAAGTACACCATGTGATAAATTCCTAGTAGTGAAGTTTCTGGGTCAAAGTAATATACATTTATATTTTTATAGGTATTGTCAAACTGCCATTAAAAGAGATGAAAATAATTTCAACTTCACCACCTTTGAATGAGAATTATTACTTCTCCATTCTGTACACTTAACATACCATATTTATTAATAGATATTTCAGTCTTTAAGAAAATAAGTGAAAATCAAGTTCTTATTATCTTAATTCTCTTTTCTTTAATTATGAGTCAGATTATGCAGTTCAGTGGAAAGGTAGTCCACTTGCATTTCTTTTGGGTGTTTTGGTTACCCAATATTAAAAATCACATGTAAAACTATATACATAACATATTTCATGGTCACAATTAATTTTCCATTCTTCAGCTTTGTCCTTTTTTGGAGAGATTCTTGCATCATGTTCTTGTCACAACCTTGAAAGTCTTATCAAGGCTCTGCTATGTCCTTGTGAACAGCATGGTTAAGAGTTCTGTTTCAGTGTTAAGTATTTGTCAAGTTGAATCAATCGTGTAAAAACAACACTATGTAATTATCTTAAGACTTATTATTTCGTATTTGTCGGCTTTAACTATTAAGTTGAAAAGAGTCCAGGTACCTTTAAGAAAAAGGAGGCCTTATTGTAAAATGCAGATAAAGGACATACAGCAGTTGGCAAATCTTCTTCCTCGCAGACTTACAGCACATGCTTCCACCATTGTGTGTAATAGGGCAGCCATGGTTCTCTCTTCCTGAAGAGAAGCCAGGAAGGAACTTCACTGGCCTGTTCATGTCTTTCACAAAAATTTCCAGGATGTTATTGACCTTTTTCTTATTGATTTGTTATTTGCATAACTCATAAATAAGACTATATATTGTAAAGGATACATATCCTTTATAATAATTCATTAAAATTAAAAGAAGATGAAAGAGAGGAAGAAGCAAGAAGAAAAGAGGTAACAGGAGCAGGATGAAGAGAGAAGGGAAGGAAGTAACCACCTCTCATGGGGACTGATTTCTTTCCACTGACTTGAAACCAAGCAGGACCCTGCAAGGCCTTCCCAGGGACAGAGATCTCCATGCCCCTGGCTCTTGTTTGTAGAAAAGCTTTAGCTTAGAGGGCCTTTCCTGAGTCTCAAAGAGCGAATTTAATTAGAGAAGTGAGAAAATGCAGAAACAAAGAAAAACAGATAAGCAAAATAAAATAATAATAGTTTAGCCATAAAACAAAGTCAAGGACCTTTAGTTCCTCCTCATGGTCTGTAGATAATATCCTGGGCCGTATCCTAGAGTTGTTTTACTAATAGCAAACCCCCCATCAGGTGGAAAAAGTTAACCGCATGCTGACCACCAGCACACAGACCTCAGTCAGACAAGCTGGAACCAGAAGGCTTATGATTGACATTCCAGAAACATCAAACTTCTACCTCACCACCAACCAGTCAGAGAATTAAGCACAAGCTGATCACACACCTTGTGACCCTCTCCTTCACATTGTCTTTAAAAGCCCTTCCCCAAAAGCCTTCAGGGAGCTCAAATCTTTGAGCATGAGCTGCCCATTCTCCTGGCTTGGCCCCGCTATGGGGTATTTCCTATATGTTGTACTTTGCATGATACACACAAAATGGAGAAAAATCACTACACTAAAATAACCAGCATGATTGAAGGATAGTCAGTAGACCATGCTGTAAAATTTGTAGTCACTGCAGCATAAATTCAGGAATATCTATGAATAATTACCCCAGAAAGAAGCAAAGACTATTCCATTTGGGTGTAGATCCTCAGAGAGACCAACAATATGGTTGTCTATATGGCTAAAGCAAATGACAGTACAAAAGGGATTTTGTTTACAAGTTCTATTTCTGGTCTGCTAAAATATGATAGATTAATTTTTTTTTAACGTACAGTAAGTTTTATGAGTCGCTATAAACAATATAATGCACTTTAAAGAAAAAGTCAAAGAAATTTAATTACATAATTAACAAGCATTTATTTGAATAAGGTTAGATAAAAGGGGAAAATTTATTTCAAAGACATTGCTTGCAGATATTTATGTAAAGACAGTTTTCCAGTCATTAAACTATTCTTAATAAAAATATAAGAGATAAACCTATATCAAGGTCAAGCTGCTTGAAGAAATATAATTCCTCAAAGGTTGTGATTTAAATCTGTAATTTGGCCTATCTCCCTAAAGAAGTAACAGAGGTTCAGCCACCTGAGACATACGTTCTCAACCACACTCAACCACATTTACTACTGAGAAAGTCAACACCTAAGATGCACAGCAACTGGGAAATGAAATGCCGTAGTCTATGTTTGCTTTTAATATAACCTAATAAGAGCAACACTCACATACACAACAGACTTTAGCCCCACTGTGTACGTACATGCTCGGAAATGGCACTTGAGCTTTTTCCTGTTCTCCCTCTCGCTCTCCTCAAAACTGGTACAGTTAAGATGATGTGGGATTTGGCCCACAAGCTCTAGTTTGCAAATCTCTGCTCTATGTCCTTAACATTGCTTCTGTTACTGCTGAATTTTAATAAAATATATGTATGTTCCAAATTAGCATGTGTTTGTTATTTACCTTTAATAAAAATATTATTCTATGGGCAAGTTAATTTGGAAAACTCCGAGTTACCCAGTCAGCCCTGACACACAGACTCAGCTATCCCAGCCTCCCGCATGCATTTCAAGAGTAAATTCAATATAGTTTAAAATAATTGAGCGCAGTTTGGGCACAGTTCACAACTCTAATCACTGTGGCTCAATATATTACTGCATCTGTAAATTCAAAATAAATAATGATAGCACAGTGACTATAAAGATGAAGAAAGAGTATTTGGCTTACTTTAATATTGTAATTCTATGCACAAATCACTCTCTGAATCTTGCAGAATTTATTTTATTGAAGGCATCCTTCATGTATTTCTTCCCTATTTTTCAAAAAAATACTTTAAGAAGTAATAATCCATTACTTCTTTGTTTTCTAATATTTTTACTAGCATAGTTATATATACAAAATTTAACACAAAAAATTTCTCTGTATTTCTTTTTCTGTTATTACTGTTAGTATCTGTTTCATTTCATGATTATTACTAAAAATAATTTTGTTATATAAGGAATATTACAAGATGATCCACTTTGGGGATAATTTACGATATATACAGCACTGTTCCATGGGTTTATTAAGCAAGTATATGCATTTTAAGCATTTATTTACTTGGTAAAAAGTTTAAATGTTTTCAAGGGTAAAAAAGAATTAAGATAAAATTAATCTCAGAAATCAACAAAGTGCCAATAATACATTAGACAAAGTTCAGAGAATACAAAGATTAAAATTTCACAGGACTAATCATATAAAATAACTAATCAGAAATTTCACAGGACTAATAAGATGTAAATAATAAGCAAGCTGCAATCACACAGTAAAAGGGCATAGTTTAGGAAATGTGCATTGTATCTATAAGGACATGGTGAGCTTGAATACTGGCCTCATCACAAATTACATCTGATATAAAAGTGCCTTTCCTCAAAAGAAGCTGGCTTTCATATACATCTAGTCTTTTCAAACATATCAGAAAGTCAGAGGAGGGACTTTTGTCAAAATCTTATAATTTTATTATCTATTCTGTTAGTCTTTCAAGAGATGAATCACTGGACTCATTAAGTATTATATATCTAAGAACAGGATTACTCATTTGTTTGAAATGAAACATAATAATGAACAACTTAAATTCCTTTAGTATCATCACCTTTTTTAGCATTTAAACATCTTATATGTCTTTAGAGATGTTAATAACATATAGTTTACTTAATTCAACAAACCTATACTGAGAATTGACTAGGCCTGAGAAAGAAATACCAACACAAGGTTTTCCAAGTCCATTCTTCAACCAAAAGTAAAAAGAGGTCTGGAGACAAAATGATAGAGTGAGGAGAAAAGAGAACAGAATATTAGATTACCTCACAGGATCTCAACCGCAAAATATGTGCTATGTAGAACTTAACTAAATTCCATTTCGTTTTACTGTCAGAGCAAAATGCCTCATTGTTTTAGAAAACTTTGGCTTTGCAAGTGTGGTAATCTTAGCAATAAATATCTATATTATTTCTGATTATTCCTTAATTGATTACTCCTTAATAAGATTTATGAACCTCTTCCTGCGTTACACGACAGCTGTCTTATATGTGCCATTCACTGGTTAAACACAAATCCAAAGAATTGTCATACAAAGAGGTTTGGGTGTCACCAGGCTAGGCTAAAATGTTAAGATACAATTCCAGAGTTCCTTCATCATTGAGAAAAAAATAAATGTACAACCTATATATTTCCCCCAAACATTTTAAAATTATGGGTTTTGAATGATTTTGAAAAATCTCTGCAATTATGAATTCCTGGTGCAGTGAAAGAACAGTGAACTAATCAGAAAACCTGGGCTGAAATTCCATTAAGCCACCTAACCTTATTAAATCACAATTTCTTAAAATAAGCAAATGATACCTGCACTCACAGATGGTTATGAGAAAATAAATCGACAAAGAGAGGTTGGGCAGGAAGAAATTGCTTTTTAAAGATAAAATCTCAGTATAAATAGATTCATTAGGTTAGTGCATCTCTAAACATAATTTAGGAAAATAAAAGTATCTTCCATCTATGGCTGCTTAGATTGTGCTTAAATATTCACCAGTGGCCAATTTGCTTCCCACCAAATTATTACAAATTAAATAAAAAATTATAAAATGATTTAGATGAGTCTCTTTAGAAAGAGATT
Organism: Neophocaena asiaeorientalis asiaeorientalis; assembly: GCF_003031525.2. Taxonomy (NCBI): domain Eukaryota; kingdom Metazoa; phylum Chordata; class Mammalia; order Artiodactyla; family Phocoenidae; genus Neophocaena; species Neophocaena asiaeorientalis. The sequence goes on from NW_020173215.1 coordinate 5,615,133, forward strand.
TCATATATAAACCATCTTCTAAATATGAAATTACATGATTGTAAATCTGAACCCTCACAAAATATATTTGATTCATTAGATGGTATTTCAGGAAATTTTTTGGAAGAGTGTTTAAGTCAAAGGCAAAAAAGCCTCAAAATCTTGCAACTAGGATTAAATATGTGAAACACATACAATTAGTGGAGAATTCAACAATGATGCATTCATTCCATTTTTGGGTTTGTTTTTAACACTGAACAAAATATATTCTGTACTTTGTTTTATTTTTAACAATTAATACATGTATATGTTACCTTATAAAATTTGTAATGAAAAGCAACAGTGTCTTCCCTATCCCCTTCCCCACCTCAACACAAGGCCCGGTCCCACTGGCCAGAGGCAATAATTTTGGAATATCTCCTGCTTTTGATGTTTACTTCCACAACCCTGAGTACTATGTTCCTCTCTAGTTCTGCTATTCAGGGAATATATACCAGTTACCTGCTAATTAGTTACTTGGTGGCTTTCCTATGTAATTGCTTCCCTCACTGTTTTGCTTTTTAACTTCATGTTCTCAAAGTTATTCTGCAATTTCTGTTTTATATTTTCTAAATCAAAGAATGTTGTTTTTTCCTTTAATTGTTCTGCTTTCCCTCACTGACTTTTGTGGGGGTTTTTTGAATTTTTGAATTGTATTTTATTTACTTTTTATACAGTAGGTTCTTATTATTCATTTTATATATAATAGTGTATATATGTCAATTCCAATCTCCCAATTCATCCCACCACCACCCCCCTCCTGCCAATTTCCCCCCTTGGTGTCCATACATTTGTTCTCTACATCTGTGCCTCTATTTCTGCCCTGCAAAACGGTTCACCTGTACCATTTTTCTAGGTTCCACATATATGTGATAATATACGGTATTTGTTTTTCTCTTTCTGACTTACTTCACTCTGTATGACAGTCTCTATATCCATCCATGTCTCTACAAATCAAACATTCAGAGAATAGCTAGCACCCATCCTTCTCAAACTCTTCCAAAAATTGCAGAGGAAGGAACACTCCCAAACTCACTTTATGAGGCCACCATCACCCTGATACCTAAACCAGACAAAGATACTACGAAAAAAGAAAATTACAGACCAATATCACTGATGAATATAGAGGCAAAAATCCTCAACAAAATATTAGCAAACAGAATCCAACAATACATTAAAAGGATCATACACCATGATCAAGTGGGATTTATCCCAGGGATGCAGGGATTCTTCAATATATGCAAATCAATCAATGTGATACACCATATTAACAAATTGAAGAAGAAAAACCATATGATCAACTAAATAGATGCAGAAAAAGCTTTTAACAAAATTCAACACCCATTTATGATAAAAACTCTCCAACAAATGGGCATAGAGGGAACCTACTTCAAGATCATAAAGGCCATATATGACAAACTCACAGCAAACATCATTCTCAATGGTAAAAAACTGAAAGCATTTCCTCTAAGATCAGGAACAAGACAAGGATGTCCACACTCACCACTATTATTCAACATAGTTTTAGAAGTCTTACCCATGGCAATCAGAGAAGAAAAAGAAATAAAAGGAATACAAATTGGAAAAGAAGAAGTAAAACTGTCACTGTTTGAAGATGACACGATACTATACATAGAGGATCCTAAAGATGTCACCAGAAAACTACTAGAGCTAATCAATGAATTTAGTAAAGTTACAGGATACAACATTAATGCACAGAAATCTCTTGCATTCCTATACACTAATGATGAAAAATCTGAAAGAGAAATTATGGAAACACTCCCACTTACCACTGCAATAAAAAGAATAAAATACCTAGGAATAAACCTACCTAGGGAGACAAAAGACCTGTATGCAGAAAACTATAAGACACTGATGAAAGAAATTAAAGATGATACCAACAGATGGAGAGATATACCATGTTCTTGGATTGGAAGAATCAATATTGTGAAAATGACTATACTACCCAAAGCAATCTACAGACTCAGTGCAATCCCTATCAAATTACCAATGGCACTTTTTACAGAACTAGAACAAAAAATCTTAAAATTTGTATGGAGACACAAAAGACCCCGAATAGCCAAAGTAGTCTTGAGGAAAAAAAGTGGAGCTGGAGGAATCAGACTCCCTGACTTCAGACTATACTACAAAGCTACAGTAATCGAGACAATATGGTACTGACACAAAAACAGAAATATAGATCAATGGAACAGGATAGAAAGCCCAGAGATAAACCCACGCACCTATGGTCAACTAATCCATGACAAAGGAGGCAAGGATATACAATGGAGAAAAGACAGTCTCTTCAATAAGTGGTGCTGGGAAAACTGGACAGCTACATGTAAAAGAATGAAATTAGAACACTCCCTAACACCATACACAAAAATAAACTCAAAATGGATTTGAGACCTAAATGTAAGACTAAACACCATAAAACTTAGAAGAAAACATAGGAAGAACACTCTTTGACATAAATCACAGCAAGATCTTTTTTGATCCACCTCCTAGAGTAATGGAAATAAAAACAAAAATAAACAAATGGGACCTAATGAAGCTTAAAAGCTTTTGCACACCATAAACAAGACGAAAAGACAACCCTCAGAATGGGAGAAAATATTTGCAAATGAATCAACGGACAAAGGATTAATCTCCAAAATATATAAACAGCTCATGCAGCTCAATATTAAAAAAACAAACAACCCAATCCAAAAATGGGCAGAAGACCTAAATAGACATTTCTCCAAAGAAGACATAAAGATGGCCAAGAAGCACAAGAAAACCTGCTCAACACTAATTATTAGAGAAATGCAAATCTAAACTACAATGAGGTATCACCTCACACCAGTTGGAATGGGCACTATCAGAAAATCTACAAACAACAAATGCTGGAGAGGGTGTGGAGAAAAGGGGACCCTCTTGCACTGTTGGGAATGTAAATTGATAGAGCCACTATACAGAACAGTAGGGAGGTTCCTTAAAAAACTAAAAATAGAATTACCATATGACCCAGCAATCCCACTACTGGGCATATACCCAGAGAAAACCATAATTCAAAAAGACACATGCACCCCAATGTTCATTGAAACACTATTTACAATAACCAGGTCATGGAAGCAACCTAAATGCCCATCGACAGACGAATGGATAAAGAGGATGTGGTACATATACACAACAAAATTGGCTTCCTTTCTTTATGGACACAATTCTTCTTGTACTTTTGAAGTTATTAACAAAAAATTGTTAAGCTATCTTCTCGTTCCTGAATTGCCTGTTTCCTACAATCATTTGTTATTGTTATTTTTGTGGGTCTTGGTCTTTCTCACTCCTGCTGCCAATTTTCCTCACAGGGCTAGAGACTGATTCCCTTTTTCCTGTTGGAGGAAAGGATTATGTTGATTCTGGGGTATCTGGTAGACAGTCATCTCCATCAGGCCTCTCTCTCAGCTGAGGAGTTTCTGGGGAGCTCTGTGTACACAACTTAGGGGTACAGACTGACCTTTCTGGGGGTGCATGTATTGTAGAGGTCCCACAGTTGTCAGGATGTAGATGACTATTGTGGAGTGCCAATGTCCACTTTAGCAACCTCAGCTCTGCACCTGAATATTAGTCATTCTCTTCATAGAAGCGTCCTCTGATTTTCTTGCCTGGGTATAAACACCAAAGAGTTGTTCTGTGCTTGAGGTACAAAGGGCTAGAGAATATAGGGATAGCACCTGGCACAAGGAGTCCATGACAAGTCTTTAATTACCTCCCTATTTCAGCTGCTCTTCTCACATCTACTCTTGGTACCTGCCTCGCTGGTGTTCCACCTGAGAGTCACCTGCTAATACCTCTAACAGCTTCGTAGCAGCAGACTCCTCTTAAGTAGTGTTTTTTGTACCGTGTTGAATCCAATCTCCAGCTCATATTCACTTTCTAACTTCTAGGGACTTGTTGAAAGCTCTCCACTTATGATGCTTCACCTTCAGTTTGCTTCACTGCCATGGATTTATTTCCATTTTGCAGGGTGTTTCTGTTCACTTAATGCTGTCCCCCGAGCACCATTATTGAGTAACTTTATCCATGCGCATTAATAGCCATCCAAATCATCGTGTGTGTGCTTAACCTCTACCTCTCTAGAGCATGTTTTTCTTTGAATCTCTATTCATCCTTCAAGTCTCTCTTCAACTTTCACCCTTTTGGGGAATCTTCTCTGATCTCTATGTTGTGTCCCCTCAATAAGCTCCCACAGCACCTTGTTTTCCATGACAGACTCTATCACAGTGGGTCTGACTAATCTCTTTCCCACTTGAGGGCAGGAGTTCCTTGATAACACAGACGGAAATGTTTCCAAATCACATATTATTGCACTTAATTCCTTATCTAAAACGTTTTTCGAATTAATGTAAAAAGTGACCAGGAACATTTTTTTTTTAGCATTTATTTCCTAGAGAATATACTCTAGAATGAATTCCAACCTCAAAAACTGTTAGCATGGAGCCTGTTGGTCAAAAAAGTCTGGGAAATACTGCTATATATCCTTTTTATAAATATACAGTTCACGCCTTAGCATATTAAAGGTTCTAAACAAAGTAAAGGAAAATATCATTAAATTGTATTAACTTGGTGTTTCCTAAAGTTACTTAACTATATAATTCTTTTGTGAAATAATGACGAACATCCCACAGTTCTAGTGCATTAGGAATAATAGATAACTCTATGACATCTAGGATAAAATGTGATGATTCTGGAAAAGCAGGTGGCTTATGATCAAAGAGGACTTGAAGACAAGGGCTGGCCTTGGATTCTTATATGAGGACTAAAAAATGGACATCAGAGAAGTTCTTTACATCTCTCCTTGGGAGAGAAGTTTAGAGCTTCCCTAGGAGTCAAATGTGTACTTGTTATGCCAGAGTATCCTGCAGAGATTTCACCCTTTGTGGGCCAAGGCCAGCCCAAAAAACGTTGTTAGGCAGATCTTCAGTCTTAACCAAAAGAAAAAGAATTCACTCAAACACAGTTTAAGTTAGTCTAAACCTAAAGTGATTTTCTTAAAAAAAGTAATCACTTTTAACCTTTTCTAAGGATAAATGCATAGGTAGGTTATATCAAATCAGCTAATGTCATGGTGCTCTGGCACCAATTCCAATCAGTTGAGGCTGCTGGATGGATTTAAAGCATGTATTTGAAACATTTTAGGACATTTGTCTGTATGCTTATGCCACTGTACATTATTTTCAGTGGGTAACACAGAACAGAGCCATATGCAATCAGAGAAGTCAACATAGAATATATTATGGGTATTTTTAATAGATACTATTTATTAATAATTGTGTAAGTGTGAATTTTGAAACACTATCCCATGATCAGTGACTTCTTCAAATTTTGAACCATGACCTGAGTTTAGGCTGAATTTTGTTTGAATGTGATATTTTGTCTCTCATTTTTGGCTTAGAAATTTAAAATATCACTTTCTCTGAATGAGAAAATAAGTAAATCAACACGTTGTAATGCAAAGAACACAAGTCTAGGAGAAAAGAAATTGGTCCCAGACTAAGTTTACCACCAATTAGTTATATGACTATGCACATACTCTGTCACCTCTTTGACCCTTAGTTCTGTCCAGCTGTAATGTTGGAGGGGGGTGAATTAAACGGGAGTAGTACATTAAATTAAATGCTTACAAGGCCACAAAAGGACAGATATTGTATGATTCTACTTATATGAAACATATAGAGTAGTCAAGTCCGTAGAGACAGAGAGTAGAATGGTGGTTGCCAAGGGCTGGTGGGAAGGGGCAATGGGGAATTATTGCTTAATAGGTGTGGATCTTCAGTTTGGGAAGATAAAAAAGTTCTGGCAATGGATGGTGGCGATGGTTGCACAGCAATGTGAATATACCTAATGCCACTGAACTATATTCTTAAAAATGCTTAAAATGATAAATTTTATGCTATACATATTTTACCCCAATTTTTAAAAAACAATGAAATGTTTTAAATTTCTAGGGGAGCCAGCTAGATAACATAAATGAAAAGGCAGTTTGAGTATAATGCAGTTAAGAATTGGTGGGTGTCATACTGGAGAATCAATGCTCTGTTAATCCAACAAATGTTTACTAAGTAAAATTGTACCTAAAGGAAAGGAGAATAATGCTGGAATATCACAAAAATCTCTTCCCACACCTATATTTCTGGAGCAACATAGCAAGCTGCTTTCTGACAGAAAAATGACCAAGACCACTCCAGAAATGCATTATATAACCCTAAGCTGTTTGTTCAGAGGAGAAACAGAACAAAATAATTTATGAGCTTCACTTTAGCTCATATCAATATATTTCAAGCACCAGAACACTTGTTCATTTTGCAGGTGGTGTTTTAAAGCTTGTATTATAGATTTTAAAAACTCATTCATAAGAATTCTAAGCCCCTAAGACCTATTAATTAACCCTGTATTATGAAACATTTTAAAACCAATCATTTACCTCTCGTGCAAGCTGAAGCAAATGCTAACAAGCACTTTCACTTTAATAAATTAAGAGTTCTTTCAAAAGTTAAGTGTATGCTCAAACTATGTTATGTATGTTGTCAGGTGATTTGAGTTATAAGAAATTATTTATTGTGTGTTTTAAAAAATTACCTTTCTGTGGGGAGTCCATTAGTTTATTTCTGTCATCCTCTTCTCCTCCCCTCCAAGCTACCCACTAATCTAAGCATTCTTGAACACAAACCTTTTAAGAAGTCTTTCTTCATGCATGTGTAGTACATTGGGTAACTAAATGAAATGCAGCTGGGAAATATGAAGTAGACATTGAAATGACTCATTAGGCAGTTGTATAGAATAGACAGAAGAAAGCAGCAGGAAAAGCTACCATGAAGATGCCTAGGATCATACATACCATTTCCTGTGGATGACTAGAAGCAACATAAAATAAAGCTCTGGGGAAGAATATGGAGTTTTAAGATTCCAATGCTAGATAACAATAAGAAATAAAACTTACTAAAAATATAGATTTTCAGATTAAATTGATACCAGAAATCACTGAATCCAAGACTGTGATTAGTAGCAACAAAGCTGGGGGTATGAATGATTAAAAAAAAAAAAAACAAAAAAAAAAAACCAGCAATATTTTAGAGAAGTCACTGATTAACAGGGGGCTTAGGGCCCCAAATTACTTATATTTTACTTTGTTTCTTAATCCTAAATTTGATAAGGAAGTTAGCACAACATGCAGGTCATGAAATTTGGAGCAGGAAACCCTAAGTTGAATCTCAGCTTAGCCATTTTCTATCTGGATAAATGAGTCTCTTCCCTAGTCTAAAAATAAATGGGAATAATAAAGACTACGTAAAGCTATATCTGCAAGGATTCAGGTATATTAATTGATGAAAAAGTAGCATTATTTGAAACCAGACTAATTTGGGTACTTCCTCTATCACTTATTATCTGCCTGACATATGAAAAGTATTTAATGTCTCTAAACCTCAATTTATTCTTTTAAGAAATGGGTAAGATAACATACAAATCACAGGATTACAACTATCACATAGGATAATATATGTAATATGTTAGCACAATAACAGCTTATTATATACTACAAAAGTTAATTATCACTAGTAAAAGAAATTACTTGGAGAATAATTCATGTTCTAAAAGTCTTAGTCAAATCTAAATATGATAAATAGAAAGATAATTTATCTTAAGGGTAGTTATAATGCTTTTTACCTTTGCCAATTATGACCTACATATATTTGGAATTTTTAATGATAACTAGAATGAACAGCAATAGCAGCCAATGCTATACACACACACACACACACACACACACACACACACACACACATATGATCTTAACTAATGCAGTATTTTGAGAAGCTCACTATAGCTAAATATCCTACATAAGAAAGAGAGTAAAGGTACTATGATACAGATTTAAGAGAGCATTAGCTAAAAAAAGCTAAGAGGAAAAGTGTTCTAAAGTTGCCAGTAAACATTGGAAGGCTTGCCTATGAGAATTCAGAAAATAAAAATAATAATAATTTGAGAAACATAGCCCAAACTATAGCCAAATGGCCTGTTTTGCCTCTTAGCCATACCACTTCCAGCAACCTCTTTTTTTCAGGCCTACAGGTCACTAAGTAAACTACCATCCAAATACTTCCTAACACCATGTCACCTCTGCAATCAAAACATTTCCAAGATGTGTTCATTTCCTAAGCATTTAAGTACAAATGTAGTCTAGGTCAAAATCTCTCCAAAATGAGAGGTCAACTCACTCCTTCAGCTTTAGTTATCATTCCACCCTAAGCACAGAACACTAAGCTCCAAGTACATGGGACCATGTACTGTGTGCCCAAGCACTTCCTGAGCTTTCTCATTTCCCTACTCTTCTTCATTCAGTTCTTTCTCCGTGAAAGACCTCTTTTCTGTCTTTACTTGTTTGAATCCTCACCTAATTGAAAGAAACTTGAGAACAAGTAATATTTATATACCTTTATATATAACTTATTTCAGCTAACAAAATGCTTCCATCTGTTCACTCATTTCCAAATACTGTCAATCGACTACCAATCATGCAATAGGCATAATGAGAGATGCTGTAGGTGAAGTGCTAAAAAAAATTTGCTGAATTTAATTAAAACTTCAGCTGTAAAGATAATATACTTTAGCTAATATGCATTTTAAAAAGCAATATATGGATTTTGGGGATTGAGAGAGCACATGTGCTTGCTTTACATGTACTGAAAACCCCTTTGTGAAAGTGTCTGAAAATAAAGAATTGTTCCATCCTAAAAAAAAAAAAATTTAGACTTTTCTAAAGGATCTATGATATAGTCAGTAATTTCCCTCTAAGAACAATTTCTACTTTGAAAAACAATATTTTAAAATTAGTTTGTAAGGTGACAATAAAATGTGTACATTATTACTACATTGGCCTTCATTTCACAAAACAAGAGAAAATTATTCATTATTCAAAATACACCAAAAAAATATAAAATCAAGGTGACACACACAGTGCTGTGTATACAGAATGGAGTCAGGATAAATTCAGTAAAACTTCACTTTTCAACAGGTAAAACAATCTTTATGGCTTCATGTAATTTTTTCATACATTTTATAATAAATCAAGCATATGAAATCATCTTGATTTTTGACATCATGCTTAATCAGTTTCTTTACAATGAATGTAATTTTTTCCATTCCTCCATTAAAATTTTTCCAGGTCTAACTTGGAACTCCTATATTATTAATAAGACACAGTGACTTAATATACCTAAATTTGCCTCACTGGCAGCTATCTATCATTTGCTTGATATAGGATTCATAAATTTTTATATATAACAAAAAGTAAGCAAGAAAACTTGTGTAATAAATATAACGAATACAATACAGAGCATCTACAAATATGGAAAAACAGGAAACAGTGTATTTTTGTACTTTTCTTAGGTTGACATTTGGACCCATTGCTTAAAACTTAGAGATACTTCATCTAAAAAAGTGCCTTGGGGCTTCCCTGGTGGCGCAGTGGTTGAGAGTCCGCCTGCCGATGCAGGGGACGCGAGTTCGTGCCCCGGTCCGTGAAGATCCCACATGCCACGGAGCTGCTGGCTCCGTGAGTCATGGCCGCTGAGCCTGCGCGTCCGGAGCCTGTGCTCCGCAACGGGAGAGGCCACAACAGAGAGAGGCCCGCGTACAGCAAAAAAAAAAAAAAAAAAAAAAAAAAAAAAAAAAAAAAAAAAAAGTGCCTTGAGGATAAACAAAAACACATATTGAGCATATTATTGGAAATGTAACAAGTACACTTAAAAATAAGTTTATGCAATGTTTTCAAATCAATTGTACAGTCTTTAAGTATAGACAAGATTCAAGCAAGAAAAAACACCCACAAATAACGAGATTGTTTTTAAATTCTTGAGTTAGATTGATTGTTCTTCATATCTCATTTATCTTAGCTCCAGAGAACACTGTCACCATAAGTAGCAACAAAGTATGCTAATGGTCATGTGTTCCACACTCCTTTGAAAGATGACCTATTTTGACATAGCATGCAAATATTTAACATCCTGGCCTGCATCTTTCTTCCCTCCTGGCTATAAAATAAGCAAAAATTTCAAAGACTATCTGGTAAAAAAAAAAGGCCTGTAGATTTTTAAAATATTTGAATATTTAGCACTGACAGTTTGAAAACATTATTATGTGGTAAATAAATGGAAAAATCATTTTTCCCATTTTCCATTATTACTATTAAAATAATTTTTATTATTTAAAAAATACTATTATTATATTTTTATACATTACTATTTTTAAAATCAACTTTTCCATTATTGTGAACTACACAAATAGAAAAATCCAAAAAAAATTATTTTCATTTTATAAAAGCTACATATTTTTACCTAGGAGACAATAAAGAGTCACTAAAATAAAGATACATTTAACTTAAAAGTTTGATGTGGGCTTATTTAAATGAAGTCAAAAATAAATAAATGGGACCTAATCAAACTTACAAGCTTTTGCACAGCAAAGAAAACCATAAAAAAAAAAAAAAAAAACTAGAAGGCAACCTACAGAATGGGAGAAAATATTTGCACATAATGTGACAGACAAGGGCTTAATCTGCAAAACATAAAAACAGCTCATACAACTCAACAAAAAAAAACAAACAACCCAATCGAAAAATGGGCTTAGAAGACCGTAACAGACATTTCTCAAAAGAAGACATACAGATGGCCAAAAAGCACAAGATGCTCAACATCACTAATTATTAGAGATATGCAAATCAAAACTACAATGAGGTATCAACTCACACCAGTCAGAATGGCCATCAGCAAAAAATCTACAGACAATAAATGCTGGACAGGGTGTGGAGAAAAGGGAACAACCCTCCTACACTGTTGGTGGGAATGTAAATTAGTGCAGCCATTATGGAGAACAGTGTGAAGTTTCCTCAGAAAACTAAAAATAGAATTACCGTATGATCCAGCAATCCCACTCCTGGGCATAGACCCAGATAAAACTATAATTCAAAAAGACCCATGCACACCTGTGTTCATAGCAGCCCTATTCACAATAGCCAAAACATGGAAGCAACCTAAACGTCCATTGAGAGATGAATGGATAAAGAAGATGTGGCACATATATACAATGGAATATTACTCAGCCATAAAATAGAATGAAATAATGCCATTTGCAGCAACATGGATGCAACTAGAGATTATCATACTAAATATGATACTTACTTCTGAAGTAAGTCAGAAGGAGAAAGACAAATACCATATGATATCACTTATATGTGGAATCTAAAATATGGCACAAATGAAGCTATCTACAAAACAGAAACAGACCCACAGACATAGAGAACAGACTTGTGGTTGCCAAGCGGGAGTGGGGGAGGGAAGGACCAGGAGCTTGGAATTAGTGGATGTAAACTATTATATATAGGATGGATAAAAAACAAGATACTACTGTATAGCACAGGAACTTTGTTCAATATCCTGTGATAAACCATAATGGAAAAGAATATTTAAAAAAGAATGTCAATATGTGTATAACTGAGTCACTTTGCTGCACAGCAGAGATTGGCACAGCATTGTATATCAACTATACTTAATGAAAATAAAATAAATTTACAAAAGAAAAAAATTGATGTTTAAATAAAATTTCAGTATGTACAACTGACTTCATTTGCTTGACTCATCAACAACTAGAAACTACAAGTAGCATCTTTGTGACATCTAATCAGCAAGCTGATGAGAAAATTAAAGAAGTTAGTTTAGTGTTATGATTATTTAGTCCACAGAGAATCAAATTTATCATCTTTTTTTTTCCCATGGAGGCTTTCAATCTTATCAAAGTTAGAAGCTATTTGGCTGTACTGGCTACTGTAGGGCACTGAACCGATTCACATTTTAAAGACAGTTCTCAAAATGTTCATAACATTTTGGGGTCAGTAAGTTTTAAAAATTACCGTTTCCCAAGAGCAGGAGACAAGGCAAGAGAAAACTCATAGAAAACCTTTCTTATCTCCTAGCCCCAAGAGACACAGTAATATATGAAATGGCCCCTTTGAGTAATGGTCCCTGTACATATACGAAGCTAGTAATGGGCTAAGGAGAAAGGCCACTGCAGCGATTCATTCAGATGCAATCTGTTTCTTTCGTACTCTCCCTAAGGCAATCTACTTATATCTCCTCTATGCCTATACTTAGAAACTTGAATCTTCCTCTTCCAGGTTTTGCAAAACCATTTCTCACTTGTACAGGTAACTTTGTTTTTTGTTTTTGTTTTCTGAGTTTTTTAAAATTTATTTTTGGCTGCATTGGGTCTTCGTTGCTGCACGCGAGCTTTCTCTAGTTGCGGTGAGCAGGGGCTACTCTTCGTTGCAGTGTGCGGGCTTCTCATTGTGGTGGCTTATCTTGTTGTGGAGCATGGGCTCTAGGCGCACAGGCTTCAGTAGTTGTGGCTCGTGGGCTCTAGAGCGCAGGCTCAGTAGTTGCGGCGCACGGGCTTAGTTGCTACACAGCATGTGGGATCTTCCTGGACCAGGGCTCAAACCCACATCCCCTGCATTGGCAGGCAGATTCTTAACCACTGTGACACCAGGGAAGCCCTGTACAGGTAAGTCTGAAGAATAAGCGAGCAACAGAAATTATTCTGGAAAGCTTTTCTATCTGCATTCAGTAATGAGAACGACTCGGAGGAAAGGTAGGAAGCAATGGTACTACGATTTCCTAGACACTAGTTCCTCTGGATACTGTGTAGAAAAAGGAGTTCTATGGTTGAACATCTCTGGAAAATAGTGCCTACAATATACCCCACTCTACTGAAGTTATACTATGCATATAAGAGCCAAAATCCTGCTATAAAAATAGCAACATTTAAAATCCTTATTTAGTTAACTCAACATTTCCAGAACCGATTCGACCGTGGGGATTGCTATGAGCTGAACGTTTGTGTCCCCACTGCAAAAGTCACATGTTGAAGTCCTAACCCCCAATGCGATGGTATTAGGAGGTGGTGCCTTTGGGAAGTAGTTTAGATGAGGTCATGAGAGCTGAGCTCCCACAACAGGATCAGTGCCATTGGGAGAGGAAGAAGAGACACCAAGGCTTCCTCTCTCTGCCATGTGTGCACATCCCATAGTAAGAATGCATCAGTCTGCAAGCCAGGAAGAGGGCCTTCACCAGAAAGAACCCAGCCATACAGGCACCCTGATCTCACACTTCCCAGCCTCCAGAACTGTGAAAAATAAATGTCGGTTGTTTAAGCCATCCAGTCTGTGGTGTTTTATTGAGCAGACTAATACAGGGCCTTTTTTTTTTTTTTACATTATATCAATTATATAGTTACAGAGACCACACTTTGGGAATATTGCAATAGGCTGAAAAGGCTTTACGCAGGAGGGGGAATAAACATGTTCACTTTGGAAATCCATCACTTCATGTATATTTGTGGAAAACAGGAGGGAGGAAATACTGGAAGCAGTGGGAGTAGAAGATACTAATAGAATAGATGAGGGAACAGGAGGAATCAAAGACAGCAGAAGGCTTTCTGGGTTGAACACCTCAGGAGGTGCCAGCTGTTACTGACTGAGATGGGAAGGACTTCAGGAGGAAAGGGTTGTAGGGTAAAATCAAGGCACAGCCCCCAAATAGTAAGACTACACTCTATGTTATGTGTACATATTATTAAAGCAAAGTATCAAACCCATCTCATCATTTTACTTACCTTGGGATATTTTTTTAAGAGGTAAAGTCCTGAGACATTCACACATAGACTTTTGTTCCAGCAGGTCTGATGTAGGGCCAGAGAATTTATATTCCTACACAACTTCTCAAGTACTTCTGATGACCAAACTAGCTTGAGTGTCACAGCTAGATCTTTTGCCTAGCCATATTGCTTGCACTTAGCAAGTGCTTAATTACTATTAACTGAAAGAAGGACAATGTAATCCCAGGGCAGAACAGGACACTGAAATCCCAGGTTAGAACGTTGCATTTGGGGAACTGGGAAGTAATGAAACTGTAGAGAGAAAAGGAAAGCAAACATAAGCAGTCAGGATACCTGAGGCCAAGTATCTGCTCAAACACTAACTGGGCTGATCTTCATTTGCTTCACTTATAAAATAACCTGTAATGACGCTTCGGACTCCACAATTCAGTGTTTGCAAGATATCACATGGTGAGTGTTTGCAATGGGTAATTAGGAGGGCAATGACCACTTATTTTGTCAGTGCAGTCAGCACATAAAAAGTGAATTAGTCTTTAGTACTATAGGAACAATGTAGTTGAGGGGCCATAACTGCTAAGATGAATTCTACAGATCACTGATGCATAGAGTTCAAAAGATTGCCCGTGCAAGAGTACTGTAGTTATTTTGCTCCCGTAATGTTCCATATGATCCACTATCACTGCAAAACATTTTTTATGTCAAGAGCTTATACCTTTTATGAGAGAAGTAATTTTTTTGAAGAGTTTGCTGGATCCACATTGAAAAGTACTTATACCACTTGGAAACCTCCTGAGTAAATGCAGGAGCCCAGCTGCTTTTATTTTCAAGTTTCTGTGAAGAGTATCAAAGGGGATCGGGGAAGGAGAAGAGGATTTCAGCCCTCAGAGCACTCTTTCTGCAAGAAAGGCCAAGGAAGAGCATACTAAAGCTGAATCCGAATAAGACTATGGTGGTGGTGTTCACATTGCCACCATAGCCCTGCCTCAAGCAGCAGTTATCTTTCAAGTTTTCTTCCTTCATTCAATATTTTGTGAACTTCCCATATCAACAATACTAGGTTAGGTGTCTCTTATATTTTCATTCTTCATGGAAACCAACACGCTACCCTCTAAATAACTATAAACTTTCCAAACAGAACAACAAAACAAACTACTGAGCTGGGAGGATATGGTATATTACTCACCACTCCATTTTTAATTCTGCGTTCAAAGCACTTATTTTTTTTTTCTTCTTAATTTGCTTTGGATAAACTATGCTTAAGCTTTTTCTCCCTCCTGCAGAATGGAAATATTTACAACAATGTATCCAGTCACTACAAAGCAATTTAGTCGTCTCATGGAAGCCATCATGATGGGATTTTTACCTGCTCTTGATTAGTCCATGACCACTCCCCCACTTCCCCAAACTGTTTTTTCACCAATTGTCTGATGAATCCAACATGAGGTGCCTGCTACACAGCTGTGTATTGATTTATGCATAACTGTATATCTCATCTGGCTCCTTCTGGTGGAATTATTTTCTCTTACCTCCAATATCAGAGGAGACCCTATCCCAGATTCTCTTTCTGCTCTTTCTACCAGTACATTCCTAATACTCACAGAGCTAGAGTTTGTCATATTTCCAAATTGGCCTACCCATTCCTAATTATTTAAAAATACTCTGTACTTTGAAACATGACATTTTACTGAATTATGAACCTTACGAAACAGATGCTAAGAAAACATCTGATATTAAAATACATATTTTTCAATACAGTATTATGATCTTCTGGGAAACAAATTTATAAGGATCATCTGGTTGCAAAATGTGATTTTTAGGATTGGAACACTGAAAGCATTTAGCATATTTTTGGTATATGCACTATAAAAATTAACATCAAGAGAGTTCTCAGGACATGCTGAATGTCATAAAATCAATCAGGGCTATATGGTGCCTAAAAAGCTACACTAAAAATGCCCAAATTGTTCCTGATACTAAAAGTGACACTGTGGAAACAATAATTTTAAAATAGCATTCATTATTATAAACCAATACTAATCATTGGCACATTCACTACTGCTCTTCAACTCCTAGAATCTTACAAATTACTCAAACTGTTAAAACTCTACCAGTTTCTGAGTTATCTCTTCCATGTAGTGTTGCACTTTACAGGTGTTAACTCCTTTTGATTCCTTTATTAAATACCCTTAAACACCTTAAAAGGGATTATCCAATGAACTTGGATGCCACTAAGTTAACTTTAACATCATTATAACCAAGAGAAGCAAAATTCATCTGGGCATTTTACAACTATAAAATAAATGAAAAAAGTGTTGTTCAAGTCCCTGTGGTGAGGATGAGGTACTGTCTGGCAGAGAGGAATACAACTAAAGCCAGTCACTAATAAGAAGAAACAAGTGGCAATCCTAGTCAAAATCTTCTTAGATCATAGAGCCATGATAAACTTTACAAGACCAAGCCAAAAGGCCACTATTCATACCCATTTTGTTATTGCTTTCTTTAAATAAAATCAGTGTTACTATTGGTCAAAAGCCAATTCAGTGAAACAATCAGTGAAAATCCAAAGTAGATACCATTTATAATTTTGTGAAAGAAAGGAAACTGATGCAAATATATTAAAAGTCATATACATTTCTATCAGCTTTTAAAAAATCAATTGTTCAAAGAAAAAAGAAAAGGGAAGAAGGGAGGGAGGGAGGGAAGAAGGAAGGAAGGGAAGAAGGGAGGGAGGGAGGAAGGAAAACATTTAGCAATCAAATCTTTCTATAACACATATTCATACAGACACATTTTGAGATTTATCCACAAAGGCCAGTTTAATACTTGACCTTCTGCAGTGCTAAACATCTCTAAACCTCAGACTTCTTTGCTATAAAATAGCCAAAATAGCCAAAAATAATATCTTCAGCTTATAAACTATATATATCTGATATATCTTTATATATCATACCAAGAAGTCTCTAAATGTGAAAAAAATGATAAAAAGAAAAAGTTATCATTTTTTTCTTTACTGAGGAAAAATATGTATCCACTTCTGCAGTGTATGTACAACCTTCATATAGAAACAAGTAACAAAATTATATAAATAAACCAGCTGAATACTCTTCAGGATTACTGGTCCTTTGGTCTATTTTTAATATTAAAAACTATAGTTTCGTGTTCTAGTTGACATTTAATACACATTCAGTTCTTAAACCAAACATGAAATTTGTCATTTAAAAATGTGTTTGTTGACAAGTTATGCCTTTTTGAAAATTAATTGAGTTAATTAAACAGCTTGTGACACTTAAGTGGGAAAATAAGAGATTCTGCCTACATATAATCTGATCTTTGTAATGAAATATTTAATAGTATATGATATAAAATAATTTTTCCTGTATCACACATAATTATACATTATTATTAACATTCCAAAGCGGAGTTTGCCAGACATTTACCCAGACTGCACGAACACTGGTAGATGCTGTCGGAGACAGTCACTGTTTTTCATGTGGTACATAACTAACTTTGAGAATTAGACTACTGAACTCATATATTAACTATCCCCAACCAATGGAAAGTAAAAAGAATTATCTGACCTACCCTGCATGTGTATTCTGACAATAGCAATGCTATTTCTGCTGTGGCCCTGCCACCTCGTGTTCTCTTCCTAAGCACACAAGCAATTTTACCGTGTTTTTTTTTTTTTTTTTAAGTACGGTGAGACATGTTAAGACAGCTCATGTGTGAAAGATTTGAGATATTTTGCTTTAATAAAAAGAAAACTCAAATTCACCTCTTGCCTTTGGCTGAATCTCTGTATGCACAAAGAAGTGGAAATTTAATGCAAGTGTCAAGACCTACATAATCCTGTTATTGAGGGGGAAAAATTAAAGATGAAATGATCCGGATTTGCTGTGCATACTGGGCACATTTTTTGGATAATTCTTCAACTCTCTACTTTTACTGGCTCCCATTATTTTACTGTGTAGTCTTTACAAAGTGCCTAGAAACTCAGGAGATAAGTTAACTCAACACTCTTAAGATCTCTGACTCCAGACAATGTACTTTGGTGGAAAGCCAGGTTTTAAGTCCTTCGGGGAGGCTTTAGGGATAAAATGATAGAAGATGAGACAGAAAAAAGAGCATTATAATCACTCATACAAAAAAGAGAGAGAGAGATTAGGAGAAGGAGGAATATTGGCTCTGACGAAAAAAGGTGGATTCAATCAAATGTGTTCATAACCACAGTGAGAGAAAATGAGCTCAATTAGAGAGAATACAATTGGTCCTATAAATGACAAGTGTTGATTTGAAGAAAACATTCTTAACATATATCATTTATTAATAAATAGTATATTGAAAAATTGATAAAAAGAAGAGAATTCCATGAGGCAGTTTTATAACCACCTGTTAGAGATAAATTCCAAAAATTTAATGTAGCTATAAAAAAGATCAATTGATTTTTAAATATATAATTGATGTTGGAAGATTCAGTGTTCACTGATCTAAAACATATCCACATACATCTCTACAACATAACTATAAACCTTGATAGCAAATACAAATACTTTAACTGTCACATACAATTTAATCTCAGCAAAATAAACATATTATTAACTCGGAAGAACTGTATCTCTCTACAAGAGAATCTGCAAACTAGCTAAATGCCAAACTTAGATTAAAAACATATTTTTGTACCTTGTTGGTAAACCAGAGTAAATATGTTTCCCATAACCCAT
Source organism: Neophocaena asiaeorientalis asiaeorientalis (assembly GCF_003031525.2). Taxonomy (NCBI): domain Eukaryota; kingdom Metazoa; phylum Chordata; class Mammalia; order Artiodactyla; family Phocoenidae; genus Neophocaena; species Neophocaena asiaeorientalis. The sequence continues at coordinate 5,633,579 of NW_020173215.1, forward strand.
CAGTATTTAATTAACATATGATAACTGTCCTATTAAACCTAAATTAAATCCTTAATGGAAAGGTAGTTTAGAATGCAACTGCAGCTTCTTTTCATGTAAATTATAACTACTCACAAAGACCAAAAACAAATCTCAAATGCAAACTATCTGAAGTGATTATATATATGGCTCGATTTAGGAGAATGGAATCTCGGAAACCAAAAGAAAGCAAAACTTGGAAGGAGGGAGTTTGACAGGCATCAATAATTTCCTTTTTCTTTTAGACATTTTTCTTCTTTTATTTTAAAATGTTGCTATGAATTCAACTGTATTCATTCAGCTATCCAAATATAATTTGGGGTCTAAAACTGTTTATATGCTTTCCTCCTGCCTAGCAACCCAACTGCTTTTGACTGCCTCCCAGAAAATGTGCCATTTTTCCTTCTGTTTATTTCTCCAGTATACCAGCATTCATCTGTTAAGCCTGCTTTAATGGAAGTCTTTCAGTATGCCATGCAACGTTTTGCTGGGGGAAGGAAGGCTTCTGCCTGACAATCATGTGTGTAGTAGACCAAGGCTGAGGGCTTGCAGGAAGAACCAAACATTAGGACCGTCTCTTGTCTGGGAACGCTGAGAATGTTTATAGAATATTCTGTGTTAGGAAATGTCTGCATGAAGGAAAGTCCCCAATAAAGTTTGTTTGGAATTAGTTGTAACCTCCCTGTTTGAGGATATTGCATGATTTGAGGATGACATCAGGTAGGAATAAAAGACAGAAATAAGACCAAGAATGTGTTTTACTTTCTTTTTAGGCAGCCAAGAATAACTTGCTTTGCATGATCATGGAACCACTTCAGTAAAATGTTTAAATCTCAGGATTCTATGCATAATAAACCCACAGGAGCATTTAAGCCCTGAACAACCTCCTTTTCTTAATCCAACCACATAAATCACTACTCTACAAAGCATAGATTATGTGTACCTGAAAAATACGCTCAAACGAGTATTAACAGGTATGATACACTACATACCATTTACTTTGAATGGTCTTGATAAGAATAACCTGGGTACTAGAAACCCTCATATAATATCAGAACCCTATCATTGCCATCATCCTGTACCACAGAATCAAATAAGCAGAACTGAATGGTTTGCACAGTATGTCTTCTTTGATATTGTTGCGGGAAACGGCTTTAAACCAGTAAAGTGACAAGAAAATCAACAGGAATTAACAAACTATTTCAAAACTAGTTAATTCATTGTTTATAAGGCCACCACTTGATAGAGAATGAAACCAATTGTTTGACCAGTGCAATGTGACATGGGTGGTTAAGACGGTCCTACAACAGTAACATTTGTACTTCTACATCCTCATTACTCAAAGGATCTTATCAGGTCTATTGAAGAAATGTTCCAGGCCAACATATACTACGAGAATTAGACAGAATGCAACAAACACTTTAGTTGAAGCCAATTCTTACCTTTCAGACAACTAAACCAGAGTACAGTAAGCTGAAGTATGATTTGAGGTAAAATCAGCTGATGTCTTGCCATAATGTAGCCCAAGGCCACTATACACAGAATGTAATGATACTAGGGTACCGAAAATTTCACAGGACTCATGCCTCCTTCATGAGAAGACATTGTTTAGAAGAAGGTTACCACCTTATTCATCCAGTCAAACACTGAGTTTCAGAGAAATGGGAGACCAAGGTCAGGAAAGATCACAAATTTCTCAAACACAGTGAATTAGCCATAAGGGACCACACAAAAATCCTTGGCCATCTAAGAGACTGCAAGAGAACTCTGATTGCCTTGTAGGAAGAAATATTGAAAGCGCAGAGGGAACTATGGAAAGGACAAAGGTAGCCCAAAGAAAGCTTGCTCCCTCCTAATTTGGGCTAGGCCCACCCTATTCCAGACCAATCTAGTTTTAGGTTATTCCTTACTTCTTCCATTACTCTTTAAATTATTTTTGCAAAAATTGCCTCAATCTTGCCCTGTCTCTTATAAAGATGAAGGATGAAATGAATAGATGTCAAAATATTTTCAGCTGTTTAGAATGAAGACTCTCAATAAAGAACATTATTTTTGGTGTTGCTGTAGTAATTCTACTGATTCTTTTAAGATTATCTTGAACGTATTCATCTAATTATAGATCACAGAGGGAAAAAAGTGTCATGGGTTGGATAGCTTCTTCATGCTCAAGTCAATCTTTGTAACTTTCAAAATCAATATTAGCCTTTCAGAGATATATATATATGTATAGCTGATTCACTTTGTTATAAAGCAGAAACTAACACACCATTGTATAGCAATTATACTCCAATAAAGATGTTAAAAAAAAAGAAGTCCTTAAGCCAGCCACGATATCCTGGCTGGAAAGTCACATACTAAGCCTGATTTCTGTTTCTTTTTTTTAAATACTAGAATGCCAATTTATTAATAAAAATACAACTGTTAGACAATCCAGTTAGCCTAACTACTGCATTCTCCTTTCTCCCTGCAGTTCTGAGACTAAGCCTAATTTCTGGAGCTTACTCCATGCTTTGCCCCTGAAGGTGTGACCCATACATAATTTTTCTCTCTGATTATACCTTAACACAAAGATTTCCAGGTCTACTCTGTGTTTGGGAACCATCATATTTCTCTGAGCAAATACATGTGCTTGTATCCCCATTGTTCCCATAACCATAGACTAGAAAAACACTAAAATGTAAGAAAGACTTCAATCCAGATGACTACACTGAAAACCAGGACAGTCCACCTCTCCATTCATACAGCCCCAGCTGCTCACTGTGCCAGGTCTTGGAGAGAATTTCCACACAGTAAGGAGCCAGTCCCCCCATCCCCTCACACCCACCCAAACCAGCACAGACTTCACAGAGCAATACTTAAAAGACTCATTCCATCCTTAGATTACTCCATTGTCTAAAATGCCCTCTCCTCAATCCACAAAACAAAACAAAAAACTTACAGTAAGAAATAGAAAAAAGAATCAGACTACATTCATCCACTTCACTCTAATTTTGCTCCTGAGAATACAGGGGGTCCTAGAGGAGAACATTCATGTCATTAACCATTACTCAAGCACATTCACAACTTCCCCTTTACTCTTTCTGCAGTTCACAGGCTTGGTTTCTTAAACATGGCATTAGAAAACCTTTACAACTAAAAGCGAATTTCTTTACCAAGCTGTATGCTCCATCCATAAAAATTTTATGGCTTCCTAAAGAGCAGCCACAGTAACTCCCAAGAAGGACAGAGACCAACCCCATTTCTTGAGTGTGGTGGTGGTTCTCTCAATTACTTGTTATCTGGTTGAGATGTTTGTTGTTCTTTTTAGATGAAGAGTCTGTATTATGCCTGTAGACAAAAATCTTGATTCTTTACCCATTAAATATGCCCAGACATATATCTTTTAAAAAGTGAAGAGATTCTAAGCTAAAGAGACATTAAAGCTTTATTTGTTTTCACTTTTAGAGAAGATGAGAAATGGCTGGAATCTAAGGATTACAAGAAAAGAAGGAAAAATATGAGGGTAGAATGAAAAGGAAGACAGAACTAGAGATATTTTTTGGAAAGAAATGTTAGGAGACCTCACACAAAAGTGGTAAAATAATTTAAAAAAAAGAAAAGGCATTTTCTCCCATTCTCATCCATCCAAGCATTGTGTCTAGGTAAAAATTGTTCATCATTATAACCAAAATATAGCAAGGTCTGAAACACAGTCTATTAAACCATTGAAAATGAAGCAGATGCAATTCTACTGTCAATACAAAATACATTTCCAAATAATCACCTAACACCCTATCTAATATCTCACAGCCCTCTTTGGTAGCCGAAAACACCAGTCATAGAATAGAGACATTATATCTTGAATAAAGGAATTCTATGCACTTCAAAAGTGAAATCAATAATTTATATTCAGTTTGATTGCTCCTCTAGCTTACAATATGACCCCAGCAAATACTCCTTTAAAAAAGAAACTCTTTTACAAGATTACACCCAAGACTTTCATATTATTTGATTTTAAAAGAACTTTCTTCTATTATTTAAACAACACATGAGGAAAGAATTCAATGTGATGGAAAGACATTTGGCTTGACTATTCACAGTCACAGTGAAAATTTTTTTAGCTTCTTCATGATTCTATGTCAGTGGTACTCAGAGAACCTGTAACATGAGGAGAGAGTAAACCAGTAAAGTGACAAGAAAATCAACAGGAATTAACAAACTATTTCAAAACTAGTTAATTCATTGTTTATAAGGCCACCACTTGATAGAGAATGAAACCAATTGTTTGACCAGTGCAATGTGACATGGGTGGTTAAGACGGTCCTACAACAGTAACATTTGTACTTCTACATCCTCATTACTCAAAGGATCTTATCAGGTCTATTGAAGAAATGTTCCAGGCCAACATATACTACGAGAATTAGACAGAATGCAACAAACACTTTAGTTGAAGCCAATTCTTACCTTTCAGACAACTAAACCAGAGTACAGTAAGCTGAAGTATGATTTGAGGTAAAATCAGCTGATGTCTTGCCATAATGTAGCCCAAGGCCACTATACACAGAATGTAATGATACTAGGGTACCGAAAATTTCACAGGACTCATGCCTCCTTCATGAGAAGACATTGTTTAGAAGAAGGTTACCACCTTATTCATCCAGTCAAACACTGAGTTTCAGAGAAATGGGAGACCAAGGTCAGGAAAGATCACAAATTTCTCAAACACAGTGAATTAGCCATAAGGGACCACACAAAAATCCTTGGCCATCTAAGAGACTGCAAGAGAACTCTGATTGCCTTGTAGGAAGAAATATTGAAAGCGCAGAGGGAACTATGGAAAGGACAAAGGTAGCCCAAAGAAAGCTTGCTCCCTCCTAATTTGGGCTAGGCCCACCCTATTCCAGACCAATCTAGTTTTAGGTTATTCCTTACTTCTTCCATTACTCTTTAAATTATTTTTGCAAAAATTGCCTCAATCTTGCCCTGTCTCTTATAAAGATGAAGGATGAAATGAATAGATGTCAAAATATTTTCAGCTGTTTAGAATGAAGACTCTCAATAAAGAACATTATTTTTGGTGTTGCTGTAGTAATTCTACTGATTCTTTTAAGATTATCTTGAACGTATTCATCTAATTATAGATCACAGAGGGAAAAAAGTGTCATGGGTTGGATAGCTTCTTCATGCTCAAGTCAATCTTTGTAACTTTCAAAATCAATATTAGCCTTTCAGAGATATATATATATGTATAGCTGATTCACTTTGTTATAAAGCAGAAACTAACACACCATTGTATAGCAATTATACTCCAATAAAGATGTTAAAAAAAAAGAAGTCCTTAAGCCAGCCACGATATCCTGGCTGGAAAGTCACATACTAAGCCTGATTTCTGTTTCTTTTTTTTAAATACTAGAATGCCAATTTATTAATAAAAATACAACTGTTAGACAATCCAGTTAGCCTAACTACTGCATTCTCCTTTCTCCCTGCAGTTCTGAGACTAAGCCTAATTTCTGGAGCTTACTCCATGCTTTGCCCCTGAAGGTGTGACCCATACATAATTTTTCTCTCTGATTATACCTTAACACAAAGATTTCCAGGTCTACTCTGTGTTTGGGAACCATCATATTTCTCTGAGCAAATACATGTGCTTGTATCCCCATTGTTCCCATAACCATAGACTAGAAAAACACTAAAATGTAAGAAAGACTTCAATCCAGATGACTACACTGAAAACCAGGACAGTCCACCTCTCCATTCATACAGCCCCAGCTGCTCACTGTGCCAGGTCTTGGAGAGAATTTCCACACAGTAAGGAGCCAGTCCCCCCATCCCCTCACACCCACCCAAACCAGCACAGACTTCACAGAGCAATACTTAAAAGACTCATTCCATCCTTAGATTACTCCATTGTCTAAAATGCCCTCTCCTCAATCCACAAAACAAAACAAAAAACTTACAGTAAGAAATAGAAAAAAGAATCAGACTACATTCATCCACTTCACTCTAATTTTGCTCCTGAGAATACAGGGGGTCCTAGAGGAGAACATTCATGTCATTAACCATTACTCAAGCACATTCACAACTTCCCCTTTACTCTTTCTGCAGTTCACAGGCTTGGTTTCTTAAACATGGCATTAGAAAACCTTTACAACTAAAAGCGAATTTCTTTACCAAGCTGTATGCTCCATCCATAAAAATTTTATGGCTTCCTAAAGAGCAGCCACAGTAACTCCCAAGAAGGACAGAGACCAACCCCATTTCTTGAGTGTGGTGGTGGTTCTCTCAATTACTTGTTATCTGGTTGAGATGTTTGTTGTTCTTTTTAGATGAAGAGTCTGTATTATGCCTGTAGACAAAAATCTTGATTCTTTACCCATTAAATATGCCCAGACATATATCTTTTAAAAAGTGAAGAGATTCTAAGCTAAAGAGACATTAAAGCTTTATTTGTTTTCACTTTTAGAGAAGATGAGAAATGGCTGGAATCTAAGGATTACAAGAAAAGAAGGAAAAATATGAGGGTAGAATGAAAAGGAAGACAGAACTAGAGATATTTTTTGGAAAGAAATGTTAGGAGACCTCACACAAAAGTGGTAAAATAATTTAAAAAAAAGAAAAGGCATTTTCTCCCATTCTCATCCATCCAAGCATTGTGTCTAGGTAAAAATTGTTCATCATTATAACCAAAATATAGCAAGGTCTGAAACACAGTCTATTAAACCATTGAAAATGAAGCAGATGCAATTCTACTGTCAATACAAAATACATTTCCAAATAATCACCTAACACCCTATCTAATATCTCACAGCCCTCTTTGGTAGCCGAAAACACCAGTCATAGAATAGAGACATTATATCTTGAATAAAGGAATTCTATGCACTTCAAAAGTGAAATCAATAATTTATATTCAGTTTGATTGCTCCTCTAGCTTACAATATGACCTCAGCAAATACTCCTTTAAAAAAGAAACTCTTTTACAAGATTACACCCAAGACTTTCATATTATTTGATTTTAAAAGAACTTTCTTCTATTATTTAAACAACACATGAGGAAAGAATTCAATGTGATGGAAAGACATTTGGCTTGACTATTCACAGTCACAGTGAAAATTTTTTTAGCTTCTTCATGATTCTATGTCAGTGGTACTCAGAGAACCTGTAACATGAGGAGAGAGTTCCATCAGACCAAGAGATTTCTAGCTAAACACCAGCTACATTATACTCATCCGAAAAGAAGAAGGTGGGAAATAATTTTAATCATTATGGCACTAGCACTTACCCAAATGCCTGGAATTAGTTAGCTGCTCAATAAATATGGAAAGAAGAAAAGAAAGAAAGGAGGAGGGAGAGAGAAAGAAAGGAAAGGAGGGTAAGAAATGGAATAATTTGACCCAATGAAGAATTCAGCAACTCACTTATTTCAAGCTGCTTGGAGCATTAACACACTATAGGATAAAGATAATTGACAGAATAAAGTACTTTGCTTTTTGCTTCACAATAAAACATTCATATTTGCTCAAATAAAATTCTGCTCTACTTCTTTCTTTACATCTTGGTCATTAGCCGTTGAATGGACATTAACTGTACTAAAAAATAAAACCTATGCAATTAACTTAAATTTTGTCTGTGGCAGATCCTTATTGCGGGAATTCCAATCTACCATTTTCTCCCCTAAGCTTTTTTATACTATTACTAAAAGTCAGAATATACTATTTGCGTATGGTTTCTATTTGTTGGGATAATTTAAATTTTTATTCTGTGATTATGATTTCTACATGTGTCCAAACCAAGGAAGTAATGTGCATGCATCGGCAGCACCTAGAAATTGCAAGTAAATAAAGGATTTGCATAGTAAGTTCATTTCCTTGTGATTCTGCTCTGCATTCTATTTTTGTGTGCTGTATTGAAAATAGATGCTGGTATCTAAAATGTGGGTTCTTTCCTTTTTCACCATATCTTAAATTTACTCACCTGAATAAAGTGAATAAGTATAAAAGAACACTTTATGTGATACCAGTCTTCTAACCATTAGTCTTCTTTAGAGCCCCAGAGATAAATTTAAATTATATTTTCAGGAAATCAATCCCATAGGTTTTGGATTTCCTCCTACTCATTGCTCTTACTACAACCATATCCAAATTCTAACAGATTCTTTTTTTCACAATAGACAATTCTCCTTTTGTGAGACTGACCAGCAATAGCAAATCACCAAGTCACTTTCCCACAGTCACTTGGAGCTCCTTGCTTTTCACTGACAGACTAATTAACATGAGCCAGTATGTTACGTGCATCGTATTTAATGATGATACTTTGGGCTATCCAATCTTCTTTCATGTTAACACTAAACACTATTCCATAATTGCAACTTATTCTTTTAGAGAGAGCTTCGCCCAAAGCAGTTTGACGCAATGAGAAAAACACTCTCCTAATCCTAAAGGCACCAGTGAAATGTGAGGATCAATATTTCTCGGCCTTCAAAAAGTATCCGTCAATGAATAAGACCAAAAGTATACTGAATATTTTTATTCAACTCTTACACTTATCAAATAAGGCCCTTATCATCTAAATAACCAGGATCTTGAGTTTCCTTGTGTTTTAGGGGGTTGCTATCAAATGCTGAATTCATGCCAAATTTCCCTCTGGTCTCTCTTGTTGTTCACAACTTCAATACAGGCAAAGAAGCAACCACATTTGTTCTGCTTTATCGTAGATGGTAGCCCAACCAAAAAAAATAATTGAATATATCTGCTTCCCGTTTCACAAAGCTGGCATTTTGCTTTCAGCACTCTTCACTGCATTAACGCCTCTCTCAATTAGGCAGTGAGAGGAGAGGGGAAAATGCACATACTGCGCTCTGGCATTTCAACAGCAGTGTCTCTAGTCAATTCCAGCAGAGCATCTTGCCTTCTGATTTAATCCCTCTTGTCAGTTGCTCATCATAAACTGTATAAGTATGTTGCATATATTTTACAATTCACAATTCTGCAGTGGGAAAGAGAATGTGTCTACTGCTGCATAATGCATGAGCAAAGCTTGAGAACCATCTGCATGCCTTTAAAATTTTATTTGAAATCAGATGATTTATGTTCACTCTAATTGTCAAGATAATAATAACTGATAAATTATATATATATATAAATAAATGGAGAGAGAGAGGAAGAAAATAAAAGAGAGGGAGAAAGAGAGAGGGGGGAAGGGAGAGAGAGAAGAGAAAAAGGTTAGTCATCTCTAAGTTTACCTAATGATAACTGAGCTCATCATAAAATGAAAACGTGAGCAACAGATTTGTAAATCCCACACTTAGGATTCCCCACTGTATCTGAGAAAAATCAATCTTGCATGAGCAAATATAACTCAGTACTACAGAGCTGGGGATGAAAAATGGCATTCCTTTCTTTACATGAAATCATTTCTCCATCAGAGTAGCAATGAGACTAAAGACTTGGAGATAACTGCCCTTTAATATGAAATCTATTTTGAGTCTACTACTCATCTTTCTGTTACAAAAATTAAAAGTGAACAGAAACCTAGGATTCTCTGCACAAACTCATGTTGAGGGCCTATACTTCCTGCCATTTAATCTCCATTCTCACTTTTTGCATCTCTCAGCATGCCCCTTACCTCTAACTTTTATCATGAGCTTTAACCCATTGTTCTTTCACTTCCCATTAAAACTTTGTCTTTCCCTTCCCACTTAAACTTCTGTTTTATTTCCAATCCTCCCCATTTTCATTTTTCTCTGCTTTTCTACACAGAATAATGAAAAAAGTTTTAGTTCACGGCATTCTGCATTAGGAGACAACATTAACTGTACTAAAAAATAAAACCTATGCAATTAACTTAAATTTTGACTGTGGCAGATCCTAGTTGTCCTCTTCCTTCATATATTTCCTTAGGTGTTATGTGAGGATTTATACCAAAAAGTTACTTCTTAACCCTACAGTGTGTCATTTGTAAAAATAGATTCTTTACGAAATAAACTCAAATTTAACTAACCTCACATCTTCTAGCTGTGAGAAGCCAAAATTCAAAAGCAAGAAAAACTTTGCTGTATTAATGAGAAAGGATATCTTCTTAGCAAAACTCACCACCCAGCACATGAGGCAATGGAAGTAAAGAGATGTTTTGCATACTGCAACTCCAGGCATTTTCATGTGCCTTAGTGGAAATGAAGCAACTTGAATACAAAAACAAAAGATATGACATTGTCTCTGTTATCTAGAAGCCAACAATTCAGTGAGGAGATAAAATACATAGTCAATATAAATAGAGACAATAATTATGAAAAGAGACTTAGAATGAGAGATTGCAAGATGGAGATGGAGAGAAAATAAACCCTGCGCTGTGACTGTACTGATAGGTAAAAGAAATAAGAAGAAAATACATCAAATCTCCCTTTATCTTCCACCAAGAAAAAGGTGTCAGGCAGAACTGGAGCCCTATAAAACCCAGAAAATGGAAAACTTCATAAGTGTTCTCCTTGTTTGAAGCTTAGTTAAGCACTATAGTGGGTATTGGCTTCTTCATTAATTCCACAGGTGTTTGTGTCTAGGCAGGCGCTGTCCTAGGAACCGGGAACCTACATAGCATTTGCCTCAAGTTGTTTTCAGACTCTTAGGGAAGATGAACACCTAAAGAGACAATTATAATATAAATGTTCAGTTTGATATATGCAGAAACTGTGTGGGAGAATGTAAGAGGCCCTGTAAACCTCCATGAAGTTTAGGGAAGTCTTCTCTGAAGAGGAAGGGGGAGGAAACTGAGGGACAGCATGGACAAAACAAAGACCTTCCAAAGGATCTGGGGCACTAGAACAGTTATGAACTGATATCCGAAGTGCCATCCCTTTTGCCTGCCTTCTCTCCCTTCTCTTCTCTCCTCTCTTCTCCTCCTCCCCCCACTTCCTTCTCTCTCTCTCCCTACCCTCCACACACTACTCAACCCCTCTCTCAGCCCATTTTATTCTCTTTCTGATTACAAAACACCAAAGTAGGTGGCAAGGATCCCAGCTTTGGCCGTAATGCTGCCCTGTGGTGGTATTCAAGTGTGTCTTGGCTGGTATGATGTTCTGGTGGGGACACCTTCCAGGAGATTATTTCTGTGATAGTTTTGGAATGAGTAAAGGAAAACTTGGGGAAAGACAAAATTTTGTGCGTCATGGATATTGGTTACCTCACCAAGTCTCTTGGATCCCTATCTGAGCCCAAGAGAGGGAAAAACTGTAAGTCAAAACTCAAGGAGCATTTTCCAGAAAACCTCTGACACTCAGAAGCACACAAGAAGTACCACTCTGGTGCCCACCTAACAACCAGAAGACACTTCAGTTACTCAAGAACAAGGATATTAATCAGTACATACATTGTAGCTTCTTCAAAAATGAAGAACATTTTAAAGGGTTATTTATATTATTGTATTCTGGCAGAATTTTGCAAAACAAGGGCCTTTTCCACCTGATGGATACTCTCTTTCCTGTGACATTTGTACAGCAAGGTTTCTCAACCTCTGCATTATTGGACCAGATAATTCTTTGTTGTGGGTGCCGTGCTGTGCATTGTAGGATGCTACTAAACATTCTACAGAGACTGCCCCCACTAAGATGTCAGTAGCACCTAGTCATGACAATCAAAAGTGTCTCCAGACATTGCCTCTGGAGGACAAAATCATCCCAGCTGAGAACCACTGTTCTACAGTAATGTGTCGTCATTTGGTACTTTGATGCCTGCTGTCCTGTGTCACTGACTTATTTTCCATGTATCTCTCTCTCTGATAAGCTACCAGTGAAGATCACATACTAGGCACTAAATAACTACTCATTGATTGAAATGAATAAACCTTCACAGCAATGCAAGTTTTTCCTTTTCCTAAATTCTTTAAAGTTGAGGCAACCACACACTTTCCCACCTGGACCTCCCTGTGTGAGCAAACAGAACAAGCCAACAACCAAAGGCAGAATTTGCTTCCAAGAAAGAAAATGTGTAGAACGGAGTATTTATTAAGAACAATCCAATCTGAGAAACATCCTTAAAGATAATTTATCTTCCCTTCAGTTGCATCCATTTTCCTCTAGGGAAGCTTTAAAACTGTGTATAAATGTTTGTAAACTCTTGCTTTCTCCATGGTTACAAACTATGAGATCCTATTTATTTATACAGAGAGGTCAAGACTGAGGCTATTACCAACCAGAGACACACTAAGATAATGGTACTCTACCGATATTATTTTGGGCAAATATTTGTCAAAAGTATAAATTGAAGCTCCCTTAAATGAGTCAGACCTTATGTTTCCTTCCTACAACTCTAAAATCTAAAAAATGTCTTAAAGGAGGAGAAAAAACCACAGGCAAAATAACTATGACAATATGAAGCTGGGCAGAATAGGAAGTGAATCATGGGCAAAAAGGAATACAGACATCAGGGAATGAGATACTCTGAATGGTATGTAGCATCTGAGAAGAAAAGTCAAGCTTTGAAACCTGCTACTCTACAAATCAAGGTCTGACAAATGACACAATAAAGGAAGCTGGTATCATGTCCCTTGACTAAGTCTATTGCCCAAATGTTTTGCATTTGAAGGTCTTGAGGCATTTATGAGAAGTTGAATGAACTTTCATGGTCGGCTCAGAAATGTCAGTGTCTTGAGGCCAGAATGCTTTCAGCCTCATCATTTCCTAACTTGAAGACAGGAAACTGGAAAAGGTTCATGAAGTGTAGGGGAGACAGATTTCATGTTTAAATGTAACAGTATGTTTCTCAAAATATTTAAACGAGCTAGGGAATAAATCTCTTAACTAGAAAGTTAATAAACCAAATGCATGTGTTTTAGCCATCTCGAAATCTACTGTAGTATTTTCCTTAACTACTTTATGGCTTTAAAAGGCGAGAAAACCAAAAAATAAAAGAATTTTCTCTTTTTTTCTCTCTCACTCACACATGGTAGAAATTTCCAGAGGGAGAGAAAAAAGAAAGGGGACCTTACATTTACTGAGCATTTATTGAGTCCTTCAAAAGTACCATTTCATTTAATCAGAATAATCCTGTGAAATAAGTACTGATAATCACATTATACAGATGAAGAAAGTGATGCTCAATCTATACAGCTAGCAAGTACCAGAATTTGAACCCAAAAAGTCTATGCTATATCCCTATTCTAACCACTAAGCTACTTTTTAAAAAATGCAAAAAAGATTTTCCTGATTTTTTTCTCAGAGAAGCCCAAAGTAGAAAACAAACAAAAACAAAAAAACCACCACTGTGTTAGAATTCAAAGATGACAGAATTTCGTTTTCTTTTTAAGTGTGGCCTAAAAAACAACACTTTGTCAATATATTACATTCCTTCTCATATTCTACTCAATTTAACTCAGGTTAAGGTAACAAATATATATATATAATTTTATATTAGAATTATCATTTAACAGTGAAATAGAAAATAAAACACATAACTGATCTCAGATGTAACTAAATGTAATAACTTCTGGCAAAAGTACGCATAGAATTTACTACAGTTTCAAAGGGTTTATTTTTAGCCTAATAACCACAGTTTAGGGAATGTTTCTGAAGTACAAATCAAGATATATTTTTCCCATTTTGCCTAATTATTTTTTGACTTTGAGGCTATCGTGATGATACTAGAAAAGAAAAAAAGGTTGTTCAAACTCTTCTGTGTTGAAATTCAAAGTGTTGTACACAATTTTCCTATTAGATATCCCATGACTATTCATATTGATGGGTTGATAGGTCTATATAATTGATGTAAAGTATACTTGACATATGTGGAGAAAAGAAAAAGGAAAGTTGCCCTATTCCAGTAGGAAAGGGAGTCATCCAATATCATTACTTCAAAAACATTGGCCCATACCCAGAATCTCCTTTCATATTCCAAGGTCTAAAAGAAAAATCTCAGAGATGCTCTTTCCCATTCACTGAATGCCACTGCAGAAGGCTCCACTGGTTGGTGCTCTGCAGTGCTGAAACTCTCATTTGCTTTGGGAAAGAAAAAAAGAGAAGAGGTGAAATATTTGCTACTGAAAGATTTTATTTAAAGTAAAATCATATGTTTCCCCCCACTGCTCATATTAATGTATGGTACATTAAAATTTAGTCCCGTAAGTCTTCATTATTCAGGTATTTAATCATATGGAAAAAGTGGTAATTTAATTAAAACAAGAACATAGGTTAGATATCCCTTGGGATACAAACCTAGGAAAATGATCTAATCCATCCATCGGGTTTCCATTGTGAAAATGTATTAATATTAGACCACAAGACCTCAGCAGAAAAAATGTTACTCATTTGCGAAGCAGTAATCTGATGCAGAAACAACTTGAGTTTAAGAAGCCAAAGCTACACCATTATTTCTGGGATGAGTGGAGAGTTTGTAAGAGACTGCTGCTCTGCTCTCACAGAGGTTAGGAAAATGCTGCAGAAGATGCATTTTCAGAGATAAGAACTTTGCTTTGTTTAGAATATAACTGCTGACCGTTCACATTATGATAGTCTATTGAATGGACTACCAAGATGCAATCGTCTTTTCAGAGCATGATATTTCATCTTTTAAAACATGTTACTATCTTTGTTTATGAGAAACAATATTTACCAGTGCTATATGAAAACAAAATTAACACCTGAGTATCTCATTACCAAGACTATTACTGCTAATGTGGAGGTTTCCCTTTTCTAATTCCAAAGTCAAGTTTATTTCCATAGACTAGACAAGTGCCATAATACTCTTAGTTCTGGGAACCTAAAAAAAAAGTTTAAAAAATCAACTTTAGACTCACAAGGTTCCATAATAAAAAAAATTTTTTAAATTACCTCCTGTATCAATCTTGCTACAATGAATGAAATCCTCATATCATTCACTCCTTGCTGCTGAGTCCTGAAAGTATATGATAAAATTTAAGACTATTGCCTAGTTGGGTTAATATAAATCTATTTTACCATCATCCAGATTATAATATCTTAGGCTGAACTATTTTAACCAACTGTATATCTCATGAAAGTTTGCAGTAGTGATGATAGCTTTTATTGAGTAAGAAGGACAAGAGAATTTTTCTGGCACATGGGGCACTGATTTGGATAAGAGTATCATAAAAGCCTAAGATACATTTCTTGGACCATATTCTATCCATCATGGACAGTTCTGGAGTAGAAATTTAGTAGGTTACCCCAAATTTCTCATGATTTCTGGATCTCACTTGATACTGTACTATTTCTACTATAACTAATACCAGTTAAACCAATATAAATGGGAGAAAGCACCCACGATATTAAAATAGCTCCTCAAAACTTCACTTACTTTTGTGCCTTTCCTCACCCATCCAACCTTACTCCATCAGAGTAATGCCTCCAGTATTAAGAAAGGGTCTATCTTGTCCCAGATGGACCTAATTTCAGCATCTTCTGCACTTGGCCCACTACACGCATACCCAAGGGATCAGAAGAAATTTTAGAAGGGTGGCCAAAAAAACAAAAAAATAGGTGGAAACTAGAAGAAATGGAATCCCGGAATCCAAAGAAAGAAAAAGTTTCAAGAAGGATAGGTTGAACGAGAATATCAAAGTTCAAAAAGATAAAAACCAAAATATAATCATGACCTTGATGTGCCTGAGGAGCAACAGGTAGTTCAGGATGGTAGGAGCCAAGGATGCAAAAGAGAGAGTAGTAGAAACCTTATCTTTAAGTGGTAGGAAAAGTGCTGATGAGGTAGGATTATGTACCCTTGCGAGGCAGAATAAGGAATAAGTATGATGGGAATCCATTGTGAAGGGAAATCCATCCACATTTTTGAAAGCACTTTCTGACTTCTCTTTGGATAAAAGACTGTAAAGGAAGAGTGAAAACAGTAAAATATTTTAGGAGGCTATTACATGGGTCTATTGAAAGGTGGTACTGGTTTGTACTAGGGTGGTAGAAGAGAACGTAGCGAGAAATTATCAAATTTAAGGGAAAATTTTTTTTTAAAGTAAAGGCAGAAGAAGAGTAAGGGGAGAAGAGAAACTAAGGATAACTTGGTGATTTTGGGTCTTAGCAACTGGAAAAATAATAGTGTACTTTTATTATGGAGAATAATTTGGGAAATACCAGATTTAAGGAGGGTGATAGTGATAAAGAGTTATTTGTCAGAAATGTTATGCTTGAGATGTCTGTTAGACACTGAGGTAAGGGTGTCAAGTAGTAAACTATATATACAAGTCTGGAAGTTAGGGGAAAGGTTAGGACTAACTATAAATATGAGTGTATATCATAATATACATAATATTTAAACAGTGGGAATTAGTGAGGTCATCTGTAGAGCAACAGCAGGTAGAAAAGAAGGCGAGGATTAGCAAGCAGTTCTAGGGAACTCCAACAGATAGAGGTCAGGAGAGGAAAAAACCTGCAAAGGAGAATGGAAGGGTCCAGCCAATGAGGAAGAAGAAAGACAGGAGACTATATATCCATGAATCAAGGGAAAGAATTTTTTCAAGAGCTGCGTCAAATACAGCTGGAAGGTTAATGAACACAGTGTTTAAGAAATTATTGAATTTTATGATATGAATTCACAGGTAAATGTAACAAGAACTTATTTAATGACACAATGGTAATAAAAAGTTGATATGAATGAATTAAAGCAATAATGGAGAGGAGGAAAGTTGATACAATAAGTGCTGTGGTGCTTTTGTACTGTGGTGACTTGAGTAATTTAGAACTAGGTATTACAAAACCCATATTCTGTATGGTTCTGGATTAGAGATGGACAAAAGAGAAACTTGCATGCAGAATGAAGCAGTAACCATTACTCTGAAGGTTATCAGATTTAGATATAATGAGATATAATGAGAGACAGACACAGAATTTGGCAACCTGTACCAGCTTGTCTTCACTCTCTCTTTTTTTTTTTTTTCCATAGGTAGTTCTTCCTTACTGCAAACCCTGCTGACCAACAGCAATCCCAGATCCACCACCAGGTCCAGAGGCAACAGCCTTCCATGAACTTCTCCTTTAGCTCTGCTTCATGGCCCCACTCTGGCGGTTAGACGTGTCTGGCTTTCCAGAAGTCTCTGACTTGTTCACCCACACAAGTGTTTCAGGAGAGTGATTAGTGACTTTTCTATGATCCTGCAACTCCCCTTTCTGTGGGCTTGTTTCCCAGCTTCTCCCCTCCCCATAATTCCTATAATTAATCCCTAGCATATAATACTCATTCTCTTCCTGAGTACAGGTATAAAATTGGTAAAAGTATTAAACTTCAAGAAGTTTTGGTCTAAAGAGAAGGAAAGAAATATAAAACAGGTGGATATAGGTGTAAAGTCAAGCACAGGTTCCTTTAATTTTTTTTTTTTTTTTTTGTGGTACGCGGGCCTCTCACTGTAGTGGCCTCTCCCGTTGCGGAGCACAGGCTCCGGATGCGCAGGCTCAGCGGCCATGGCTCACGGGCCCAGCCGCTCCGCGGCATGTGGGATCTTCCCGGACCGGGGCACGAACCTGTGTCCCCTGCATCGGCAGGCTGACTCTCAACCACTGCGCCACCAGGGAAGCCCCTTTTAATTTTTAAGATCAGAATTATTATGGCATATTGGTATACTAGTAGATTGCTTCAGTAAAAAGGAGAAATTGATGATACAAGACATAGGAGAGGTAATTCAGAAGTAAAATCCTTAAATAAGCACATAGGGATACAACAAAGGAATGGTCTTAACTAGATTCTGAAGCAGTTCATAATAGAAGGCTGTGAATATGAACACAAATACAGAGAAACTGGTAAATTAAGGATAATCAATTAAGATGAGGTTTGTGGTCTGATTGTTTTATTAGCTGAGAGTAAAGAATAAGAAATAGATGTTGAAGGTTTGACAAGGAGAAACTGTAAAATAAATGTTGAAGCACAGGAGAAAAGTTGACTAGGGAAATGTAGCTGAACAACTGGAAAGAACTGAGGGAAAGCTTGAAATCTGTGAAAAATGAGAGCAGTCCACTGAGTTCTGTTTATTGGTTAGTTGAGTTTTTTTCAATATAACCATCTGTTGGTTACAGGTTTGGAGCAGAAGACTTGGGTTTATCCACAATAGGGGGTTGGTAAATTTAGGTGATGGAGAAATGTAGACGCATGCAAGGTAATGATTTTAGTAATTGGCTCTAAGCATGGAAAAGGGGAAAATGAACACATGAGAAAGAGTATGATGGGGACAATAATATTAAATTTCTCATTTAGGTATAAGAATTCATCCAGTGAGTATATTAGAAAATATGAGTGAGCTCTAAAGTTACTAGAGTTAATAAAAAATGGGATGCTTGACATCTATGTTTTGGAAGTGTTGTACCCTTTGGTAGTAACAAGGTCTATGGTATGACCTTAAACAAGTGAATGAAAAGCAAGATTACTGGAAGAGATGTCTGTCAAGTCAAGGAACTGAGATGCATTGATATAGGGTAAACCATACTTCGGGAAGTTAATCCTGCCAAATAGTGTAATAACAGAGAGGGAAACAACAGAGCTGGGACTGGGGTAAAGGAAGCAAGGCACCCAGGGCTCAAAATTCAAGGAGGCACGCAATTGTAGGTATCGATCCCACACTTGCATTATATCAGTAATATTATAATTAAGACATTAAGAAGTGTGAAGAGCAAGAGAAAATGAATACCATCCATTGAAAACAGAATCATGTAAGTTTTCATAATTAAAATTTATATTCCATATTGGACATAATTTTATAAAATCAGTAAAGATGCTGCTCATAAAAGTCAATGCTATTCATATAAAGAATACTCAATAAATCAGAGTTACTCCAGCATAACATAACTACATTGTTCACATGTGGATCTGAAACACAGTCTCACTCCCTTTAACTATCTCTCATTGCTTACGGAGGGTTGAGTGGTTAACAGCTAAGTGTTAGGAGCTAAAGCCATTTTCTCTTTTACACCATATAGTAGAATTTTGATTTTGCTGTTTCCTATTCCCTGACAATAGATTTAGGAGTTGGTTTTAGATAACTACAGAACTAAAACTGACTTCATGAAGTCTTTCTGATCCACGGCCATTCTCTTTCTTGAACCTTAACCATCTCTACGGACTTTCCTAACCTTAAATGCCCTCAAATACACACTTACCGTCTCACTTAAATTCATCATTGTATTTCTGACATATATATTAATCTGGGAAGAAAGGAGAAATAAGGATATTCTACTGACACTGAAAAAACTTTGATAAATATCAATCATGAGAAAAAATTACTAAAACAGAGGATTTGGTCTTAAAATGTGTTCAAATTCTCCTGAGAACACCAGACAGAAAAATAAAGTGATCATTATTTTAACTTTTCAATTGAAGAGAAAGTATTTTTATTTGTAAATACATCTACCTCATTCACACTGATGACTTCTGGTGTTCCATCAGATGTAATGCTAACCTGAACCGCTTTGAGAAAAATAATGTCATCTTTCAGCCCAATCTTCCATTTCAGAGCAATAATCATAAAAACCTCTTAATAACCTCAATGTAACTTAAAACTATATAAACTTCAGTATATGTAATGAATGGTGATAATGGCTTTAGTAGTTAACCAAAAAAGACATTGTCCTCTACTTTTAAAAAAGACATAAAGATAGAATCTACTTTGCTGAGCCAAAACATGTAATCATGAGTGGTATTTGCCATCCCAGGGATGTAATTCGATTCCTTTAGAGAATGAACAAAGGCGTAAAACTAGCACCTGAAATAATTACTTTAAAGGTCAAAGAAATTAAAAATCAAAAATTCTATTTGTATTAGACCTTTATGAGATAAGTTTAATGTGCAATTTCATTGAAATAAGGGGGAAATATTAGTGCTGGTCCTCCTAGAAAGCAGATCCAAGATGGGATTAAACATGAAAGGATTTTATTAAGGAATATGCTTGTGTGAGGAAATGGGGAGGGAGACAGGGGAGGCTGGGAGAGACACCAAGACCTGATACAAGCCTGACTCCAAGTGAAGGAGAGACAAAAGGAACGTTTGGTGAAAGCGTCCTAGACTGCCTTGCAGCTCAAGGAAGTTTCCACAAGGCTATCAGGGAGTCCGAGCCATAGGTACCCATCAGAGAAGCCCTATGCCTGCCAGAAACAGGCCTGCCTTAGCATCCCTCCCATGCTGTTATACACTAGCAGTGGCCCATGGAAAGCATGACCTCTGTGAAAATGCCTTGATAGATTTCAGAGCAGGGCAGCTGGAGTCTTCTGTCAATTACACACTTGCTGTGTGGAGCTTTGTGAGGCACACTCTCATAGCTGCCAGAGGGGGGACATAACCAATATTCCACCCAATATCTGACTTGTAGCTATATTTAAACCTCACAAGCATTTTACATCTCTTTTAATTGGACTGATATTGTTAATCAGAAGGATCACTGAAATAGCAACAGAATATGCATATTAGGCATACACGTATAACAATTTTAATCAGGAATTCAAACAGACAGCTCATTCTTGTTCCTGCCCAAATACATAACTTTGGCAAAGGACCATAAGAGACTACTATGAACAATTATATACCAATAAAATGGGCAGCCTAGAAGAAATGAATAAATTCGTAGTAACATACAACCCACTAAGAATGAATCATGAAGAAACAGAAAATCCAAATAGATCAATTACTAGTAATAAGATTGCATAAGTAACCTAAAACCTCCCAATAAACAAAATTCCAGGCCATATAGCTTCACTGGTGAATTCTACCAAACATTTGAAGATCTAACACCAATCCTTCTCAAACTCTTCCAAAAGATAAAAGAGGAGGAAATATTTCCAAACTCATTGTATAATGCCAGCATTAACCTGATACTCAAATCAGACAAGGACACCAGAAGAAAAGGAAATTACAGGCCAATATCACTGAGAAACACGTATGCAAAAATGCTCAACAAAATATTAGCAAATCAAGTTCAACAAACATTAAAAGGATCATCACCATGATCAAACAAGACTTATTCTAGGGACACAAGGGTGGTTCAGCATCCACAGATCAATCGTTATGATATACCATATTAACACAATGAAGGATAAAATCATATGATCACCTCAACAGATGCAGAAAAAGCATTTGACAAAATTCAATATCCCTTGATGATAAAAACTCTCAACAAAGTGGGTTTACAGAGAATGTAGCTCAACAAAATAAAGTTCATGTATGACAAACCCACAGTTAACATCATACTAGATGGAAAGATAAAACTTTTTCTTCTAAGATCAGAAACAAGACAAGGATGTCCACTCTCACCACTTTTATCCAACATAGTATTGGAAGTCCTAGCCAGAGTAATTAGGCAAGAAATGAAAGACATCCAAATTGGAAAGGCAGAAGTAAAACTGTCACTATTTGTGGATAATTTTACACATAGAAAACCCTAAAGCCACCACCAAAAAACTGTTAGAACCAACAAATGAATTTAATAAAGTTTCAGAGTACAAAATCAATACACAAAAATCTGTTGCATTTCTACACACTAAAATGAACTATCAGAAATATAAATTAAGAAATCATTCCATTTACAATTGCATAAAAAGAACAAAATACCTAGGAATATATTTAACCAAGGAGATGAAAAACCCAGAAAATGAAACCAATAAGACATTTATGAGAGAAATTGAAGCAAACAGATGAAAAGATATTCTGTGTCCATGAAATGGAAGAATTCATATTGTTAAAATGTCCATTCTATCCAAAGCAATCTATAAGTTCAAAGCAAAATTCCAATGGCATTTTTCACAGAAATAGAACAAACAGCTCTAAAATTTGTACAGAACCACAAAAGACCCCAAATAGCCAAAGCAATCTTCAGAAAGAATAACAAAGCTGGAGCCATCTCACTCCTGATGTCAAACTATATTACAAAGCTATAGCAATCAAAACAGTATGGTACTGGCCTAAAAACTGACACATAGGTCAACAGAACAGAGAGCCCAGAAAAAAACCCACACGTATATGACCTGTTAATTTATAACAAAGGAGGTAACAATATCCACTGAGGAAAGGACAGTCTCTTCAATAAATGGTGTTGGGAAAACTGGACTGCCACTTACAAAAGAATGAAACTAGACTACTATCTTCTGCCATATACAAAAATTAACTTAAAATGCATTAAAAACTTGAATACCGAACTGAAACTATAAAACTCCTGGAAAAAAACATAGGCAGTAAACTCCTTGACATAGACCTTGGCAATGATTTTTTTGAATCTGACTCCAAACCAAAGGCAACAAAAACAGAATCAAACAAGTGGGACTACTAAATACTAAAAAGCTTCTGCATAGCTAAGGAAATCATCAACTAACTGAAAAGGCAACCTATTGGATGGGAGAAAATATTTGCCAATCAAGAAAGGGAGGGAGGGAAGGGAGGGAGGAGGGAAGGAAGGAAGGAAGGAA
>NW_020173215.1:5655975-5677401 GCF_003031525.2 Neophocaena asiaeorientalis asiaeorientalis
GAGGGGGGGGGGGGGGGGGGGGGAGCAAGGAAGGAGAGAGGGAGGGAGGGATGAAGGGAGGGAAGGAGGAGGGAGGGAGGGAGAGATGGAGGGAGGGAGGAAGGGAGGGAGGAAGGGAGGAAGGGAGGGAGGAAGGAGAGAGGGAAGGAAGGAAGGGCAGACCAAGCTCATAGGTACAGAAAACAGATTTGTTGTTGCCAGAGATTAGGAGGCTGGGGGTTGGGTGAAATGGGTATAAAGGATCAAACAGTACAAACTTCCTGTTATAAAATAAATGTTATGGGGCTATAATGTACAGCATGGTGACTAGAGTTAATAATGCTGTATTACATATTTGAAAGTTGCTCAGAGAGTAAAAGTCCTCATTACAAGAGGAAATAAAAAGAAAAAAGTTTTTCTATGTATGGTGACAGACAGTAACTAGACTTATTGTGGTGATGATTTCACAATGTATACAAATATGGAATCATCACATTGTACACCTGAAACTAATATAATGTTATATGCTGATTATACTTAAATAAAAATAAGAGCTTTATCATAAACAAATAGATATGCAAAAGTGCTATCTTAATAAATTCAATACCATAAATGGTGATGTGAGTTCCAATATGGTGAATAATTTGGGGATAATTCCATACAGACAGAATGTTTTATATAGGCATATTCTATACCCATTTTTTCAGCTATGATTTTTATCTTTTCAATTTACAAGAGTCATTGGCATATTAGAAATACCATCAGACAGTCATAGACGATGTAATTTTTCCCAGACAATAGTTTGCCTTTTGGCTTTGGCATAGTCTTAACACTCAAATTTTTCATTCTTCATTCTCAAATATATTTATCTTTTCTTAGTTTCTTATTTTGTTTAGAAAGATCTTCTCTATACTGGACTAACAGTTACAGTATTTATTTTTTATTAGGTTTTTACCTTTGATCCTCTAAAACCCCAGCTTAATTGTTAAAGTCTTTGCCAGATAGATAACCAACAATGTCAGCATCTCTCATTAAATAACTTATTCTTTTTCCACTAAAATGTAATACCATTTTTCCATTGTTTTAAGTCCCTTATACCTTTGATTTTATGTCTGGATTCCTATTGTGTTAAACTGATCTGCTTTTCTATCCCTGTTCCAATACCACACTGTTTTGATCATAATGATTTAGTAGTAAGTTTCAGTATCAGGCAAGGCAAATCTCCACTTAATATTCTTCTTTCTTATACCTTTCTTGATTATTCTAGGACATATATTCTTTCATATAATTTTTTTTTTTTTTTTTTCGGCACACGGGCCCCTCATTGTTGTGGCCTCTCCCATTGCGGAGCACAGGCTCCGGACGCACAGGCTCAGCGGCCATGGCTCATGGGCCCAGCCGCTCCGCGGCATGTGGGATCCTCCCGGACCGGGGCACGAACCCGTGTCCCCTTCATTGGCAGGCGGACTCTCAACCACTGCGCCACCAGGGAAGCCCTCTTTCATATAATTTTTATACAGTTTTATCTAATTTTTGAAACCACTGCTATTCTGCCTGAAGTTGCATTAAACACAGAATTTAATATAAAAGGATTGCTATTTTTATACTGTTTTCCCACCAAACACCATCAGCATCTCTTTTTTTGTCTGGTTTTTGTTTTGTTCCCTTTACTAAAATTACATTTTTGCTTTCTTTTTAAAATTATGTTGTGTAGTGCATCAAGACAGAAGTATGTATAAACATAAAATATAATGAAAAACTAAACGGTGAACATTTTTCTAACTACCACTTAGATCAAGAAATAGTAAATAAATTACCATCACCCAAAAGTTCCCCAACCAGTGTGTCTTCCCAGATACACTGTGGTGAGCAAGACTTCTAGGTTCCATCAGCGTGCCCTGCCACTTCCAACACATACACCTACCTGTATTTTATGGACCTGAGAGGAAGGTTGAAGGGAATGGAAATGTGATACATCTTTCTTTAATCCTCTCCTAAACTTTTTTTTAATGAACATTTGCAAAAGGAAGCTTAAGTGGACTATTGCTAAAGCACTACAGATTTATCTTTTGGCTGTGGGATACTATTAATTTCATTAAATTAAATTAAATATTCCTGAAGCACTTTATATCTGCCTTTTAATTTTGAGATAATATTATTGTTATTTATTTTAATGACAATCCTTAAATGGATTCCCACATGATGTAAAAACATATGTTGTAAAATAAATGTTGGCATGTTTATATATATAGGAATTGATACTAAAATAAAATAAAATTCAATAAAATATTATCCAAATAATTGGGCCAAACAGGTAAAAAATATCAAATAAAAATATAGACAATTGATTAAAATATACTTTTCTGGAGTAATTCAGGTAACTATCTCAATTATCCGCTTCAGTAAACATGTGCAGATCCCAGCTAAATTTCAAACTACCTTAACAGTTTCTTGAAACAAATGGCATAAAATTGATTTTTTTTAAATTGACACTTTAATGAGCCAATTTCTCTATGCCAATATAGAGCACTTACACAAATTCTAAATTAATAATTTAAAAAATAATAAGCCCATTGGTCAAATATGTACAATAATCACTATCACATTCATAAGTATTACATGTAGATTAAAAAGAACCTCCAATCTCATGAAGGTACAAAATTTAATAATATACATAACACTACACCAAATATGCAATGTATAATATAATTTAGCTAAATATTTTCTAGATTTTATTTTCAAGTCTTCTTGTGACATAAATTTGACATTGAGTCCCCATAGCGACTTAAAAACAATTTATATTTGATGTACTTTTATATTTTATCCTGCCTGAAAAATCAGCTTCTCCTCAATTTTGTGTGTGTGTGTGTGTGTGTGTGTGTGTGTGTGTGTGTGTGAGAGAGAGAGAGAGAGAGAGAGAAGGAGACAGAGAAAAAGAGAGAGAGAGTCAAAACTAATAGATTATGGTAATTAGAAAGGGAATTTGGGGTAATGGGAGAGCCAGAATCAGAATTTGGGGCCTCAGTGATCTCAAATGGGCAAGTGAAGGAAAAATTAAATATACATAAATACAAAAGGTCAAGTAACACTTAGGAATTTTACATATGCCAATATTCTGGTAACAAAATCTCAGAACTGTAAAATCCCATTTGAATTTAAATTGATTTTTCTAATGCAAAGGACTAAAAAAATAGGACATGAAAATGTGAACAAATAAGGTCATCAGTCTTATGCAGTTCCTTTATTGTATTTTTCTAGTCTGACTGAATTGATTTTGCTTCTTTCACCTTCTCCTTTTAACTCTTCGTGCCTTTTCCCCACAGACATAAAAGGCACAAAAGAAGCCAAGCCCAGGATTTTCTCAATGAGTGAGTGTGTTGGAAGAGGCTAGGTCCGACCGGAAAACCTGGTACAAACAGTTCCATATGAAGCTGCCCTGAAGTAAAGTGAAACAATTCTGCTTATTTAGAGCTGTATCCCCAGTACCTGCCCAGTATCTGACACATGATAGATGCTCTGTAAACTAAAAATAAATCATTGACACTGAATCCAATGTATCCAATTATATTTTAATTATAACAGTGTCTGAAAATCAACATCACCTTATGAATGTAAGATGTAAACACAATTGGCCAATGAAATGTTCAATGGTCAAGGACACAGCAAGGCAGACTGGGACTGATACTGGCTGTGCCACCCACTAGTTATGTAACTTTCACAATTTACATAAGTTTTCTATGCCTCAATTTCCTTATCAATATTAAAGGTAATATTAGTATCTGTATCATGACCATTTTGTTTCAATTTAAAAGAATATCAGGCAAGTTTTTAGTGCTTTATTCTAACAATTATAATGAATGGTAGCAGGCACTTGGATAATAATCAAAGAACAAACAACTGTCACCATAATAGTCCCTGAGTCCAAGATACAGATATGATTTAGGATATGATTATATAAGTGGCTTACCTTAACCTAACAACACTATGTATATCAGTGCCTTATCAGGATTATGGAGCAACCATCCCAGCATTCCTAGTCAAATTTTGTAGTGAATGGAAGCAGGCATATGAATAATCAAAGAACAATTTTGTTTGTTTGTTTCATGTTTAGTTTCATCAAAAGACTAGGATAATTCCTTTCTATATGCCTTTTCACTAAAGAACTATTTAAAATTTACTGAAATGAAAATGTTTTTAAAACATGTTAGTTCAGTGTATTATGTATCAGGATAAAAATAAATAGCAAAATTCTAAATTGAAATAGCAAAATTGACTCTATGATGCAGATATATATATAGATAGATAGATTATTTCTATGTATGAAGTTCTAACTGGCTATAACACAATTCTGACACTAAGTGCCTGGAGCTAAGTTAAATTTCAGAGGATAAGGGCACAGTCCTCCACAAGACTCTCCTCACTTCAGACACCACCTACCATCTCTGGGGTCCCCAGGCTACCTACACTTCTGACCAACTGTCTACAAGTTCAGGCTACCTCCTCAGTCTCAACAATTGGCTGAGATGACTCACAGAACTCAGGAAAACATTGTACTTATGATTACAGTTTCATTATTAAAAAATATAAATAAGAGCCAGCCAAATGAAGAGACGCATAGGGTGAGATCTGGGAGGTTCCCAAATGCAAAGCTTCTGCATCCTCAGGACACATTATCCTCTTGGCACATTGATATATGTCACCAACCAGGCAGCTCACCCAAGCTTCAGAAGTCCAGAGTTTTATTGGAATTTCATTATGGAGGCATGATTGATTGAATCACCGGCCATGTAATTGAACTCAGTTTCTAGCTCCCCTTTCCTCCCAAGGTTAGGATGTCAGGAGGTCAGACCTATATCATGTGGTTCAAAGCATCAATCCTCTAGTTCCATGGCTGGCCTTTTCAGCATGGCCATTCCCCATGCTGAAACTATCTATGGCCCACCATGAGTCATCATGTTAGCATAAACTCAGGTGTGGTCCCAGGTGTCCACCATTAACAGCAAAGACACTCTCATTACCTGGGAAATTCCAGGAACCAGGGACAAAGGTCAGCCAAATGCTTTATTATACAACACTGGCATTAAATAGAATTGTTCAACATATCTTTGGATGCCAGATGAAAGGCACCCAAATAAAGTAAGTTACTGACATGTTACATCGTGGACCTTCCTAGCCATTAACAAATTTAGGTTGTTTTTTATAAATAATGTCATAAGTCCGTGTACCAACTACTGGAATTTAATCTATCAATTGTAAATCTATCCATTAACATAACAGTAATGAGTCTCTATAGTTTGTAAAGTTTCTTAATCCTCATGTCAAACATAAAAGGAAGGCAAGTGTCTAGTTTGACTAAAATTAAGGTTCAATTTTAAAAGTTGCACATCGTGTTATATAAAGACAAAAAGTCACATTTACAAAGTACCTCTGGGTGGTTCACCCTTAGTATAGTGACACCATTTGATGTAACTCCTGCAAGAAAATTAATCAGCCACTATGAAGGGCTAATAACTAGAGGACACGTTGTTGTGCAAAGTTGGCCTCTTCTCCAGCTGTGCCAGCTTACTCACTCTGTTGCTTGAATGTGAATACGACCCTTGCATATCAGATACAGACTTTGGTAAAGTCATGAGACAATGCTCCCGGGAATCTTTCCAAGAGATCAAATCTGCCTGGTCTTAATAAAACTGCTTTCAGCATGACTGCTGAGAGGGACCCAGGAAACAAAGGATGGAAGCTATTATAACCACAGTTGAATCAGGAGGTCACTACTACAGTCCTTTAGCTGTCATGAAAATAGCAGTGAAGCCAAATAATCCTAAATAAAGCAAATTTAAGTGTGTGAACAAAAACAAAGAAAAAGAAAACAAGGTAGTTCTAGAAAACCAGTTTGTCAATGAATAAGATCAAAGCATCAGGATTTTCTTACATATTAGCTCTCTCTACTGTAAAAATTAAACATGCAAATGAATTTTTCTACCACATTAAGTCTTCAAAGAGAAAAGCCCAACTTCATCTAGGATATGAGTAGCATTACTCCCATTGCACAGATTTTTTTGAAAGAAAAGAAATAATAAAGTTCCTAAGGCACAACCATGAATTGATAGAAGTAGAGTGGAAACTTTTATGTTTTTAAACAAACCAGGTCACACGGGTTCTAAAAGAAACCTTAAGAAGACAACAGAACAAATGTATGCTATTCTCCAATTGTGGATAAAAATATGCCAGCTGAATTATGCACACTGATGTGAAAGAACTGGGAAAGAAAACAGACTCATTCGTGAACCCTAAAAAAGACATTCCAAACATACCCTTTTTAGTCTTAATTTTCCTTTAACACGATCCTTCATTCCTCAGATGTAGAAATCATTCAATTCAATTTGCAATTTAAAACATTATATTTCTGTTTCTAACTTGTATTGGTTTCCAAGTACTATTGTAACAAAGTGCCATAAATTTAGTGGTCTAAAACAACATAGATTTAGCACCTTACTTACGTTTCTGGAGGTCACAGGTCTGAAACAGGCCTCACTGAGCTAAAGGGCTGAAGGGCTGAAGGGCTGCGTCCCTTCTGAGGCTCTGGGGATAATCTGATTCTAGCCTTTTCACCTTTCTAGAGGCTGCCTGCATTCCTTGACACGCAGCCCTCTTGGTTCATATTCAAAGCCAACAAAGGCCAGTTATATCTTTCTCACAGGGCATCCCTCCAACACTGCTCTTCCACATTTAAGGATCCTGGTGGGCTTCCCTGGTGGCACAGTGGTTGGGAGTCCGCCTGCCGATGCGGGGGATGCTGGTTCGTGCCCCGGTCCGGGGGGATCCCGCGTGCCGTGGAGCGGCTGGGCCTATGAGCCATGGCCGCTGGGCCTGCACGTCCAAAGCCTGTGCTCCGCAACGCGAGAGGCCACCACAGTGAAACATACCACAAAAAAAAAAAAAAAGGATCCTCGTAATTATATTGGGCACACCTGGATAATCCAGACTACTCACCTGATTTCAAATTTAACTGATTAACGACCTTAATTCCATCTGCCACCTTAATTCCCATCTGTCATGTAACCTAACATACTCAAAGGTACATAGAATAAGGATATAGGCCTCTTAGGGGTGGGGGATGAAAAGTTTATATACGGTAAAGTAGGATAGTCTAGTTTGATGTGAGAACACAGCAGTAGGAATACCCAAACCTCCATTTTGTTTCTGGCCCTGCAACAAATATATGTTATGATCTTCATCAAATAAGTCATGCAGCCTCTCTGGCCCTCAGTTTCTTCATGTAGTAAATTTTTAAATACTCATTAATTCTGACAATTAATTAAGTTGAATTCATCTGAGTTATCTGCACTAATAATGAATTTTAAATTTATCATAGGAAACAAGACAGTTTCTCAACAAAAAGACTTACGTACAGTTTCATATTCATGCTATCCTAAAATTATCTTCCTATTATCTTAAATTTTATCAGCATTGTAAACATTTTGATTGTTA
The DNA here is from genome assembly GCF_003031525.2 of Neophocaena asiaeorientalis asiaeorientalis. Lineage (NCBI taxonomy): Eukaryota > Metazoa > Chordata > Mammalia > Artiodactyla > Phocoenidae > Neophocaena > Neophocaena asiaeorientalis. The sequence continues at coordinate 5,663,443 of NW_020173215.1, forward strand.
AGTCATGATCTGTAGTAATTTTGGTCTTTGTAAACCTACTTAGAAAGAACCTGAAGCTTTCTAGAAGTGATTGTTCAGTAAGCACAGGAAACTGCTTCCTATTTCTTTTTTTTTAAATATTTGTTACTAACATTGCAGATATTTATTACACTGAATATGACCCAAAAGAGCAGAAATTCCTGTCTGTTTTGTTCTCTGATGAATCCCAAGTGCCTGGAGCAGAGCCTGGTATAGAACAAGCACTCAATAAACATTTGTTGAATGAACAACATTTCAGCTTATAAATAACCAGAGAACACAGAAACATGTCGGTTCAAAATTCCACCCAATCCAAAGGAAAAGGCAATCACTTAAACTCTGGAAACTGCAAAGAATGGGGGAAATAGTTCCAAAGCAGCTCCAATGACATTTCAGTTCAATCCAGACAACACGTTTCTGTGCTAATTGATGTCCCGCTGAGCAGAGGGAGATGCAGACGAAGATACTGCAATAGCCGACTTCACAGGGGACCGTCCGCGGCCCCAGGTTAGTCCTCACAGGTGGAGAATCTCAGTACGTTCGGTTCCGCAGAGCAAAGGAAGGCTTCTATCCTGAATTCTGACTGGTCTTTAGATAATTTCTCACTCTCTCTAATGTGCAGAGCAGCCCTTAAGGTTTCAAAATGTCCGCCTAGTTTTTATCTGTTCTGCTTCCTCAGTCAGGGTAACAGGGACATAGCTGATCAAAATGTCAAAATCCATTAGGATAATCAAATGGGGAGTGAGGAGGGTGGCGTTCGGCTGGCTTCCATCCATCCCTCTGAGACGGCCTTCTCAAAGATTCGGGACTGTCACTGCCTGGGCCCTCCGTCAGGCACGCTGTCACATGCAACTATGCAGCTGTGCGTATTTTCTCATTCATTCATTCATTCATTCATTCATTCCATCAGCACTTGAGTACCTCGCCCTCTGCTTGCCTCTAGGCATCCAGAGATAAGAAGCCTGGTCTTCTCAATGTCACGGTAAATCCCTTAAAGCTGACTTGGGTTGATTCTTAGCTACGAACTTCACAGTACCTGGGAGTTTACCCAGTAAGATTTCAGTAGCTACATCTCCTCCGCGCAGCCGGTCCAGGCCGGCAGCCTGCACCTGGGCTGCTTGTCAATGTGCCCGGGGCTGCGACGCCCCAGAACCATCCACCGCCGAAATGCCAGCAGCTCGTTCCGCGGGGACTGGAGCAGGCCCGGGCTTGCGCTCCTTTTCTTAACCTCTAATCCTCTCACCATCATTGTGTGCTTCCCCTATGCCCAGTCTGGTTGCAGAGCCTGTTCCAAGGATTGTTTTTTCTGTTTGGCTCCCCAAACCTCTTTAGCCTTCAGTGTAAATCCTTTTTATTTCTTGAACTTTTGAATTTTATTTTATTTATTTTTTTATACTGCAGGTTCTAGTCATATGGTAATTCTATTTTTAGTTTTTGAAGGACCTATTTCTTAATATATTACTCCTATCATTAAATTGTCTGATCTTCAAAAGTTCAATTTCTCTGTCAAGGTATTAAAATTTTATCTCCAGTGAACCAAAACATGCAGAGAGAGAAATAAAATAACTCAAATATCACAAATAATGTTATAGCTAAGATATAGGGACATATATATACATTTTACTATGATACATATCAAAACATAGTTCACTTGAAGTAATTGTGTTAATTATATGTATATGTATATAAATTTAAAATTTCAAAGGACAGGGAGAATGATCTGGGTCTCAAACACTTAATGTATTCTAATAGAGTCAAACTGGGTCTCTTGGTCTTAAGTACAATTAAAACTGAAATTTTTTTCTATTTTACTTGTCACATTTTTTGAAAAAAAAATTAAGACTGGAGGTTTTCATCTAATAAGAAAGTAAGCATTTTAAACATGTAAGGAGACCATGGTACCTCAGTCTTATCAACATACTAGCCTGTTCAGAAAGCAAATATGAATTGAGTTTGTCCAAAGGACAATATTTAACTAGTCTGTTTTGGACAAAATATAAGCTACCTAGTATTACAAAATAGGAAAAAGTATAGTATTTCATTTATCTTGACAGTAAAAAGAAAACAGTTTAGATCTCTATCTCTGTGCCTTTATATTGGAACATTATTTCCTATTTAACATTTATATACCTTGTATAAAATTCTGATAAGGAAGTTTTTTTTTGAAAAAGGGTCCATTCAGTTGAATTACCAATTTAAAAAAAAAAAAAAAGGGACATGATACTTCACCATTAGGGAGAGTAAACCCAGAAAAGACATGTCATTTATCGTGTAATAAATGACTCATGACTTTTTAAATCTCTTTCAGTTCAGGACACTAAAACATTTTGAGAATGAAATCTCCTCCAGAATTAAAATATGTGAACCAGGCATAACCATGAGAAAGTATTAATCAAAGACTCCTATTCATACTATTTTTAAAAATCATAGAATATTGAGATGCCAGAGGGAGAAAAATATAACTAAAAGAAATGTTAAAAAAGCTAAACCTACCAAATAACTAAAAATTCAGAATATAAAAATATTATATTAATTTTTATTATAAAAAAGTAATTTATAAAATTAGATTATATTAGATGCAAAAGTATATTTATGTAACCATTCTAGGAGTTTCTCCAGAGGAAATGCTTTAGTAAATAAGAGTGATAATAGTTTGGGTTTTTTTCCCTCTAAATTGTTCAATCATTTTCATTACCTTTTCATTTACATTTGCTTATTCATTCTTTAAGAAAAATATAAGAATGGTAGTCAATGACTCAATTTTAAATTTCTCAAAATTTCACATATTTACTTTACACTCAACAAAGGAAGCACTTTGTTTCACAAGCCTGGATAATCAGGCATGTTGACCCACTGACTAAAGCAATGCTGACCAGCCTCTGCAAGGCCTGGCTACCTCTAGAAATGTTCCTTTTCTGCCAAAAGAGAGATCTGTACAGCAAAACCATATGATAAGTGTTCAAGCAGGTATCACCTCCTTAAGTTTCCTTTCTTTTTTTTCTTTTTGTTTTTAATGGAAAAGAAGCTCTGTTTCCTATTTGTAGATTCTGGAGGCATAGCCAAGGCCATAGCTATGGAGATCTAGCTTAGGTTTGAATAAGAGCTGTATAGATAAAAATGTAACGTGGCCTATTTCTCAACTTCAATTCTACCTGCTTTGGCAGTTGAGCAGATGCATCTCATGAAATATAACCTGAAACCTGGAATGACTTCCTTTATTTCAACTTTAATGCCCTGATCATCAGGGACAACATGAATGAAGGAATATTCCTCACTGCAGAACACTTGCATCACGTCCTCAGTTTTCTAAGTGCTCAACCTTACCAATCTTCATGATACACTTCAGTTTTCTATAATTTTTGTAGCCTTATACCTTTCTAAATAGTTGTGGAGCCTTTTAAACAAACAAAAACTTTCCGATTCTATTTCAAAACACTGAAGATTCAACGTAAACTGCATTTTTTTCTCCAAAGAGACTATTAAATAAGGATAAAAAGATATAATTTGAGTATACCAGCCCTAATGCTAAAATGATATAATTAGGTTAAAAAGCAGATGTCAGCAATTTTCCAAAAAATTTTGTAACAGATTTGTTATTTAAGAACTAACTCAGGGAGATTGGCCAAGGCCCCGAGTTCATCTCTTCTCATAGGCACACCAAAATTACAAGTACTTACAGAGCAGCTGTAGGTGAGAACGACCTGAAGACCAGCAGAAAAGACCTTCTACTACTAAATATATAAAGAAGGATCCGCAACAAGAAAGGGAGGAGGAGTGGAGATGCGGAATAGACAAGACCCATTCCCCAGGTAGGTCACCCACAAATGGAAGTATAGTTACAATTACAGAAGTTCTCCCCAAGGAGCAAAAGATCTGAACCCTGCATCATCTCCCAAGGCCTCAGCCCTACCCACCAGTGGGCCAGAACTAGCACAGAGACCCCTCAGCAACCACAGCAAGTCACCTCAGGACCCAATGCCACCTATCAGCAGGTTAGCACCAGCCCCAGAACTACTAGGCCCTGCAAGCCAGCTCCCCTAGGACACCCAGGCCCAAATCCAGCTGTTCTGGGCCCTGGCCCCCATGGATCAGTGGGCAGAAACCAGCTTCTGGACACCCAGGCAAGTAGCCAGATACCAGTGGCAGACAGCCTCTGCACAAGGCAGGGCCAGGAATCCAATCAGGTCAGGGACCAGCCCTACCTAACTTCACACCACAGTAACTGGTCCAGTCCCAACAGAAGGGCACACTTAGCCCACATAAGGGACACCCCTACAGCATATATCTCCGGTGAGCAGAGACTATGCTGCTGGGTCCCATAGAACACTTCCTACATAAAACTACTTCTCCAAGGTCGGGAAATGTAACCAATATAACTAATACATACAAATAAACACAGAGAATTAGGCAAAGTGAGGCGACATAAGGGAACTCCCATAAGACTGTCAGCTGACTTTTCAGCAGAAACTTTGCAGGCCACAGACAGGAGTGGCACAATATATTTAAAGTGATGAAAGGAAAAAAATTACAACCAAGAATACTCTACCCAGCAGGACTGTCATTCAGATATGAATTTAAGAAGACTGAAATCATATCAAACATATTTTCTTACCACAACACTATGAAACAGATAACCATTATAAGAAAAAAAACTGCAAAAAACAAACATGTGGAAGCTAAACAGTATTCTAACAACCAATGGATCACTAAAGAAGTCAAAGAGGAAATTAAAAAATAGCTGAAGACAATTGAAAATGGAAACACAACAATCAAATATCTATAGAACATAGCAAATGCAGTTCTAAGAGGGAGGTTATGGTGATACAAGCCTACCACAGGAAACAAGAAAAATCTCAAATAAGCTAACTGCACACATAAAAGAGCTAGGAAAAGAAGAACAAACAAAACCCAGGGTCAGTAGAAGAAAAGAAATAACAATGAACAGAGCAGAAATAAATAGTCTAAAAAGCAGAAACTATCAAATAAACTATGACCTGGTTCTTTGAAAACATAAATATAATTGATAAACCTTTAGCCAGAATCATCAAAAAAAAGAGAGCGGACACAAATAAGATCAGAAATGAAAGAGATGTTACAAATGACACCACAGAAATGCAAAGAATCAAAAGAGATTATTATGAACAATTATATGTGAATGGACAACCTAAAAGAAATGCATAAGTTTCTAGAAATGTACAATCTTCAAAGACTGAATCAGGAAAAAATAGAAAATATGAACCGACCAATTACCAGTAATAAACTTGAATCAGCTATAAAAAAAAATTTCTAAACTCCCAACAAACAAAAGTCCAGGACCAGATGGCTTCATAGGTGAAATATACCAAACATTTAAAGAAGATTTAACACCTATGTTTCACAAACTTCTCTTAAAATTTCAGAGGAAGGAACAGTTCCAATCTCATTCTCTGAGGCCACCATCACCCTGATACCAAAACCAGAAAAAGATACCACAAAAAAAGAAAATTACAGGCCAATACCACTGATGAGCATAGATGCAAAAATCCTCAACAAAATATTAGCAAACTGAACCCAGAAATACATTAAAAGGATCATATATCATGATCAAGTGGGATTTACCCCAGGAATGCAAGGATTTTTCAATATCTACAAATAAATCAATGTGATATACCACATTAACAAACTGAAGAATAAAAACCATATGGTAACTTTTATTTTAGGTTTTTTTTTTTTTTTTTTTGGCGGTACGCGGGCCTCTCACTGTTGTGGCCTCTCCTGTTGCAGAGCACAGGCTCCAGACGCGCAGGCTCAGCAGCCATGGCTCACGGGCCTAGCCGCTCTGCGGCATGTGGGATCTTCCCAGACTGGGGCACGAACCCGTGTCCCCTGCATCGGCAGGCAGACTCTCAACCACTGCGCCACCAGGGAAGCCCTATTTTTAGTTTTTTAAGGAACCTCCATATTGTTCTCCATAGCGGCTGCACCAATTTACATTCCCACCAGCAGTGTAGGAGGGTTCCTCTTTCTCCACACCCTCTCCAGCATTTACTATTTAGTAGAATTTTTAATGATGGCCATTCTGACTGGTGTGAGGTGACACCTCATTGTAGTTTTGATTTGCATTTCTCCAATAATTAGTGATATGGAGCATCTTTTCATGTGCCTGTTGCCCACCTGTATGTCTTCTTTGGAGAAATGTTTACTTAGATCTTCTGCCCACTTTTTGATTGCATTGTGTTTTTGTTTTTTTTGATATTAAGGTGTATGATCTGTTTGTATATTTTGGAAATTACCCCCTTGTCAGCATTGTCATTTGCAAATATTTTCTCCATTCCATAGGTTGTCTTCCATTTTGATTATGGTTTCCTTTGCTGTAAAAAGCTTTTAAGTTTAATTAGTTCCCATTTGTTTATTTTTGTTTCCATTATTTTAGGAGATGGATCCAAAAAAATATTGCTGCTATTTATGTCAGAGTGTTCTGCCTATGTTTTCCTCTAGGAGTTTCAGAGTATTGAGTCTTACATTTAGGTCTCTAAACCATTTTGAGTTTATATTTGTATATGGTTTTAGATAATTTTCTCATGTCATATTTTATATGTAACTGTCCGGTTTTCCCAGCACCACTTATTGAAGAGACTGTCTTTTCTCCATTGTATATTTTTGCCTCCTTTGTCATAGGTTAATTGCCCATAAGTGCATGGGTTTACTTCTGGGCTTTCTATCCTGTTCCATTAATCTATAAGTCTGTCTTTCTGCCAGTACTATACTGTTTGGATTACTGCAGCTTTGTAGTATAGTCTGAAGTCAAGGAGCATGATTCCTCCAGCTCTATTCTTCTTTCTCAAGATTGTTTTGGCTATTCAGGTTCTTTTTTGTACCTATACAAATTTTTAAAAATTTGTTCTAATTCTGTGAAAAATGCCATCAGTAATTTGATAGGGATTGCACTGAACCTGTAGATTGCCTTGGGTAGTATGGCCATTTTAACAATACTGATTTCTCCAACCCAATAACACAGTATATCTTGCCATCTGTTTGTGTTGTCTTCAGTTTCTTTCATCAGCATCTTATAGTTTTCAGAGTACAGGTCTTTTGCCCCATTAGGTAGGTTTATCCCTAGGCATTTTATTCTATTTGATGTGATGGTACATGGGATTGTTTCCTTAATTTCTCTTTATGACATTTCGTTGTTAGTGTACAGAAAACCAACAGATTTCTGTATATTAATTTTGTGTCCTACAACTTTACTGAATTCATTGATGAACTCTAGTAGTTTTCTGGTAGCATCTTTAGGATTTTCTATGTATAGCATCAAGGCATCTGCGAACAGTGACCATTTTACTTCTTCTCTTCCAGTTTGGATTCTTTTCATTTATATTTCTTCACTGAATGATGTGGTTAGGGTTTCCAAAACTACATTAATAAAAGTGTCAAGAAATGGGCATCCTTGTCTTCTTCCTGATCTTGGAGGGAATGCTTTCAGCTTTTCACCATTGAGTATGATGATCTGGTAATCCCACTCCTGGGCATATATCCAGAAAAAACTCTAATTCAAAAAGATGTATGCGAGGAGGAACCAAGATGGTGGAGTAGAAGGACGGGCTCTCCCTCTTGCGAGAACACCAGAATCACAACTAGCTGCTGGACAATCATCGACAGAAAGACACTGGAACTCACCAAAAAAGATACCCCACATCCAAAGACAAAGGAAAAGCCACAATGAGAAGGTAGGAGGGGCACAATGACAGTAAAATCAAATCCCGTAACTGCTGCATGGGTGACTCACAGACTGGAGAACGCTTATACCACAGAAGTCCACCCACTGGAGTGAAGGTTCTGAGCCCCACGTCTGGCTTCCCAACCTGGGGGTCCGGCAACAGGAGAAGGAATTCCTAGAGAATCAGAGCTTGAAGCCTAGTGGGAACTGAGTGCAGGACTTCAACAGGACTGGGGGAAACACAGGCTCCACTCTTGGAGGGCACAAACAAAGAATTGTGTGCATCAGGACCTAAGGGAAGGAGCACTGACCTCAGGGGAGACTAAACCAGACCTACATGCTGGTGTTGGAGGGTCTCCTGCAGAGGCATGGTGGGGTGGGGGGAGGCTGTGGCTCACCATGAGGACAAGGACGATGGCAGCAGAAGTTCTTGGAAGTGCTCCTTGGGGTGAACCCTCCCAGAGTCTGTCATTAGCCCCATCAAAGAGGCCAGGTAGGCTCCCGTGTTGGGTTGCCTCAGGCAAAACAACCAACAGGGAGGGAACCCAGCTGCACCCATCAACAATCAAGCAGATTAAAGTTTTACTGAGCTCTGCTCACCAGAGCAACAGTCAGCTCTACCCACCACCAGTCCCTCCCATCAGGAAACTTACACAAGCCTCTTAAATAGACTCATCCACCACAGGGCAGACAGCAGAAGCAAGAAGAACTACAATCCTGCAGCCTGTGGAACAAAAACCAAATTCGCAGAAAGATAGACAAGATAAAAAGGCAGAGGGCTATGTACCAGATGAAGGAACAAGATAAAACCCCAGAAAAACAACTAAATGAAGTGGAGATAGGCAACCTTACAGAAAAAGATTTCAGAATAATGATAGTGAAGATGATCCAGGACCTCGAAAAACAATGGAGGCAAAGATTGAGAAGATGCAAGAAATGTTTAACAAAGACCTAGAAGAATTAAAGAACAAACAAACAGAGATGAACAATGTAATAACTGAAATGAAAACTACACTAGAAGGAACAGATAGCAGAATAACTGAGGCAGAAGAACGGATAAGTGACGTGGAAGACAGAACGGTGGAATTCACTGCTTCAGAACAGAATAAAGAAAGAAGAATGAAAAGAAATGAAAACAGCCTAAGAGACCTCTGGGACAACATTAAACGCAACAACATTCACATTACAGGGGTCCCAGAAGGAGAAGAGAGGGAGGAAGGATGAGAGAAAATATTTGAAGAGATTATAGTCAAAAACTTCCCTAACATGGGAAAGGAAATAGCCACACAAGTCCAGGAAGCACAGCAAGTCCCATACAGGATAAACCCAATGAGAAACACATAGTAATCAAATTGGCAAAAATTAAAGACAAAGAAAAATTATTGAAAGCAGCAAGGGAAAAATGAAAAATAACATACAATGGAACTCCCATACGGTTAATAGCTGATTTCTCAGCAGAAACTCTACAAGTCAGAAGGGAGTGGCATGATATATTTAAAATGATGGAAGGGAAGAACTTACAACCAAGATTACTCTACCAGGCAAGTAACTCATTCAGATTCGATGGAGAAATCAAAAGCTTTAGACAAGCAAAAGCTAAGAGAATTCAGCACCACCAAATCAACTCTACAACAAATGCTAAAGGAACTTATCGAAGTGGGAAACACAAGAGAAGAAAAGGACCTACAAAAAACAAACCCAAAACAATTAAGAAAATGGTCATAGGAACATACATATCGATAATTACCTTAAAAATGAATGGATTAAATGCTCCAACCAAAAGACACAGGCTTGCTGAATGGATTCAAAAACAAGACCCATCTATATGCCGACTACAAGAGACCCACTTCAGACCTAGGGACACATACGGACTGAACGTGAGGGGATGGAAAAAGATATTCCATGCAAATGGAAATCAAAAGAAAGCTGGAGCGGCAATACTCATATCACATAAAATAAACTTTAAAATAAAGAATGTTACAAGAGACAAGGGAGGACACTACATAATGATCAAGGGATCAATCCAAGAAGAAGATATAACAATTATAAATATGTATGCACCCAACATAGGAGCACCTCAATACATAAGGCAACTGCTAACAGCTATAAAAGAAGAAATCGACAGTAACACAATAATAGTGGGGGACTTTAACACCTCACTTACACCAATGGACAGATCATCCAAAATGAAAATAAATAAGGAAACAGAAGCTTTGAATGACACAATACACTGGATAGATATAATTGATATTTATAGGCTATTCCATCCAAAAATAGAAGATTACACTTTCTTCTCAAGTGTGCATGGAACATTCTCCAGGATAGATCACACCTTGGGTCACAAATCAAGCCTCAGTAAATTTAAGAAAATTGAAATCATATCAAGCATCTTTTCTGACGACAACGCTATGAGATTAGAAATGAATTACAGGGAAAAAAACATAAAAAGCACAAACCCATGGAGGCTAAACAATATGTTACTAAACAACAAAGAGATCACAGAAGAAATCAAAGAGAAAATCAAAAAATACCTAGAGACAAATGGCAATGAAAACACGACAATGCAAAACTTATGGGATGCAGCAAAAGCAGTTCTAAGAGGCAAGTTTATAGCTATACAAGCCTACCTCAAGAAACAAGAAAAATCTCATATAAACAATCTAAACTTATACCTAAAGGAACTAGAGAAAGAAGAACAAACAAAACCCAAAGTTAGCAGAAGGAAAGAAATCATAAAGATCAGAGCAGAAATAAATGAAAATAATAAAGGCCATATACGACAAACCCACAGCAAACATCATTCTCAATGGTGAAAAACTGAAAGCATTTCCTCTAAGATCAGGAACAAGACAAGGATGTCCACTCTCACCACTATTATTCAACATAGTTTTGGAAGTCCTAGCCATGGCAATCAGAGAAGAAAAAGAAATAAAATGAATATAAATTGGAAAAGAAGTAAAAACATCACTGTTTGTAGATGACATGATACTATACATAGAGAATCCTAAAAATGCCATGAGGAAACTACTAGAGCTAATGAATGAATTTGGTAAAGTTGCAGGATACAAAATTAATGCACAGAAATCTCTTGCATTCCTATACAGTGATGATGAAAAATCTGAAAGAGAAATTAAGGAAACACTCCCATTTACCATTGCAACAAAAAGAATAAAATACCTAGGAATAAACCTACCTAGGGAGACAAAAGACCTGTATGCAGAAAACTATAAGACACTGATGAAAGAAATTAAAGATGATACAAATAGATGGAGAGATATACCATGTTCTTGGATTGGAAGAATCAACATTGTGAAAATGACTCTACTACCCAAAGCAATCTACAGATTTAATGCTATACCTATCAAGTTACCAATGGCATTTTTTTACGGAACTAGAACAAATCATCTTAAAATATGTATGGAGACACAAAAGACCCCGAATAGCCAAAGCAGTCTTGAGGGAAAAAAATGGAGCTGGAGGAATCAGGCTCCTGGACTTCAGACTATACTACAAAGCTACAGTAATCAAGACAATATGGTACTGGCACAAAAACAGAAACATACATCAATGGAACAAGATAGAAAGCCCAGAGATAAACCCACGCACCTATGGTCAACTAATCTATGACAAAGGAGGCAAAGATATAAAATGGAGAAAAAAGAGTGTCTTCAATAAGTGGTGCTGGGAAAACTGGACAGCTACATGTAAATGAATGAAATTAGAAAACTCCCTAGCACCATACACAAAAACAAACTCAAAATGGATTCGAGACCTAAATATAAGACCAGACACTATAAAACCCTTAGAGGAAAACATAGGAAAAACGTTGTTTCACATAAATCACAGCAAGATCTTTTTTGATCCACCTCCTAGAGTAATGGAAGCAAAAATAAACAAATGGGACCTAATGAAACTTCAAAGCTTTTGCACAGCAAAGGAAACCATAAACACAACGAAAATACAACCCTCAGAATGGGAGAAAATATTTGCAAATGAATCAACAGACAAAGGATTAATCTCCAAAATATATAAACAGCTCATGCAGCTCAATATTAAAGAAACAATCATCCCAATCCAAAAATGGGCTGAAGACCTAAATAGACATTTCTTCAAAGAAGACATACAGATGGCCAAGAAGCACATGAAAAGCTGCTCAACATCATTAATTATTAAAGAAATGCAAATCAAAACTACAATGAGGTATCAACTCATACCAGTTAGAATGGGCATCATCAGAAAATCTACAAACAACAAATGCTGGAGAGGGTGTGGAGAAAAGGGGACCCTCTTGCACTGTTGGTGGGAATGTAAATTGATACAGCCACTATGGAGAACAGTATGGAGTTTTCTTGAAAAACTAAAACTAGAACTACCATATGATGCAGAAATCCCACTACTGGGCATATATCCAGAGAAAACCATAATTCAAAAAGACACATGCACCCCAATGTTCATTGCAGCACTATTTACAATAGCAGCTCATGGAAGCAACCCTAAATGCCCATCGACAGACAAATGGATAAAGTTGTGGTACATATATAGAATGCAATATTCTTCAGCCATAAAACGGAATGAAACTGAGTCATTTGTTGAGACGTGGATGGACCTAGAGACTGTCATACAGAGTGAAGTAAGTCAGAAAGAGAAAAACAAATATCATATATTAACGCATGTATGTGGAACCTAGAAAAATGGTACCAATGAACAGCTTTGCAGGGCAGCCGTTGAGAAACAGATGTAGAAAACAAATGTATGGACACCGAGGGGGGAAAGTGGTGGGAAGTGGGGGTAGTGGTGTGATGAATTGCATGATTGGGATTGACATGTATACACTGATGTGTATAAAACTGATGACTAATAAGAACCTGCAGTATAAAAATACAAACAAAAAAAAAACTAATACTTAACTTTCTTTCGGTTATTTGTATGGAAATATGTTAATATATATGTTTCAGACATTACATGAAATTTCTAAAAATCTTTTATGTTCTGGTATAATGTTATAAGTCACAATTCTAGTTATTACTTTAAAATATCTATCTCAGAAATAACTAAATTTCCTTGTCAATTGCTTTATTATGAACTTTCATCAAATCTTCAACCGTGGCCATTTTTAAGTCTTTTGTCATTTACAGACAGTTCTGGGTGTACTCTGATGCTTTTGCAAAAATGTTCCTATAAAAGGGTTTCATCTTCAAGGAATTCATGGAAAAGACTCTGACAAGTACAGGTTTCTGGTAACTGACTATACTGCTGAACTGAATGAATAAGCATTTTCACAACTCTAATGCAAAACTGATGAATTCATAAAAGTGCTAACAAAAGATCAAGATGAAAAAAATTAATTACATGGGACTGAGTGAACTGATGAGGATGATTATAATTTTTGTGACTTTCTGTTTGAATAAAAAAACAAATCCCACAAGGACTCAGAGGCAAAAAATGTACAAATCAATTTTCACTGCAAAGTAAAGAACTGTTACAGTGGAGGATTACTGGACTGAATGTCAATATTATGACATAGTATGAGTGTGTTTTGTGTTTGGTAATTGCAATCATTGTTGCTTTTGTTGTGGTCATCCATTTACAATGCTTGGTGTCAGTTTATTTATCTCTTGTAAAAATAAAATACAGTGTGTGTGAAAAAAATAAATTAATTAAAAAATAAAGTGGTAGAACAAAAAGATGCATGCACTGCAGTGTTCATAGTAGCACTATTTACAATAGCCAAGACATGGAAGCAACCTAAATGTCCATCGACAGAGGAATAGATAAAGAAGATGTGTATGTGTGTGTGTATGTGTATATGTATATATATACATATATACATAAATATACATAATGGAATACTACTCAGCCATAAAAATGAACAAAATAATGCCATTTGCAGCAACATAGATGGACCTACAGATTACCATATTAAGTGAAGTAAGTCAAACAGAGAAAGACAAATATTATGTGATATCACTTATATGTGGAATCTAAAGAAATGATACAATTAAACTTATTTACAAAACAGAAATAGACTCACAGACATAGAGAACAATCTTATGGTTACCAAAGGAGAAAAGGTGAGGGGAGAGGGATAAGTTAGGAGTGTGGGAATAACATATACACACTATTATATGTAAAATAGATAATCAACAAGGACCTTCTGTATAGCACAGGGAACTATATTCAGTATCTTGTTATAACCTACAATGGAAAAGAATCTGAAAAAGAAATATATATATATATATATATAT
>NW_020173215.1:5680796-5696472 GCF_003031525.2 Neophocaena asiaeorientalis asiaeorientalis
TGATTGGGATTGACATGTATACACTGATGTGTATAAAACTGATGACTAATAAGAACCTGCAGTATAAAAATACAAACAAAAAAAAAACTAATACTTAACTTTCTTTCGGTTATTTGTATGGAAATATGTTAATATATATGTTTCAGACATTACATGAAATTTCTAAAAATCTTTTATGTTCTGGTATAATGTTATAAGTCACAATTCTAGTTATTACTTTAAAATATCTATCTCAGAAATAACTAAATTTCCTTGTCAATTGCTTTATTATGAACTTTCATCAAATCTTTAAACGTGGCCATTTTAAGTCTTCTGTCATTTACAGACAGTTCTGGGTGTACTCTGATGCTTTTGCAAAAATGTTCCTATAAAAGGTTTTCATCTTCAAGGAATTCATGGAAAAGACTCTGACAAGTACAGGTTTCTGGTAACTGACTATACTGCTGAACTGAATGAATAAGCATTTTCACAACTCTAATGCAAAACTGATGAATTCATAAAAGTGCTAACAAAAGATCAAGATGAAAAAAATTAATTACGTGGGACTGAGTGAACTGATGAGGATGATTATAATTTTTGTGACTTTCTGTTTGAATAAAAAAACAAATCCCACAAGGACTCAGAGGCAAAAAATGTACAAATCAATTTTCACTGCAAAGTAAAGAACTGTTACAGTGGAGGATTACTGGACTGAATGTCAATATTATGACATAGTATGAGTGTGTTTTGTGTTTGGTAATTGCAATCATTGTTGCTTTTGTTGTGGTCATCCATTTACAATGCTTGGTGTCAGTTTATTTATCTCTTGTAAAAATAAAATACAGTGTGTGTGAAAAAAATAAATTAATTAAAAAATAAAGTGGTAGAACAAAAAGATGCATGCACTGCAGTGTTCATAGTAGCACTATTTACAATAGCCAAGACATGGAAGCAACCTAAATGTCCATCGACAGAGGAATAGATAAAGAAGATGTGTATGTGTGTGTGTATGTGTATATGTATATATATACATATATACATAAATATACATAATGGAATACTACTCAGCCATAAAAATGAACAAAATAATGCCATTTGCAGCAACATAGATGGACCTACAGATTACCATATTAAGTGAAGTAAGTCAAACAGAGAAAGACAAATATTATGTGATATCACTTATATGTGGAATCTAAAGAAATGATACAATTAAACTTATTTACAAAACAGAAATAGACTCACAGACATAGAGAACAATCTTATGGTTACCAAAGGAGAAAAGGTGAGGGGAGAGGGATAAGTTAGGAGTGTGGGAATAACATATACACACTATTATATGTAAAATAGATAATCAACAAGGACCTTCTGTATAGCACAGGGAACTATATTCAGTATCTTGTTATAACCTACAATGGAAAAGAATCTGAAAAAGAAATATATATATATATATATATATCTGAATCACTTTGCTGTACACCTGAAACTAACACAACATTGTAAATCAACTATACTTCAATAAAAAAAACACATATGATCATCTCAATAGGTGCAGAAAAAGCTTCTGACAAAATTCAACCTCCATAAAAACTCTCCAGGAAGTGGGCATAGCGGGAACATACATCAACATAATAAAGGCCATACATGAAAAACTGACAGGTAACATCACAGTCAATGGTGAAAAGCTGAAAGCATTTCCTCTAAGATCAGGAACAAGATAAGGATGCCCACTCTTATCAGTTTTATTCAACATAGTATTGGAAATCCTAGGCATAGCAACCAGAGAAGAAAAAGAAATAAAAGCAATCCAAATTGCAAAGGATTTTCAATATTTGCAGGTGGTATGATATTATACATAGAAAATCCTAAAGATGCCACCAAAAAACTATTTCCAATAAGAAATGAATTCAGTAAAGTTGTAGGATACAAAATTAGTATACATATATTTATTGCATTTTATACACCAACAACAATTTATCAGAAAGAAATTAAGAAAATGATCCCATTTACAACTGCATCAAAAAGAATAAAATACCTAGACATAAATCTAAGGAGCTCAAAAACCTGTACTCAGAAAACTAAAAGACATGATGAAAGAAATTTAAGATTATACAAACAAATGAAAGGATATATCCAGTTCACGGATTACAAGAATTAACATTGTTAAAATGACCATAATACCCAAGGCAATCTACAGATTCAACACAATCCCTATCAAAATACCACTGCCATTTTTCACAGAACTGGAACAAATAATTCTAAAATTTGTGTGGAAACCCAGAAGGCTCTGAACAGCCAAAAGAATCTTGAGGAAGAATACAGCTGGAGGTATAATGCTCCTTGATTTTAACCTTTACTACAAAGCTGTAGTAATAATGAAAGTATGGTACTGGCACAAAAACTTACCATAACACATAGATCAATGGAATAGGATAGAAAGCTCAGAACTAAATCCACACTTATAAGGTCAATTATCCTATGACAAAAGAAGCAAGAATATACAATAGGGAAAAGACAGTCTAGTCTCTTCAATAAGTGGTGTTACATGCGGGTATGTAACATGTAAAATAATGAAACCAGAATATATTCTCACACCATATTCAAAAATAAACTCAAAATGGATTGAAGACTTAAATGTAATCATCTTAAATCACTGAACTTAAATCTAATCCTGAGGGAAATTCAAATCAAAACCACTTTGAGATATAATCTCACACCTGTCAGAATGGTTATTATCAAAAAAACAACAAATAGCAAGTGTTGGCAAGTATTTGGAAAGAAGGGAAACGTGCACTGTTGGTTGAAATGTAAATTGGTACAGCCACAATTTTTTCCTCAAAAAATTATAAATAGAACTATCATAATATCTAGCAATTCCACTTCTGGATTTTTCCAAAGAAGTCAAAAACACTAATTGAAAAAGGTACATGCATCACTTTGTTCATTGCAGCACTATTCATAATAGCCAAAATAAGGAAGCAACCTAAGTGCCCAATGGATTATTACTCAGCCACAAAAAAGAATGAAATCGTGCTATTTGAGACAACATGGATGGACCTGTAGGGTACTATGCTAAGTGAAATAAGTCAGGCAGAGAAAGACAAATACAGTATTTCACTTATATGTGAAATCTAAAAACAAAACAATTGAACAAACATAACAAAACAGAAATAGAGTCATAGATACAGAGAACAAACAGGTGGCTGCCAGAGAGGAAAGAGTGGTGAGATGAGTGAAATAGTTGAGGGAGATTAACAGATATAAACTTCTAGTTACACAAGAAATGAGTCATGTGTATGAAATGTACAGAGTGGGGAATATAGTCAATAACAATATAAAATATCTTTGTGTGACAACAGATGGTAACTAGACTTATCATAGTGATCACTTTGTAATGTATAGAAATATTGAATCACTATGTTATACAACCGGAACTAACACGGTATTGTATGTCAGTTACACTTCAAAACAAACGAACTCATAGAAAAATAGATCTAATTTGTGGTTACCAGAGGTGGGGGGTTGGGAGAGAATTGGATGAAGTTGGTCAAAAGGCACAAAATTCCAGTTATAAGTACTAGAGATGTAAAGTATAACATGATTAATATATTTAGCACTGCTGTATGTTATATATGAAAGGTATTAAAAGAGTAAATCCTAGGAGTTTTTATCACAAGGAAAAACATTTGTTCTTCTTCTTTTATTTCATATCTATATGAGATGATGAATATTCACTAAACTTAATGTAACTCAAATCACTATGAGGTATACCTTAAGCTTATACAGTGCTATATGTCACTTATATCTCAATAAAACTGGATAAAAAATTAATTAAAATATTTGAGTATAAAAAGAAACAACTCACATTCCCCATATTTTATGAAGAAATGGGGAAGGAGGAATTACAACATTTAGGATTGACTGATACACCACAGAATAATTGTTTTACCCTGAAAATTCAAGCATAATAGAAATAGAATTTGATGGATTTAATCAAGAATTTTAAGATGAGAAAGGTAAGGAAGTATCAAGACTACAGTTCTGAATCACATTTTTCAGGCTTCAGTGTGATAAAGGAACACCTTGTGATGTAAAAATACTCGTTTAAAAGGCGCCTGTATTTTTAAAAGGGAAATTTTCCCTCCCATGTCATCTAGTGAAAGTTGAATTCCAGCTGGATATTTTTCTCCTTTCTTTCCAACTGCCATTCACTAGTATTAGACTAAACAGATAAAAGTGACTTAATTAAAAACCGACTTACTGTAGAAAAAATATATAAAATAATAATTCTGGTATATTCAAACCTAGCACTCTCACAAATATGTTAAGGGAAAACCTGTGCTATAGAAAAGAATGGTTTATTCCCACATAATCAGAAAGTGTACCACTACATAAATGTCAATTTCTCCTCTCTTATTGTGAAAAACTGAGAAAATTAGTCAAACGAGAATCTTTACAAAAGCATTCTGAGTGAGAAATATTAATTCTGTTGTGAAATTAAAAAGACTTAAAAGGCTAAAACTATATTGAGAAGCTCACAAACAATTTCATCTTAAATCAAGATATACATACTCTTAATCTTATTGTTTTCTAAGAACACCAGTATTTTCTATATTAAAAAAATTCATTGCTACTTCAAAATTTAAATATTTGAGTCTCTTCCAAAATACTCCAAGTAACTAATTTATGAATTAAATAAAATTAATCAAATCATTGGGAAGGTAATACATTTTTTCAAATTTTTACTTACTTATTTATTTATTATTATTTTTTTTTTGTGGTACACGGGCCTCTCACTGTTGTGGCATCTCCCGTTTCAGAGCACAGACTCCGGACGCGCAGGCTTAGCGGCCATGGCTCACGGGCCTAGCTGCTCTGTGGCATGTGGGATCTTCCTGGACTGGGGCACGAACCCGTGTCCCCTGCATTGGCAGGCAGACTCTCAACCACTGCGCCACCAGGGAAGCCCTAAATTTTTATTTTTTTATTCACAAATAAAAGTTATTTTTCAGAGCAAACTGAACATAAAAGGTATTTTTAAAAATATTTATTTATGTAGGCTGCTCTGGGTCTTAGTTGCAGCACATGGGATCTTTAGTTGCGGCATGCGGGATCTCCCAGTTGCGGCATGCGGGCTCATAGTTGCAGCATGCAGTCTTCTTAGTTGCACCATGCAGACTCCTAGTTGCAGCATGCAAACTCTTAGTTGTGGCATGCATGCGGGATCTAGTTCCCTGACCAGGGATCGAACTCGGGTCCGCTGCATTGGGAACGTGGAGTCTTACCCACTGGACCACCAGGGAAGTCCCAAAAGGTATTTCAATTTGGGAGATGTTTTACTCATCAATACATACCTAAGATCAGAGCATGATACACAGCAAGCACTCAACATTTTTTATTAAGTTAATAAATCAATCAGATAAATGTTTATAAGTGTGTATATAAGTTTGATAACCTAAGTTTCATAAAACTTGATATATGACTATTCCCCTATTTAAAAAAATTTAAATCAGCACTCAAAAATGTATTATATCATATCCCTCATTCACTGTGTTGATGGAATTTGAAGTTGAAAACTCTCATGCAAAATAGATTTGTGATTTGGTAAAACATGTTGTTAAAAGTTCAGGTTTTGTTTTTTGATGTCAATTGGGGGAAAATGTCACTAGTAGTTTCGAACTGAGTTTTATCTTGCACATGTGAATTAAATTATATTTTTCTTGGTTTCAGATGCATAAACACATTTCTCCCATGGCATTGTGCCAGTAGAATAATGCACCTGGAATATGTTAATTTCCTTAATGACCTCACAGTCTGTCATAACAAGCTAATCACCTCCAGACAAGAAGATTAGCATGATTTGTACATTTAGAGAAAAAGTCCTTAAATGCCAGCTTAATTATTATTGAAATTAATTTCCTTATTTATTAATTTAAGGTCCAAATTTTGTATGACAGTGTTTTCTCCCACACTTCTAATTGTTTCTTATTTTCTGATACTACTTAATCATCAGGTTGGCTTGACATACACTCTTAAAACAACCTTTAGAATTGTATGACCTTATTTAAAATGCTGCAGAAAAGGGCCTACGTACATGTTCAATAATTCAAGTCAAGCTAATGGCACCACATATGTTTTCTGTTACGATATGGTTACAATTTAACATGTAGAAAATGTGAAATATATGTATTTTTCAACTCTTTTTATCCACATTCTCTAAAATTTTTACCCCCTGATGTAATCCTATACTTAGCACTACCTAAAAAGTTGAGCCAAAACAATCGATTCCTTTGTTTTTGTCCCATCATAAACACCAGATTTCACTTGGCAGCAGAACCCATAAATAAGTTAGACTTTGTCATACCTATAGAAAGCAGTACACAAAGGATCTGCTCCCTGATTCCTTTTCAGCTGATGTGCTCTGTATTACCGTAAATAAGAAATTAATAAATATATTACCTGTGGCCATAATTATTTGACATCTATATGCAAAAAAAGAAACATAATTAAAATATTTCAGGAGTATAATTCAATAGATTTAACCATTTTGAAACCTAAGCTGTACATATGCCAATTGAATATTATTTCACATAGTTATAAACAGTTTATTACTGCTTCAGGGTTTGAATCAGTCAGCCAAGTTAAAGCCATATTACTTAGAGGAAAAATTGATCACAAAAGTGACAATCCACATATACTTTGCAACACTTAGAAAAGTCTATTTCATTTTCAGTTTCTTAACCAGATCCAATGACTTGTCACAAAAGAACTAAAGGATTACAAATATTTCTAAAAGCCTGGAGTACTTGCGTACCTGCTAATTTTTCTCCAAATGAAGTCAATGTCGAGGAGCAGAACAAGAACTGTACCAGGAGTTTGCAATTATAAAAAACCCAAAGGAATAACCATCGAAAGATAGGATAGAATGGGGGATCATTTTGATTGACATGTCAAGCATTATATTGGGGCTTATAATAAGCTCAAAAACTTGTTAACTGTCCTGCTGTCTCACTATCATTCTTGCTTTCAGGTTATTCTCCACTGATCCTATCATATAAAAGTAATAGCCCTTGAAAGAGAGTAGCCTAGACAGAAGGAATTCGGAGAGAAATGAACATTTTCCCACATGTACTAAAGGGATACAATCCATGCAGTCACAACTGAGAGTGATTTTTTTTAACATCTTTATTGGAGTATAATTGCTTTAAATGGTGTGTTAGTTTCTACTTTATAACAAAGTGAATCAGCTACACATATACATATATCGCCATTAACTACTCTGTCTTGCGTCTCCCTGCCACCCTCCCTATCCCACCCCTCTAGGTGATCACAAAGCACCAAGTTGATCTCCCTGTGCTATGTGGCTGCTTCCCACTAGCTATCTATTTACATTTGGTAGTGTATATATGTCCATGCCACTCTCTCACTTCGTCCCAGCTTACCCTTACCCCTCCCCGTGTCCATTCTCTACATCTGCATCTTTATTCCTTTCCTGCCCCTAGGTTCTTCAGAACCTATCTATTTTTAGATTCCATATATATGTGTTAGCATACAGTATATGTTTTTCTCTTTCTGACTTCCTTCACTCTGTATGACAGTCTCTAGGTCCATCCAACTCACTACAAGTAACTCAATTTCGTTTCTTTTTATGGCTGAGTAACATTCCATTGTATATATGTGCCACATCTTCTTCATCCATTCATATGTCAATGGACACTTAGGTTGCTTCAAAGTCCTGGCTATTGTAAATAATAAATAAATTTATTTTTAAAAAAATATGGAATGTGCTGATTATGGCTCCTTTCAATAAATTTGTATAATTTGTGACACACACTCCAAATTAAGAAAAAAAAAAAAAAAGGTGACCATATGTGTGTGGGTTTATCACTGGGTTGTCTAGCCTGCTCCATTGATCTATAACTTTGTTTTTGTGCCAGTACCGTAATATCTTGATTACTGTAGCTTTGTAGTATAGTCTGAAGTCTGGGAGCCTGATTCCTCCAGGTCCATTTTTCTTTCTCAAGATTGTTTTGGTTATTCGGGGTCTTTTTTGTTTCCATACAAATTGTGAAATTTTTTGTTCTAGTTGCATGAAAAATGCCATTGGTAGTTTGATAGGGATTGCATTGAATCTGTAGATTGCTTGGAGTAGTCATTTTCACAATGCTGATTCTTCCAATCCAAGAACATGGTATATCTCTCCATCTGTTGGTATCATCTTTAATTTCTTTCATCAGTGTCTTAAAGACTTCTGCATACAGGTCTTTTGTCTCCTTAGGTAGGTTTATTCCTAGGTATTTTATCCTTCTTGCCTCAGTGGTAAATGGGAGTGTTTCCTTAATTGCTCTTTCAGATTTTTCATCATTAGTGTATAGAAAAGCAAGTGATTTCTGTGCATTAGTTTTGTATCCTGCTACTTACCAAATTCATTCATTAGTTCTAGTAGTTTTCTGGTATCATCTTTAGGATTCACTATGTACAGTATCATGTCATCTATCCTTCTTCTTTTCCAATTTGGATTCCTTTTATTTGGTTTTATTCTCTGACTGCTGTGGCTAAAACTTCCAAAGCTATGTTGAATAATAGTGAGAGTGGACAACCTTCTCTTGTTCCTTATTCTGTTGTTTTTGGATGGAATGTCCTATAAATATCAATTAAGGCCATCTGGTTTAATGTATCATTTAAAGCTCTGTTTCCTTATTTATTTTCATTTTGTATGATCTGTCCATTGGTGAAAGTGGGGTGTTAAAGTCCCCTACTATGATTGTGTTATTGTTGATTTCCCCTTTTACGGCTGTTAGCATTTGCCTTATGTACTGAGGTGTTCCTATGTTGGGTGCATAAATATTTACAATTGTTATACCTTCTTGGATTGATCCCTTGATCATTATGTAGTGTCTTTCTTTGTCTCTTGTAATAGTCTTTATTTTAAAGTCCATTTTGTCTGATACGAGAATTGCTACTCTAGCTTTCTTTTGGTTTCCATTTGCATGGAATATCTTTTTCCACCCCCTCACTTTCAGTATGTATGTGTCCCTAGGTCTGAAGTGGGTCTCTTGTAGACAGCATATATATGGGTCTTGTTTTTGGATCCATTCAGCCAGTCTGTGTCTTTTGGTTGGAGCATTTAATCCATTTACCGATATGTATGTTCCTATTATCATTTTCTTAATTGTTTTGGGTTTGTTATTGTAGGTCTTTTCCTTCTCTTGTGTTTCCTGCCTAGAGAAGGTCCTTTAGCATTTGTTGTAAGGCTGGTTTTGTGGTGCTGAATTCTCTTAACTTCTGCTTGTGTGTAAAGGTTTTACTTACTCCATTGAATCTGAATGAGACCCTTTGCTGGGTAGAGTAATCTTGGTTGTAGGTTTTTCCCTTTTATCACTTTAAATATGTCCTGCCACTCCCTTCTGGCTTGCAGACTTTCTGCTGAAAATTTAACTGTTAACCTTATGGGGATTCCCTTTTATGTTATTTGGTTTTTTTCCCTTGCTGCTTTTAATATTTTTTCTTTGTATTTAATTGTTGATAGTTTGATTAATATGTGTCTTGGCATGTTTCTCCTTGGATTTATCCTCTATGGGACTCTCTGCACTTCCTGGACTTGATTGACTATTTCCTTTCCAACATTAGGGAAGGTTTCAACTATAATCTCTTCAAATATTTTCTCAGTCCCTTTCTTTTTCTCTTCTTCTTCTGGGACCCCTATAATTCACAAGATGGTGCATTTAATGTTGTCCCAGAGGTGTCTGAGACTGTCTTCAATTCTTTTCATTCTTTTTTCTTTATTCTGCTCTGCAGTAGTTATTTCTTCTATTTTACCTTCCAGCTCACTTATCCGTTTTCCTGCCTCAGTTATCCTGCTATTGATTTCTTTTAGAGAATTTTTAGTTTCATTTATTGTGTTGTTCATCATTGTTTGTTTGCTCTTTAGTTCTTCTAGGTCCTTGTTAAACATTTCTTGTGTTTTCTCCATTGTATTTCCAAGATTTTGGATCATCTTTACTATCATTACTCTGAATTCTTTTTCAGGTAGACTGCCTATTTCCTCTTCATTTGTTTGGTCTGGTGGTTTTTACCTTGCTCCTTCATCTGCTGTGTTTTTCTGTCTTCTCATTTTGCTTCACTTACTGTGTTTGGAGTCTTCTTTTTGCAGGCTGCAGGTTTGTAGTTCCTGTTGTTTTTGTTGTCTGTCCCCAGTGGGTAAGGTTGGTTCAGTGGGTTCTGTAGGCTTCTGGGTGGAGGGGACTGGTGCCTGTGTTCTGGTGCATGAGGCCAGATCTTGTCCTTCTGGTGGGCAGGACTGCATCCAGTGGTGTGTTTTGGGGTGTCTGTGACCTTATTATGATTTTAGGCAGCCTTTCTGTTAAAGGGTGGGGTTGAGCTCCTGTCTTACTAGTTGCTTGGTATGGTGTGTCCAGCACTGTAGCTTGCTTGTCGTTGAGTGGAGCTGGGTCTTAGCATTGAGAGGGACATCCCTGGGAGACCTTTTGCTCTTTGATATTACGTGGACCTGGGAGGTCTCTGGTGGACCAATGTTCTGAACTCGGCTCTCCCACCTCAGAGGCACAGGCCTGACACCTAGCTGGAGCACCAAGACCCTGTCAGCCATACGGCTCAGAAGAAAACAGAAAAAAAAGAAAGAAAGAAAGAAAAAAAGAAAGAAGGAAGGAAGGAAGGAAGGAAGGAAGGAAAGAAAGAAAGAAAGGAAGGAAGGAAGAAAATAAAGTTATTAAAATAAAAAATAAAGAAAATTATTAAAAATGATAAAGTAATAAAAAGAAAGAAGAGAGCAACAAAACCAAGAAACAAATCCAGCAATGATAACAAGCGCTAAAATCTATACTAAGAAGAAAAACAACAAAAAAGGATAGACAGAACCCTAGGACAAATGGTAAAACAAAGCTATATAGACAAAATCACACAAAGAAGCATACACATATACAAACTCACAAAAAGAGAAAAAGGAAAAAAAAAATATATATATGTATGTATAAAAAAAAGAGAGCAACCAAATCAATAAATCTATCAATGATAATAAACTCTAAATACTATACTAAGATAAACATAAACCAGAAACAAATTAGATGCAGACAGCAAACCCCAAGTCTACAGTTGCTCCCAAAGTCCATCATCTCAATATGGAATGATTCGTTTTCTGTTCTGGTATTCCAGAGATGCAGGGTACATGAAATTGATTGTGAGGATTTAATCCACTGCTCCTGAGGCTGCTGGGAGAGATTTCCCTTTCTCTTCTTTGTTCGCACAGCTCTTGGGGTTCAGCTTTGGATTTGGCCCTGCCTCTGCGTGTAGGTTACCTGAGGGCATCTGTTCTTTGCTCAGACAGGATAGGGTTAAAGGAGCATCTGATTAGGGGGCTCTGGCTCACTCAAGCCATGGGATGGGAGGGGAACGGAATGCAGGGTGAGCCTGTGGCGGCAGAGGCCAGTGTGACATTGCAACAGTGTGGGGCATACTGTGTATTCTCCCGGGGAAGTTGTCCCTGGATCATGGGACCCTGGCAGTGGCGGGCTGCACAGGCTCCCAGGAGGGGAGGTGTGGATAGTGACTTGTGCTTGCACACAGGCGTCTTGGTGGCTGTAGCGGCAGCCTTAGCATCTCATGCCCATCTCTGGTGTCTGCACTGGTAGCCTTGGCTCGCGCCTGTCTCTGGAGCTCGTTTAGGTAGTGCTCTGAACCCCCTCTCCTCATGCACCCTGAAACAATGGTCTCTTGCCTCTTAGGCAGTTCCAGACTTTTTTCCGGACTCCCTCCTGGCTAGCTGTGGCACACTAGCCCCCTTCAAGCTGTATTCACGCAGCCAACCCCAGTCCTCTCCTTGGGATCCGACCTCTGAAGCTGGAGCCACAGCTTCCAGTCCCCTGCCTGTCCTGGTGGGTGAGCAGACAAGCCTCTCGGGCTGGTGAGTGCTGGTTGGCACTGATCCTCTGTGTGGGAATCTCTTCACTTTGCTCTCTGCACCCCTGTGGCTGCGCTCTCCTCTGTGGCTCCGAAGCTTCTCCCCCACCACCCCCATCTACGCCAGTGAAGAGGCTTCCTAGTGTGTGGAAACCTTTCCTCCTGGGCGGCTCCCTCCCACTGGTGCAGGTACCGTCCCTATTCTTTTGTCTCTGTTTTTTCTTTTTTCTTTTGCCCTACCCAGGTACGTGGGGAGTTTATTGCCATTTGGGAAGTCCGAGGTCTTCTGCCAGCATTCAGTAGGTGTTCTGTAGGAGTTGTTCCACATGTAGATGTATTTCTGATGTATTTGTGGGGAGGAAGGTGATCTCCACATCTTGCTCCTCCACCATCTTGAAGGTCTCTCCAAGAGTGATTTTAACACCAGGCAGCCTTTTTCTGGTCAAACTATGTTGGTTTCTTGAAGCGGGTATGATTTTCATATTTCTTTCCCCTTATACAAATGGTATTATATTAGACCTGCTCAATATCTTCTTATCTATTGGCTTAATAAGGTACTGTAATAGTTAATGTCTGAGAAAAATCCTAGTGCTATTTTTTTTTTTAAAGACCACAATCCTCCAATAGATTATTTTGAAGACTCCATATGTTTTGACATGGCATACTAGGCAATACGGTTTAACATAAGAAGCTTGGGCTTTGGAAACCTGCAGATCTACTTTCAAATGTCACCTCTGCCACTTTCTGATTTCTAATTCCCATCAACTTAGTTAACCCTACTGAATTTAATTTTCTTGTCAGTAAAATAAAAACTGGGTGGAAGAGAATATGAGAAGTGAAATTCCTCCTTTGGAACCTGGCATGGTTTTTTTTCTCTGCGTTGCTGATATGCTACTTTCTGAACTTTAACTGCCACCTGGGGACAGAAATCTAGCAAAGAGCCTGGATCATAGGAGGCGCTCAACTGATTTTACTTCCTTTTCCTGAGAAGTCATTAAAATTAATGACTTAATTATATCATTACATCATTACCTACTAAGAGTATCAAAATATTAAATCAATCAAGAATTGGCCAACTCCTCACTATAATGAGTTTGAAATATACTGATTTACATGAAATCACTGACTTTGTAAACCACATCAAGAGATTTTCATATGTCCTAATTTGCTGAAGAAAATTAAATGTTCAGGTTCTGTAAGAGAAACAAAATGAACTCTGGCTTCACCATGGCATTGGGCAGCTACACAGCAATAAATTGAGTGATCCTCAAGACCAAGGTTCAACAAACTTTCTGTAAAGACCAGATGCTAATTATTTTAGGCTTTGCATGCCATATGGTGATTGTTGCAACTACTAGGCTCTGCCTTCATAGTGCAAAATCTGTCATAGACAATAGGTAAACAAATGGGTAAGGCTGCATCACAAAAATCTTTATTTACAAAAATTGGTGGTGGAAGAGATTTGACTCATAGGCTGTAGTTTTCCAACTCCTGTTCAATACTGATGATATCTCAGTACTCCACCAATTATCACTTACATGATTTCTTATAGCCCTGATATTTCCTATCAGTTAGCAAGGTGAACACAACTATATGTAGAGATTTAGAGAACATATTAAAGGAACAATTACATATTAGAAATTAGGTATAAATTCTAATCACATTCTTCTTAAAAATGTTTAGTAGTAAAATACAGGAGTGGACCAAGAAAGATGGCTAAATGTATAACTAATAGTATGATTCCTAACTAGCATAAAAACCTAATATAAAACATCTTCCAACCTCAAAGGTCATAGTTTGAGGCTCCAGTCAATCCAGAGGGCATTCCAAATAATAATTTGCCATTAACTGGTATGCCAGTTACAGGTTATGCCAATAACCAGTCAGGAACACAGAAAATTGTTGCTAGGTAACTACAGTAACTGGAGATAATGTGAAAAACCAAAACAAAATATTTTTGATCTGTCCACCCACTTGCAATAGGATTAAGTCCAAGAATTAGAAATCACTGGGTCTACAAATGCAAAGGAATTTTTAGATGTTTGAACAAATGGAAAGAACAAAGATATTGCAGAACATTTGGTGATCCTCCCCCACAAAGCATGTTTCAAACCACAGAATTTGAAAACAAAATTAAAAGAAGTAAAAGATTATTATGTGTAGATAGTTGAATAGTTTTCCTCCATTGCACACTAAAGCTCTTTCTAAAGGTCAACATTAAAACAATCAGCTCATGTTTTCCAATTGGTCAATAAGCTCTCTTATTAGATTGTGAACTCAGAGGCATGAACAATATACTATTCATCATTTCTATAAGTAGAAGATATAAATAATATAGGTATACTGGCTAGAAATAGTAGGTGCTAAGCAAATTATTTAAGTACATTTAATAGTCTACTAGCCTTAATAGGGTGTAGAAATCACAAAGTTGCTCATTATGTTATTATCTCAAAACCCACTCATCTAAATGGCAGGATATTCCCTGAAAGTGTAAAACTCGATCTTCTATCCCTCAATGATGTGCTGCAAGGACCAGAGTTCTTATGAGAAGACTGGAGAATTCAGAGGTGCACCATTTGGCTATTCAAAGCAGGCTCCTGTCGGTCTTAATTAAACAAATCCCTCAGCACTAAACAAGCAGGCTGCTTTCCGAGACAGAAGAAATGTCACACAGATGTTTCCAACAAAATTTCTAAAAGTTTACCTTGCTGGGAAAAAATGACTCCATTCAAAGTAAGAGTTTTACCAATCCTATAAGAATGAACACAGCAAAAGGCTTGGAATTTGCCTTTTTTTAAAGGAAAACACATATACAACGTACAACCAGACATGTATTCAGAATGTCCAGATGTCTTCACTGTGCAGGGAAATAATTTTTAAAACTCCACAGAAATAAGAAAAGGCACTGAGAGAACGATGAGAAGGTGCTGCAAATCTGAGAAGTGAGAATACACAGACCTCTCTTGGATTGCCAACTTGATTAGCTCTTCTCCTTTACAGAAAGATGCTTTAGTCATTGACATGCCAAAAAAAGGACCCAAAACTATTCCTGATTTCTGGTCAAAGGTGAAAGAAAGAAATGCCAAAAAGACAAATGCTTACAGAAGAGACCTGTGAAACAAGGCAGTAAAGATAGGTTTTATAGATCTGCAGTACAGAAGATGAAATCCGGTGTGGAATAGATCATGTCTCCTTGTGAATTTTAATGCAGATGATGGAACAAGAGGGCATACATAAGAATTAGGGAAAATGTGATTTGAAACAGATGTCGTGCAGCCCTTCATTGCAAAGGGTCATAAATGAACGTATGGAATATCAGGCAGAAAAAAAGCTGTCCAGGTGAAGAATACTGAATGTGTTAAAAACAAAAAACAAAAAAAAAACAATTGCATATCACCCCAGGTTAGATGAGATTATAAAGTATTAGGAGGCTTCACTGGATGACTATAACCAATTTCTTTAAATTTGAATGTTAATTAATTTTTAGTTTTATCACTTCAGAATACAACACAGGTATTCATTATTAACAAATGATGATAAGAAAGCCCAGAATTAACACGTGGATGAGATTCTGGGTTTCTGATTTGGAGTCTGCCACTCTACTGTCTTGGCATCATAGCCTCACATAGTGAATTTAGAGATTTCCAAGTTAAAAAAAATTAGATTATTTTGAAGACCAGAGTTCTATAACATACTGTATTTTACTTTTTTAAAGTAAGCAAGCTGGGGGCTTCCCCGGTGGCGCAGTGGTTGAGAGTTCGCCTGCCGATGCAGGGGACACGGG
>NW_020173215.1:5696578-5956139 GCF_003031525.2 Neophocaena asiaeorientalis asiaeorientalis
TGCCCAAAAAAAAAAAAAAAAAAAAAAAACAGTAAGAAAGCTGGTATTGCTGCTGTATTATAAGTCTAACATAGCAATTCTCCTGAGGGATTTTTCTGCTTTAACAGACACTTGAAATTGAGTAATGATTTTTTCTTATTGGCTACTAGAAATTTTAGAACCATATTTAGCACTCACTCAAAGCAACTGAGTAACTTTTGACATAAGCATTTCTGTCCTGTGCCCGCTACCTCTCCATTTCATGTCTTTTCCCTACAGTGGTTTTACTTTTTTCTTTTGTAAATATTTTTAGCATATTCTAATTTGCTCTATTTTACATAACTTTTTAAGTCACTTTTACATGATTTGAAACAAAAGGAAATACAATTAATTAATTACTTAGATCCTTCCTATAGAATTGTGCAATAAGACATGAGAGGCCTGATCACTCCCTTAGTTTATCTCAATTCAGTTCATATTGGTCTTAAAACAAGACATCCAGAACACATAATTTACCGATAGCCAACACTGTCCTCTTGTTTCAAATCATAGTATACAAAGAGGTTCAATGAATATAAACAACAAAGCAAACATCAAATCTATAGAATGAATACAGAAACTGAGAATTCTCTGAAAAAATCCCATTTTAGAAAACACCCATCCATACATCTATGGTTATGGGGATTCAGAAAGTGTCCCTGCCCTAGTAGCTCCCAGATCAGTGTCTCAGCAATAAATCTTGCTTTCAACATCATGGTGCTAAACTCTCAACCCTTGTCAGTAACCACGTTTGACATATACCTGTTCATTGAAATTGGCATGGGTATATGGTGGTCCAAGTGACGACATGGGATGAACAGGAATGAAAAACCTCTGGTTCCTTCCCCATAGTGCTACCATTTTTTCTTCTTTCATTTTTACACTTCTAGTTCTGGAAGCTCTTTCCTAAAACTCACAATCACAAAACTAAGCCCACACAACCCTCCTGAATTCTCTGCTTTATACACCACTTGCTTTTTGATTGCAAGTGTGTGGGGATGGAAGGGAATAAAAAAAGGCACATTGGGATTTCATAGATTCTGAAACTGTCATATACAATATCCTGCCAAAATCCACATTCCTTGTGTCTCTTCCTTAATAATCTGTTTTTAATAACACAGGCATTAACATTTCTCATCTTTGACCTCATCCCAGCAAAATTAAATCTACAAATATAGTTTAATAGAAGGAACTTATTTACCTGCTTAATCTGTGCACTAAACCAAGGTTGCAACAATTTTCAGTTTCTTATATACTTATCATATTTCTCATTTGTTTCCCACTGGAGAGAATATCATTATCTATGATAAAAACTTATTTTTAATAAACTTTTTGAAATAGAAATATAGCCACAGAACAGAGGAACAATAAAAAGGAGAAGGAGAAAATGACTTAATAAGAGCACCACCCTGATATCAGGGGAGCTTTTTCAAAGTACATACACCTTTCTTCTCTCCCCTACCTCTCAAATTCTGAACTACTCATTTTTCACCTGGAACAGGCTAAGAAAGGAAGATAAGTTCATAGTTTTATCATCTCTTGTTAAGGTTCTATGAACTAATTAGTGTTTTAATCACTGTTTACAAGGCCATTGAGTGCACTTTATCCTTGATACTTCAGAAGCTCTGATAGCTGAATGTGGCTATTATTTCAACCAACCAGACAAACAAACATTTTCTGGGGATGTGATGTGAGGGACAAAGAAACAGGATCATAAAAATCAAATGAAACTGATGGGTTTTTCCACTGTTATGACTTGGTTGATACAGAGAAAAGAATATTCTAGTCATAACCCATCTGATCATAAAGTATTCACATTAACATACTGCTGGGTATTCTATGGTAAGAAAAAGATTGTGCCAAAATTACGTTCTAGAGGCCAATAGGACAAAAAGATTTTTGCTGGAAATATACTAGTACACCATTCACTCATTGGAAACCAGTCAATTCTTAGATTAATGTTTCCAATTCACATATCCTTAATCTAACAGATATAAATTCAACACCAAGAGCAGTAACTCCACACATTATGTAGCACCTTATACTTCACAATACACCATAAGGCAGATTATCTCATTTTATTGAACAAAAATCCATTTTATTATTTCAAGTTAAAGCTAGGAAAAATAAAGTTCAGAGAGATTAAATGACTTGACCTGGTCATTCAGTGACACTGCCAGGCCTCTGGTTCCTAGCCTACTACCCTTTGCTCTACCTGGAGGTTAATGTTAATTCCATTAAGTCAACACAATTCCAATAAGGTGATTCCAACAATATTCAGCTGTTTCTCTGCAAGCTCAGTTTTCTTCATCTAAACATTATCTTCCTCCTGGTATCTCTCTGACAACAAATTACTAGAAGAACTTCAAAGTCATAGTTAGGCTGTACATCAAAACCTACAGGAGGGAGGTAGGAGCCACAAAGCAGGTTCTGAGGATAGCATGTGTCGGTCTCCTGAGAGCATCAGCAAGGGCTGAGGTTCTTATTAACAAACAGTAATTGACACATGTTCTTATGGTTTGCATCTACATTAGCACAAACTATGCCTGTGCTGCCAAAATGAAATTACTGTATCCTTTATAGCATGCTGTGCAATTAACTATTTTCTACATGTTGTTAAGGAGATAAAAATAATAATAAGTGACCAATGTTGTGACAGTGTAACAGAGACTCAGTTTTAAGATAGATCAGATGTAAGTTATGGAGTTGCCAGAGCCATGAAAGAGTGTATTCTCTTCACTAGTGTCAACAACTTATTTTACGAGCAGTTATTCACCAGAGGGTCAGGCGCCATTAAAGTCAACATAAAACTCCGGAAAGGGGCTTCTTCTCTGGCACATGTTATATTCCTCCTCAGGAATACAGTGGTGATTTAAACAAACCTATACAATTCAAGTTTAAGACACGTGAGTTTAACTTAATATAATCTCTGATAAAAGATAGGAATGTTTGCACTCACCTATTAGTACTTTAGAATAAGCTAAGATTTCTATATTATTTTAATTGCTTATGTACCTTTAGGTGTAGAGCCAGTATCATCTTGCTCTTGATAAAAGTAGACAAAATAGTCATTAAGAAATTAAAATAGTGGCTCAAAATTATGTTAATCAATAAGAGTATCAAAATTAAAGAAAAAAACTTTACTAGCCCATGTCATTATAAAAGCTAATAAAGCTGTTCCTTAAGTGTGTACATTTTAAAGAAGAAAAGGTGAGAAAGAGGAAAGAGGGAGAGAAAGAGAAGAGGGGGAGGATGAGGGAGAAGGAAGAAAGTCATCTGAAACTACAACTTGATGAGCTACATATTCAGTACAAATGTATACTGAACAGTTACTCAAAGAATAAAAGGGAGCTTTTAGGGGAAATAACTCCAGCTCTTCAACCACAAAACAATAGTGTATGTCTCCAGACGATTTGTTTATTAATAATTCAGCTTTTATCACCAAATATGCTTAATCATTTCAAGGGTAAAGCTCATGAAATGTCATTTCAATTCATTCTTAGTGTGTTGTCTTGGCAGTCAGAGGAGAGAATTATAGGATTAAGCGGTCTGACTATATATAAAACAAGGCAGAAACATAAAAATCTCTTCTTTAAATGCTTGACTGATGTAATGATTTTAATGGGTTGCATAGTATTGTTCGTCATTCTTAGGAATGGATTATGTTTCTGGAAACTGACTTGACTGATTAGGTTTCATCCAGTCTCTCTGGATTTTGCTGCTAAATACAATCATTTCTATCTCATGAACAGCAGGATCCAAGCATCTGCCTCTTTATTGTAGCTTCCATGGTATTATTGTTGAATGTGTGAGCCAGTAGGGTCTTGCTGAATGAAGTGCGCAATTCAAATCATAAAATTTTTCATACACCAGAGAACACTTTGGAGGCAACCCAAAGGTGAAATACAATTTCTATCCCAATGAGCTATTTGCTACAGACCCATGAGACACAAAAAGAAGTAAACTTTAAGAGCAGTGTTCCCAAAGTGAAGTCTCTGGACCAACTACTTCAGAATTATCTACAATGATGAATAAAAGGAGATTCTTGGGCACCTCTTCATATTTACGCAATCATAATTTCTAGAGCCAAATCCCAAGCATCTACACAAGCTCACCTCATGACCCTAAAATTTTAAAAGCCACTGTTCTTGAACCTTAAACTGCCCTAAAAAATAAAGTCTTAATATAAAAAAAGTTATTCTAATTTTCTTCTCACTCTTTTAAAGTCTTGAGTCTACACAACTCCCAGTTTCCAGTGATGTTCCCCTGAAGACTTATGAAGCACTTTTTCGAAAGGGACCAGTTTCTTATATAGGCTGTCACGTAACCCAAATGGGTAAGGTATAACAATGCTGGAAAAATGTCCCAGTACGTTGCCAAACATAAAACTTGAATGAAAGAGGTAAATTCTTGTTGCATGAAGAGAAACCATGGTATAGAGTTTTTCGAAAATATGTTGCAGCATAAAATATGAATTTAGCTTAAGTTTTCTTATTGACATTTCTTTCCCAATCTAGATTATAGTGCTGATGGCACATTACTGAGACATACACATATAGCACATGGGTGGAAGCATATGGCAGAAAAACGGCTGCTTTCTTTGCCATATCCACACTTGCCATATATCCTGGAACTTATTAAATTCTGTTGAAGTGGTCAGACTGTTCTTAGTGTGCTTGTTTTTTCTTGGAAAAATCCACTGCCCTTTCAATGAGGAAGCATTCAGTTACCAAACTATTCCTGGTTTAAGAGTAATCTGCAAACTCTGCCTTGTAAACACTTACAGATATACCACAGAAGTCCCTAGAGCTACCTTGGAAGTAGCCCAAATTTATCTCAAATATATCTTGCTCATGTAAAATAAATATTGAAACCATTATTCCAGAGAAACTATTTTTCTAAACCAGTTGCTTTTCAAACTGAAAGTCGAAGGCGTCACCATTGAGGTTGGAAATGCAAAGGAACGTGTTCAGTGAAATCGCTTGCCAGTGCAGAATAGACTGAAGGCACAGTTGCCGTCCTCCTCTTCTCACTAGTATAGGCTCTCTGCTGCTCATTTTCACCTCTTCTTTATAAAACGAGAAAAATGTTTAAATATAGAGCTGAGCCCTAATCTAGTCTTACTCTCATAGACTTTCCCCCTCCCTTCAATATTTCCTCTAGAGATGGGGTTGCAAAACTATGGCCCATGGGTTAACATATCCCTCAACTAGTTTTTGTAAACATACTTTTATTTTTACACAGCCATGCCCACTTATTTACATAGCATCTATGACTGCTTTCCCAGTACAAAGTCAGAGTTGAGTAGTTGCAAAGGGACCCTAGGGCCCACAAAGCTAAAAACATTCACTGTCTGGCGTTTTACAGATAAAGTTTGCTTACCACTGACCTAGAGGATATTTACAGTTGCCTTAGTACTGGTTATTATCAATCAGAGGTAGATAGAAGCAGAGGTGGTGAATGCCCAGCATGATACAGGTGGAAATTTTATATGAATATTATTGCAGGAAAAATAGATAGCTCAAAATCAAACAATGCCTATTCTTAACAAAGTTTCTTTTAAAAGTGAGGATTTAGCTGAATTGCTATTTTGAAAAGGAGGTCAGGAATGACCAAGATAAAATAGTGATTGTGGAAGCACTAAATCCCCAAACCTTTCTCCCTTTATTACAGCTGCTCTTTTTTGCTGTATGCTTGATCTTGTTAAATGTGTAACTGCCCTCCTAATTTTCCCAGATAAATATTAACACTTAATTATTTCTTCATTCTCTCTTAATTACTTCTTCATGCATTTCAAAGAATTAAGCTGAATTTTATGTTTTGTGCACTTTTTGACTGTTTATAATATGTGCCAATTAAAAAATATATATAAAGATAGTTTTAAACCACAAAAAGGAACATAAAAGAGTAAATCTAACAAAAAGTCTGCCAAATCTGTGTGAAGAAAAATGTAAATCCTCACTGAAAGATATTTTTTTAAATCCTCTCTATTTGGAAAGGCATATCATGTCTTTTAGTAGGGATACCAAGAATTGTTAAGATGCAAATGCTCCCAAACTGAGCTATAGATTAATGAAATTCCAATCAAAAACCAAATAGAACTTTTTAATAGACTATAACAAGCTAATTCTAAAATCCATATAGCATTATAAAGGCTTAGAAACAAAAACATGCCTAAAAATATAAAAAGTTTTTAAAAAGTGGGATGACTTGCCTTGCCAAATATTGAGACTCGTAAATACCACAGATATAGGTATAAAGATAAAGAATATGAGTGAATAGAGATAGAATAGAAATAAACCCACTATATATAAATAACTTCTAACTCAGCTGACACTGCAGACTGTTGTGGAAAGGACTGACTGTTAAATAAAGAAGCTGGGAGAGTTGTTATTCATTTGAAAAAAAAAAAGAAAAAAACAGGATCCTTACCTCACACTCTACACAAATGATAAACTCCAGATATAAGTAGTTTACTTTTGTAAAATAAAAATCTATAAACCTTTAATTCGACAATTAGGATAGTATCTTAATGAGCTTGGAGTAGGAAAAGATCCACTAATAAGATACAAAACATAGAGTCATACAGAAAATAATAAGTTCAGTTACATTAAAATGAAGAACTTCTGTCCTTTAAAATACACCATGAAGAGAATAAAGAGATAAACTGTTGCCTGGAAGAAAACATTTGCAGCACCTGTGAACAAGGATTAGTATTCAGGATATGTAAAAGTTCTTATTAATCAAAAGGAAAAAGACAACCCAAATAAAGCTTGCAATAGACATAAACAAGCATTTTATGAAAGAGGAAACAAATGGATCATAAACAAGAAAACATGTTCATCCTTGTTAGTAATCAGGAAACATAATTTAAAACCACACAGTAGAATTTCAGGTAAAAATTTTAAATCGAGTCAATGTCAATTTTAGCAAAAATGTGGAACAACAAGACTTGTCCACTTAGCCACTGCTGGTGTGTATGTAAAATATTTGGCATTTAAAGTTGAGGACATGTATATGCAGCAATTCTGTAATTCTACTCCTAAGAGAAAATCTTACATCTATGTACTGGAAGACTTGTATAAGAACATGCATAGCAGCATTGTTTCTAACAACAATTACAAATGTTTATCAAAACAAGTGCTCAACAAACACGCTAAGCTATTGTTGTTATGTGGTTATGTGAGCCACGTGGAGTGGAGAAATAAATTGTGGTATAGTCATATACTGACATTCTTTTCAGCAAGGACAATGAATGATATAGTATAGTAACATACATAGCAACGAAAGTGAATCTAGAATAATCAGTTGAACAAAAGATATAAGGCATGGAATATGCACATCATACAATTCCATTTTCATAAAGTTCAAACCAGTAAACTGAACATACTGTTATGGCATATACATGTAGTTAGACACAAAATACAGAAGGGGAAAAGAATGTGATCTGGGAGGGATAACACTGGCATATGTTTTATTTCTTGAGCGAGATGATGGGTACATGGGTGTTATTTTAATTTTTATAATTTCTACTACATATGAATTTATATAGTCTTTTGCATAATGTATTTTCTGAATATTTTCAAGGAAACATCATATGCCTTAAAAGATATGGAATATTTGATGAGAAAAATTTAACCAATAGACTTTATCTGCCCGTTTGAAAATTTAGAGATTGATTTCTCTTAATCCCTCAACTTAAGAGAGGGTACGTTGTACTGAGCTAGGAAAAAAATTAAATAGTCTAACAAAAATTGGTCATGAGGGGAAAACATTACTAAAAAACAAACTCTGAACAAGTTAAAGTAGGGGAGATAAAGGGGGATCCTAAAATATTGAACACAGTGCTAAAGAAAATCAGCACAATGTTTTCAGTGTGTCACTGCATTTATGTCACCTCCAAAAATATAACGAATTAAAGATTCAAAATGGATACACAGATAAAGATAAAATGGCCATTTTTCTAGGAAAAAAAGCAGAGGAAAATTTCTAGCTTCGCTTTGTAATTGTTCATGAAAGAAAAAGTTTACCCTCTGTTTTCACAAGTCATGTTTCATTAGTGTAACAAACATAGGCAGAAGGAAGATAATATTTCAACATGAATATACTTTAAAATTTGCTCATCTCTTTACTAACCTCATGTAACAAACATATACAAAGAGACGTGCCATAATAAAAGAGTACTTACTTATGTGGCTGTGTACAATAATCAACCTGCAAAAAGAGCCAAAATCCCAGGGGGTATAAATGTTAAACTTAGGTGGTATGATGTATTTTATTCAGAGGAGGTAGCTGAACATTTGAAGGAACCAGTAATGAGTTTCCCCACTTTGAGCCTAGTCCAAGTGGTGAATGAGTCATGATCAAATATTTTCACAACCTACTAGATACTCAGTGATCTTTGAGACTTGAGCTGACGGTCTTCCATCATTCTTTGGTGGACAGGTGTCACCACCACTAATTAGGCTTTTGCTTCAAATCAGCTGGGGGTGGGAGTGCGTAGAAAGCAAGGAGGTCTGGAGACTGAACAGCCCATTCATGGCCTGCGGTGGTCCTACCCAGGTTGGCACAGAGGCTCCTGGCCAAGGCCACCTGGTAAACGTAGTATGTCCGGTAAAAGAAAGAGGGAGTTTTACCTCAGAGAGCTGTCAGTCTGGATCATCTACCAGCATTCAGTTGGCTGGGCCAAATTTCAAAAATATAGGTGCTTCAATGAATAGGCCTTTATTTGAAACAGCTATTTTGAAAATCTCAGTTCCATAAACTTTATAACTGATATCTCACAATACACGGTGGTACATTCTGCTAAAAATCTGTTAGCCACAGATCAGAAGAATATTCGGATGGATAGATAAGCAGGTAAACGTGATTCATACGTAGCTGGGTTTACTATAGACGTAGGCCTTGAAATAGGCCAGAAAATAACAGTCAAAATAATAATACTCTCCAATTACATATAATTTTATAATTTATCAAATGATTTCGCCAGCACAAGATGTGGAAAAATTTAATTTTAGAAGTAAAATATTGGCCCAAGTTCACACAGGGAGTATAGGATTGAGTCAAGACATATTCTAAACATAAGTTAAAGTCCAGTGTTGGATCCATTAGACCACATGTGCCTAAAAATAATAACAAGAATAGTGATAGCAGCTGCCATTTTTACTGAGCACCTACTAAGCATGAGGCATTGTATTATGCACTTTATACTTGTGTCTAAATTTAAAATATTTATTTATATTTAAAAGCATAGCAAGAACTGCTTATGTTGAATCCTCTGATTACAACAAAGATGTATCAGTCTTATAAGTTTAAATGTCCATGTTTGGCTCTCTTTAACTACAGCATAACTGTACTGAATACATATATAAACTTTATATAGATGAGAAAACATATAAATATATTTCATATATATAAAAGTTTATATGTGTTTATGTACAATATGTTTAACAATGTAATTTCCCAGTGCATGAAGTACATTACTATCTTATGCTACACAAAGGTTAAAGTGAGATATTGTCTTAGAAAGACAGTTTTCAGTTTTAAAATTTAAATTATATTAATCAAGATGATATAAAATTAAAAGTTGATTTTCTCAGTTGTACTACCTACTTTTCAACCGTTCAAGAGTTACATGTGGCTAGCAGCACAGACTATAGACAAGAGGATTTTTAGAAAATTGAAGTTTATTCATTTAAATATTGAATTAAAGATAATTTAGATTGAAATATTTAAATAGATTGCATAGTATCTGCCCTTATTGAGTCTTTCTGGTGATTTAGATCATCAGTATTTTAACTGTGTATGTAAATCATGGTACTCTGTATATACATTGTACATACAGTGGTTTCCTGTTGCTCCAACAAGGTATGTTTTCTGTGTATACTCATTATTTCACAAGAATACAAGTGATCATTTCCTTTTAGTATAATTTTTCCATCTGTGAAATGAGGATAACAATATTATTAACTATCTCATATACAAACCACTTAGAACAGTACCTAACACATAGAAAATATCCAATAAATATTATGTATGATTAATTATAGGAAATCAACTGTACTTCAATAAAAAAATAAATTGAAAAAAATTAAGTTTATATATATTCATATATTTCATATGTAATTACATATATGAAATTAGCTACAAGGACAGTATTACAGACTAAGGATTGATCATTTTACTAAACTTTAAAAGGAATTCTTGCAAGATCAATATTTAAAATGAAAAATTTTCTTGGTCATTATTTTTATTTTATTCTTTACCCTTAGTAGCAGAAAAAAAATTGTTTGGTTTAAAAGTGAAAGTAGGTGAGAGACCTTCAAGATGGCAGAGGAGTAAGACGTGGAGATCACCTTCCTCCCCACAGATACATCAGAAATACATCTACATGTGGAACAACTCCTACAGAACACCTACTGAATGCTGGC
This sequence comes from Neophocaena asiaeorientalis asiaeorientalis, assembly GCF_003031525.2. Taxonomy (NCBI): domain Eukaryota; kingdom Metazoa; phylum Chordata; class Mammalia; order Artiodactyla; family Phocoenidae; genus Neophocaena; species Neophocaena asiaeorientalis. Next base: position 5,707,027 of record NW_020173215.1, read on the forward strand.
AGAAGACCTCAGACCTCCCAAAAGGCAAGAAACTCCCCACGTACCTGGGTAGGGCAAAAGAAAAAAGAAAAAGCAGAGACAAAGAATAGGGATGGGACCTGCGCCAGTGGGAGGGAGCCGTCAAGGAGGAAAGGTTTCCACATACTAGGAAGCCCCTTCAGTGGCAGAGATGGGGGATGGCGGGAGGGGGGGAAGCTTTGGAGCCACGGAGGAGAGCACAGCAACAGGGGTGCAGAGGGCAAAGCAGAAAGATTCCCACACAGAGGATCAGTGCCGACCAGCGCTCACCAGCCTGAGAGGCTTCTCTGCTCACCGGCTGGGGCGGGTGGGGACTGGAAGCTGAGCCTCTGGCTTCAGAGGTCAGATCCCAGGGAGAGGACTGGGGTTGGCTGCATGAACACAGTCTGAAGGGGGCTAGTGCGCCACAGCTAGCCAGGAGGGAGTCCGGAAAAAATTCTGGAACTGCCAAAGAGGCAAGAGACCATTGTTTCGGGGTGCACGAGGAGAGGGGATTCAGAGTACCATCTAAATCAGTTCCAGAGAGGATGCAAGCCGAGGCCATCAGCACGGACCCCAGAGACGGGCAGGAGATGCTAAGGCTGCTGCTGCAGCCACCAAGAAGCCTGTGTGCAAGCACAAGTCACTATCCGCACCTCCCCTCCCGGGAACCTGTGCAGCCCACCACTGCCAGGGTCCTGTGATCCAGCGACAACTTCCCTGGGAGAACACATGGTGCACCTCAGGCTGGTGAAATGTTACACTGGCCTCTGCCGCCGCAGGCTCGCCCTGCATTCCATACCCCTCCCTCCCCCTGGCCTGAGTGAGCCAGAGCCCGCTAATCAGATGCTACTTTAATCACCTCCTGTCTGAGAGAAGAAAAGATGCCCTCGGGCAACCTACACGCAGAGGCGGGGCCAAGAACCCCAGGAACTGTGGGAACAAAGAAGGGAAAGGGAAATATCTCCCAGCAGTCTCAGGAACAGTGGATTAAATCTCCACAATCAACTTGATGTACACGCATCTCTGGAATACCTGAATAGACAATGAATCATCCCAAAACAGAGGTGGTGGACTTTGTGTGATTCTTTCTGTATAGCTTTGCTTTTACCATTTGTCCTAGGGTTCTGTCTATCATTTTGGGGGTTTTTTTTTCTTTTTTTTTAGTATAGTTAGCACTTGTTATCACTGGTGGATTTATTTTTTGGTTTAGTCACTCTCTTCTTTCTTTCGTTTTTTAAACTACTTTTTAACATTTTTCATTTTTAATACTTTAAAAAAATTCTTTTATTTTAATAACTTTCTTTTCTTCCTTCCTTTCTCTCCTCCTTTCCATCTTCTTTCCTTCCTTCCTTCCTTTCTTTCCCTTTCTTTCTTTCTTTCTTTCTTTTCATTCCTTCTTTCTTTCTCCCTTTTCTTCTGAGCTGTGTGGCTGACAGGGTCTTGGTGCTCCAGCTGGGTATCAGACCTCTGCCTCTGAGGTGAGAGAGCTGAGTTCAGGACACTGGTCCACCAGAGACCTCCCAGCGCCACATAATACCAAAGAGCAAAAGCTCTCCCAGAGATGTCCATCTCAATGATAATACCCAGCTCCACTCAGTGACCAGCAAGCTACAGTGCTGGACACCCTATGCCGAACAACTAGCAAGACAGGAACACAGCCCCACGCATTAGCAGAGAGGCTACCTAAAATCATAATAAGGTCACAACACCCCCAAAACACAACATTGGATGCGGTCCTGGCCACCAGAAAGACAAGATCCAGCCTCATCCACCAGAACACAGGCACCAGTCCCCTACACAACCCACTGAACCAACCTTACCCACTGGGGGCAGACAACAAAAACAATGGGAACTACAAACATGCAGCCTGTGAAAAGGAGACTCCAAACACAGTAAGTGAAGCAAAATGAGAAGACAGAGACACAACAGATAAAGGAGCAAGGTAAAAACCCACCAGACCTAACACATGAAGAGGAAATAGGCAGTCTACCTGAAAAAGAATTCAGAATAATGATAGTAAAGATGATCTAAAATCTTGGAAATAGAATGGAGAAAATACAAGAAACATTTAACAAGGACCTAGAAGAACTAAAGAGCAAATAAACAATGATGAACAACACAACAAATGAAATTCAAACTTCTCTAGAAGGAATCAATAGCAGAATAACTAAGGAAGAAAAACATATAAGTGACATGAAAGATAATATAGGGGAAATAACTACTGCAGAGAAGAATAAAGAAAACAGAATGAAAAGAATTGAGGACATTCTTAGAGACCTCTAGGACAACATTAAATGCACCAACATTTGAATTACAAGGGTCGCAGAAGAGGAACAGAAAAAGAAAGGTACTGAGAAAATATTTGAAGAGATTATAGTTGAAAAATTCCCTAATATGGGAAAGGAAATAGTAAAGTCCAGGAAGCGCAGAGAGTCCCATACAGGATAAATCCAAGGAGAAACATGCCAAGAAACATATTAATCAAACTATCAACAATTAAATACAAAGAAAAAATATTAAAAGCAGCAAGGGAAAAACAACAAATAACATACAAAGGAATCCCCATAAGGTTAACAGCTAATCTTTCAGCAGAAACTCTGCAAGCCAGAAGGGAGTAGCAGGACATATTTAAAGTGATGAAAGGGAAAATCCTACAACCAGGATTACTCTACCCAGCAAGGAACTCATTCAGATTTAACAGAGAAACTAAAACCTTTACACAAAAGCAAAAGCTAAGAGAATTCAGCACCACCTAACCAGCTTTAAAACAAATGCTAAAGGACCTTCTCTACGCAGGAAACATAAGAGAAGGAAAAGACCTACAATATCAAACCCAAAACAATTAAGAAAAGGGGAATAGGAACATACATATTGATAACTACCTTAAATGTAAATGGATTAAATGCTCCAACCAAAAGACATAGACTGGCTGATGGATAAAAAAACAATACCTGTACATATGCTGTCTACAACAGACCCACTTCAGACCTAGGGACACATACAGACTGAAAGTGAGGGGTAGAAAAAGATACTCCATGCAAATGGAAATCGAAAGAAATCTGGAGTAGCAATTCTCATATCAGATAAAATAGACTTTAAAACAAAGACTATTACAAGAGACAAAGAAGGACACTACAAAAAGATCAAGGGATCAATCCAAGAAGAAGATATAACAATTGTAAATATTTATGCACCCAACACAGGAGCACCTTAATACATAAGGCAAATGCTAACAGCCATAAAAGGGGAAATTGACAGTAACACAATCACAGTAGGGGATATTAACACCCCACTTTCACCAATGGACAGATCATCCAAAATGAAAATAAATAAGGAAACACAAACTTTAAATGATACATTAAATAAGATGGACTTAATTGATATTTATAGGACATTCCATCCAAAAACAACACAAAACACTTTCTTCTCAAGTGCTCATGGAACATTCTCCAGGATAGATCATATCTTGGGTCACAAATCAAGCCTTGGTAAATTTAAGAAAATTGATATCATATCAAGTATTTTTTCCTACCACAACGCTATGAGACTAGATATCAATTACAGGAAAAAAATCTGAAAAAAATACAAACACATGGAGGCTAAACAATACACTACTAAATACCCAAAAGATTACTGAAGAAATTAAAGATGAAATCAAAAATACCTAGAAACAAATGACAATGAAACCACGACGACCCAAAACCAATGGGATGCAGCAAAAGCAGTTCTAAGAGGGAAGTTTATAGCAATACAATTCTACCTCAAGAAACATCTCAAATAAACAACCTAATCTTAAACCTAAGGCAATTAGAGAAAGAAGAACAAAAAATCCCCAAAGTTAGCAGAAGGAAAGAAATAATAAAAATTATATCAAAAGTAAATGAAAAAGAAATGAAGGAAACAATAGCAAAGATCAGTAAACTAAAAGCTGGTTCTTTGAGAAGATAAACAAAATTGATAAACCATTAGCCAGACTCATCAAGAAAAAAGGGGAGAAGACTCAAATCAATAGAATTAGAAATGAAAAAGGAAAAGTAACAACTGACACTGCAGAAATACAAAGGATCATGAGAGATTACTACAAGGGACTATATGCCAATAAAATGGACAACCTGGAAGAAATGGACAAATTTTTAGAAAAGCACAAGCTTCCAAGACTGAACCAGGAAGAAATAGAAAATATAAACAGACCAATCACAAGCACTGAAATTGAGACTGTGATTAAAAATCTTCCAACAAACAAAAGCCCAGGATCAGACAGCTTCACAGGTGAATTCTCTCAAACATTTACAGAAGAGCTAACACCTATCCTTCTGAAACTCCACCAAAAAATAGCAGAGGGTGGAATACTCCCAAACTCATTCGATGAGGCCACCATCACCCTGATACCAAAACAAAAGACACCACAAAAAAAGAAAACTACAGGACAATATCACTGATGAACATAGATGCAAAATACTCAACAAAATACTAGCAAATAGAATCCAACAGCACACTAAAAGGATCATACACCATGATCAAGTGGAGTTTACTCCAGGAATGCAAGGATTCTTCAATATACACAAATCAATCAATGTGAAAAACCATATTAACAAATTGAAGGAGAAAAACCATATGATCATCTCAATAGATGCAGAAAACACTTTCGACAAAATTCAACACCCACTTATGATAAAAACCCTCCAGAAAGTAGGCATAGAGTGAACTTACTTCAACATAATAAAGGCCGTATATGACAAACCCACAGCCAACATCGTTCTCAATGATGAAAAACTGAAACCATTTCCTCTAAGATCAGAAACAAGACAAGGTTGTCCACTCTCACCTCTATTATTAAACATAGCTTTGGAATTTTTAGCCTCAGCAATCAAAGTAGGAAAATAAGTAAAAGGAATCATAATCAGAAGAGAAGAAGTAAAGCTGTAACTGTTTGCAGATGACATGATACTACACATAGAGAATCCTAAAGATGCTACCAGGAAACTACTAGAGCTAATCAATGCATTTGGTAAAGTAGCAGGATACAAAATAATGCACAGAAATCTCTCACATTCCTATACACTAATGATGAAAAATCTGAAAGAGAAATTAAGGAAACACTCCAATTTACCATTGCAACAAAAAGAATAAAATATCTAGGAATAAACCTACCTAAGGAGACAAAAGACCTGTATGCAGAAGTCTTTAAGACACTGATGAAAGAAATTAAAGCAAACAGATGGCGAGATATACCATGTTCTTGGATTGGAAGAATCAACACTGTGAAAATGACTAGACTACCCAAAGCAATCTACAGATTCAGTGCAATCCCTATCAAACTACCAATGGCATTTTTCACACAAGTAGAACAAAAAATTTCACAATTTTTATGGAAACACAAAAGACCCCAAATAGCCAAAGTGATCATGAGAAAGAAATATGGAGCTGGAGGAATCAGGCTCCCAGACTTCAGACTATACTACAAAGCTACAGTAATCAAGACAGCATGCTACTGGCACAAAAACAGGAACATAGATCAATGGAACAGTATAGACAGCCTAGAGATAAACCCACACACATATGGTCACCTTATTTTTGATAGAGGAGGCAAGAACATACAATGGAGAAAAGACAGGCTCTTCAATAAGTGGCACTGGGAAAAGTGGACAACTACACCTAAAAGAATGAAATTAGAACACTCCCTAACACCATACACAAAAATAAACTCAAAATGGATTAAAGACCTAAATGTAAGGCCAGACACCTCTTAGAGGAAAACATAGGCAGGATTCTTCAATATACACAAATCAATCAATGTGAAAAACCATATTAACAAATTGAAGGAGAAAAACCATATGATCATCTCAATAGATGCAGAAAACACTTTCCATTGTATATATATGAAATAAATCACAGCAGGATCCTTTTTGACCCACCTCCTAGAGAAATGGAAATAAAAACAAAAATAAACAAATGGGACCTAATGAAACTTAAAAGGGTTTTGCACAGGAAAGGAAATCATAAACAAGATTAAAAGACAACCATCAGAATGGGAGAAAATATTTGCAAATGAAGCAATTGACAAAGGATTAAACTCCAAAATTTACAAGCAGCTCATGCAGCTCAGTATCAAAAAGCAAACAACCCAATCAAAAAATGGGCAGAAGACCTATATAGACATTTCTTCAAAGAAGATATACAGATTGTCAACAAACACATGAAAGGACGCTCAACATCATGAATCATTAGAGAAATGGAAATCAAATCTACAATGAGGTATCACCTCACACCAGTCAGAATGGCCATCATCAAAAAATCTACAAACAATAAATGCTGGAGAGGGTGTGGAGAAAAGGGAACCCTCTTGCACTGTTGGTGGGAATGTAAATTGATACAGCCACTATGGAGAACAGTAGGGAGGTTCCTTAAAAAACTAAAAATAGAACTACGATACGACCCAGCAATCCCACTACTGGGCATACATCCTGAGAAAACCATAATTCAACAAGAGTCATGTACCAAAATGTTCATTGCAGCTCTATTTACAATAGCCAGGACTTGGAAGCAACCTAAGTGTCCATCAACAGATGAATGGATGAAGGAGATGTGGCACATATATACAATGGAATGTTACTCAGCCATAAAAAGAAACGAAACTGAGTTATTTGTAGTGAGGTGGATGGACCTAGAGACTGTCATACAGAGTGAAGGAAGTCAGAAAGAGAAAAACAAATACCGTATGCTAACACATATATATGGAATCTGAAAAAAAAAAGTTCTGAAGAACCTAGGGGCAGGAAAGGAATAAAGATGCAGACGTAGAGAATGGACTTGAGAACATGGAAAGGGTTAAAGGTAAGCTGGGACAATGTGAGAGAGTGGCATGGATATATATACACTACCAAATGTAAAATAGCTAGCTAGTGGGAAGCAGCCACATAGCTTGGTGCTTTGTGACCACCTAGAGCAGTGGGATAGGGAGGGTGGAAGGAAGACGCAAGACGGAGGAGATATGAGGATATATGCATATGTATGGCTGATTCACTTTGTTATAAAGCAGAAACTAACACACCATTGTGAAGTAATTATAGTCCGATAAAAATGTTTTTAAAAAAATGAAAGTAGGCAAACCCCTCTCTAAATTAGAAATGCTATCCACATACCTGCTGATATGTCATTTAGTGAAAACCATCATATTTACCCTAAAGGTTTCTATTTAACAGGTATTTATTGAAAGTTTGCTGTATTAAGAAAGGAGATATGCAAAAGTGGTATCAGACAGTATCTATCTTTAAGGACTTTATAGTCTAGTAAGAAGCATAAGAAACACACAAGTAGAAGATAATGAGAATTGACCAGAATCAAATATTTGATTTCTTTGAATTCTTCTAAACAGAAAAGGGAGTATATTTTACATTTAAACAAATTATTAAAATTAACATTTCTGCAGTGCTAATCCTCTAAATCATCTAGTTGTTTTTAAAGAGTCAACCCAAAATGCATTCACAGTGGTTCGAAATGGTATTACTTAGTCACAAAATTGACCCATAGGAATAAAGAAGAATGGACAGGAATAAAATGAAGGGACAGGTGGTATCTCTTCGTTCTTATCGACTGATTTCAGCACAATTAATTGTAATGGTCCTTGTCCTCGGCAGAAAATTTTTCATTCTGGTATTTCTCACTGAATACATAAGCGTTCAAAGGTGCACTGAAAGGCAGAGTTTATAAAGTAAAGTTTCTAGCTTCAAGTACAATATCTACAATGGAGAATCTCAAAATCATTAGCCCACATAAATATTCTTCTTCCTCATTTCCCATCCCAACCCCGTCTCTCCTCCTGACAACTCACACACACACACACACACACACACACACACACCTCACACCTGAATGAGTCATTCTGATATGCAAAAATATGATTGCACATCCAGTACTTTTAAGTTCACTTTTAGTTTAACCTAAACCAGAACATTGTTACTGATAAAATACAACTCATGGCAATTTAGTATGAATCCATTAACATGGCCCCATATGCTAAAGAAGCAGAGAAAATAATATGAGACAGATTTCTGAATCTCCTTTTAGCTCAGAAATCTTATGCAATAATTAGTGACATCCTAAAAACCCAAATAAAGAGACCATTTGCTGTATAGATCTATAAACTGGATATTGGTGTTACAGATGCCAAAACACAGAAAGATTAGCTCTCAGCTCCTTCCCTGCTGAGGAAGTTCCCTGAAGGATGAAAGAGCCCTGGAACAAAGTGAGATGCTTTAGCTGATCAAGCCCTATTTAGTCACTTTCATCTTTGCGATGCATGGAAAAGGAGCCCCTTTCCTGCCAGTTCTTGGCACTGTGACCATGGAGAGACATAAAGGGAGGCAAGGCAAGGCCAGCACAAAAAGGGAAGTGGTTAAAGGCAGCAGCTCATTCCAAAGAAACAAAGGTGCTGGCAGGAGATGTTAACAACGAAGAAGCTTGTGCCTCCATGGTAAATAGAATGACAATGGCCTAATAATAAACCTGAAAGACACAAGTGAGGATGGCTGCATGCAAAGTGGGGGAAAACCTTCCAATTACTGCTTTAGACAGCCCTATTAATCCGTAGGAGCACTCCCGACAAAAAGTCTATTCAATTTTCCCTCAATGTGTTCTGTCTAATGGGAGCGGTATTATGTCTGACACTGAGGGTAATTACCTCATGAGAATTTCACATACAGAGAAGTAAAGTCTTTAATTTTCTGCAGGTGTCTTGGACACATTCTGCATAATTCTTTACCCCAAAATTAGGTGCACATTCCTCTTCTGCAGAGCTGCTTTCAGATTGGGATGGTTTGCATTTGAGGACTGAGTAATGGTCATTTATCTCAGCCATTATGGAAAGCAGCACATAGTATATTCTCCCTTCCTCACATCACAAGTGCCATTAATATCTTCAGCAAAGCTGAAAAATGTGTGTACTGTATATATATATGAAATATGTGTGTATATACATATACATATAAATCTTGTTATAACACTCCTCTGGGTCACAACCATTAGCAACAGATAAGTTAGTTGGGAACCTTTCTATACACACTAGTCATGAGAGTTCCAGTAAGACCATAACCCTGTAGGGAGGCACTTAACTGTTTACTCCTGCCAGTTCTTGAAACTTGGAAACAACTGAAATTGAACAGGAAAGAAGATAAATGGAAAAAACAGTACTTAAGGCCACTTTGTTTCCTGAAATAATTACACATGTAGCTTGTCTTGTTGATTTATTCTAAAGACTCTTCAGTCAAACGTAAATGGATTACATTTTTTTGCTGAATTACACAAGGCAGTTTTATTATTTTACTATCACCTGACAGCATAGATATGACAAAGGGAATGTTTAATATAATAGCTTAGTGAAATAAGCACCAGGGAGAAAAAAAACTTCTTAAAAAAGATTGTTTCCCAATAGTAGAGCAGTCAAGTGTCTAGAAATAGGCTGTAGTGTGGCTAACCACTCAACTAAATGGAGAAATGATTAAACTTTTCTTGGAGTTGGTGACTTTACTGCTACTGAGACATTCTTATATAGTACCAGAACAAAGATATTTGTTTGTTCTACTCATGAGTAAACTACATGAATAACACCAAATCATTTGGTGTAATACATGTTCTTTATGATTTTGTGTTTTCTTTAAAGTCCCCGTAATTAACTAGGAAAAAATGGCACTTAAGACACCACAATGTGGCTCATGGAAACCAAGGTGGCTGAATCCTTTTATTTCTAAACTGCTTCTACCCTAAAATGCAATGATTTTTCATTTCAGAAGCTATGCCTGCATGGGGTAATCAGATTGTTGTCCAAAGTACCCCTCCCAGCAGCACTATCTGCTGTTCAGGGTTCATAAATAGCCCAAACTAACAGCTGAAGTTTCTTTCTTATCCAGGTGTCTTAAACATTGTAGAACATTCTGATTGGGTTCAGGTCCCGGAAAACCTGACCTAGTCTAATAAGAACATTTTTTTATTACAATTAGACTTAGGCAAAATTTAGAATCTCCTGGACAGCAAGTTATGCTTAATTTTCATTTTTAAAGTAGGATATAAAACTTTAAATAAATTATTCCTTGGAAGAGTTGTCTTCTTTTCAAAAGCCCAAGGCATCTTTTCAGAGAGAGAAGACTAAGGATGTGCTCATGCCTGGCTCCTGCCTCATTCACCCTGAAAACCCCAGGACGTGTTGCCATCAGTGCTTCTGGTAAGTACAAAGGACATGCTGTCCTTGGCTTCTATTATTTCCCAATTTGCTCAGACAGGCCAAGATATCCATCAAGGCTTCAAGTCTTAAACTTACTGACATTCTTTACAATTTTCCCAAAAGTCTCCTGAGGCTGAAGAGACTGAAAACTGATCTGGAAATTTCCATAACTAAATGTGTACAATGCATACTTTAGCTAACCTATAACTGAATAGGAAGTATAGACTTGGAATGTCCAGTTTACCCTGTAGGTTGCTCTTATTTCTTGATGCAAAATGTTACAGGCAAAGGTGAAGAAGCTACCAGTTTTCTACTGTACCTCTTTGTTTAGAAGGAGATACCACCAATGCACTATACTTCTCTTTTAGAGGAAATGCTGAAGGAAAACCTTGGTTATCAGCTTATTTATATACAATGCTACTTTATGAAATCTTCATGTGTAACTTCCAAATTTCTCTTTGTGAACTTGTCATGGCCATCAAGTGTTATACTGTCATATAATTTTCCTGTATATTCTTAAAGAGACATTGATTTCCAAATTAGATCAGGTTAGTAAACACTACCTGAGTTGTACCCAAATCTGAAAGATAATTCAACATAAAATATTCAAAGTAGTATACTTTTCACTAATACCCATAATGCTCACTGTTTTTTGCATAAGAGGTTTTTCAAACCCCTGACAATTCAGAACAGATTCAGGAAAGAACATTACTTTTTACTCAAGAATTAGTTCCAAACTAATACAGATGATGAAACAAGAAAGCATACATGGGAAATAAAATGTGAAACAGATGGCAGGAAGCCCTATATGAGGAATTATATATTCATAGATGATCCAGCCAAAGAAAGATATTCTGGTACAAACACTAGGTCCATTCAAGAGATGGTCAACAAGAAGGATGAAGTGAAATGGTCTGACCAATAACTGGACATCACAATACAAAAAATATATTTAAAGTGTGATGTAATAACATTAAGATGTAGTAACATTAAGATATTCTGGTCCCCAGCAAGAAATGAAAACAGAACATGCATTATTCATCCTTATTTGCATGCAGCAATTCCCATAAAAATGAATCAAGTGGAACATGCATTCAAAGGCTGCATGGACTCCAATATGTTACAAGAAAGGGCTTTATGGCAGAGCTATACCGTTCGTGGGTTTATGACAACAGTAGGAAAGGATGAATGAAGGTTCAGAATATGTGTGCTGAGTATACCAAAGAATGTATTTATTAACACCCAGACTATTTTTCCACATCTGATTTATTTTTAGTGTCTCTGAGGTCTAATGCATTCTGAAAACTGTAGTCAATCTCCTTCATTTTTACTTCAGTCTTCCTTGTGGCAGCTGTGTACACTTTGCATTTCATAAGCACTTAAAACAATAACATGTATTAGGGTCTCAAAATTGAAATTAAGAAATTTCAACAGTTCACAAAAAATCAGATTTAAGGGCTAATGGAGACAGATTTATGCAACACGCTAGTGACATTTCCATTTCTCATTCTAGTCAACATAGCACAATGATGACTTTCATAAAGTATGTGGGGACTACTGGCTTTAACCACACATTTAAAAAATATTAAGACAAAATAAAAATAACCTCTTCTTAGCCTTTTTAAAAATTTTGATTTTGTATTAAAAACTGTATGAAGATGAAAGGACTGGAGAATCATTATTTTTTATTTTATTGAGCACTTACTATGTGCTCGCCACTATTCTAGCAGCTCCTTTAGTCCTCAGGATCCTCTAAGAATTGCTTACTGTTACTTCTCCCTATTTTATAGATGAGGAGGTTAAATAAGCTTGCTATAGTCATAGAGTCAAGTAACAGATATAGAATCCAAACCTAGCTCCAAAATTCACTCACATAACTGTTACACTATGTTATTTTTCTTAACACATCCACATTTTTCTAACACATCCATAAGCACTCTACTCTAATTCCTAACACAATTTGGGAAGGCACTGCTGACTGGCAGTAAGGGATCTAAGTCTGTAGCTTCCTACTGAAGAATTCTTTGCCTTGAATTAGTTTATTTGCCTGTTATTCTCCATTATCTAAAAATAAAGAATACCTCTTTTGAAAATATTTCCCTTACTGGACCTAAGTGAGTAAAATAGACTCTGATTACTCACAAAACTATTCTCTCTAAATTTATACACACAACTGAATGAATGAATGATGTGTGTGTGTGTGTGTATAGGTGTATGTATGTGTGTGGTATTTACCCCTCCATCTAGAATCAACAAGAATGGCTTTGAAACAAAATAATCTAATATTTAATTCCTCTACCACAGCTATACTGCAAATTTATAATATTTTAAGTAGTATCTTACCAAGTTATCTTATTGCCAGATATTACATTTAACTCCTTGATATCCAACTCATACTGTTTTTCTTTATATACATTTTAAAATTTTAAAACCTGTATGCATTACTCAGTCAAAATATTAAATTGAAAGGTAGAAATTTTTAAATAAATAAAAAGTTCAAGATATTTCAAAGGCCAGTGTTTTCCAAACTTCTTCACGATTTTTACCATATCTGTATACTCATTTGTATACAGTCTACTGATGTAAATGTTAATCACATTTAATAAATACCTTCACAGCAACATCTGGACTGGTGTTTGACTAAACAACTGGATACTGCAGCCTAGTCAATTAGACACATAACATTAACCATGACAGCCACTCATATGTAAATTTTAAATTTTGGAAACTCTGAATATCATAGCTGCCCACATGTAAATTTTAAATTTTGGAAACTATGAATTTCGCAGAAGACCAATATTAGTGAAACTGGTTTTGCTATCCTAAATCCTAAGTAACATATCTTAAAGCCTCAATTATTCTGCAAATCTGGGCATATAAAATCTTGAATAATTATACAAAAACTCTTTCCAAATAATAAACACAATTCTACTGAGGAAGAACACTATAATGTAAAGACATTTAAAGCCTGAATCTGAATTTGCGTACCACACAAAATACTGCAGGATCCTACATCAAGTGCCATTTCCGCAACTGGAAAAAGAGCCTTGGCCTGACATCATGCTGTTGGGATGGCTTTCTTCTAACAGGGCAAGGGACAGGGAAAATTGGGAAAGTCACTACTGTACCCAGAAGCAACATATTAATATCAAATACAAATCTGATAGTACTGCATACATTACATCGGTCATCACATTCACACCTAATTTCATTACAAAATTAAGATTGGAAACTTCCAGCATTCTGGCATGTAGTTTCAGGGCACATCAAAACCTCACGTCACCTGAGGCGATCAAGGCAAAATTCCAGACTGCCAACAGCACTATCTAATTTGACTATACAGTTGCATATTTTTGCTGCAGAGATAAAGAGTACAGCAGTGATGTTTGCTTGCACCTGCATGTTACCAGATAAGTGGGTTCCAAGGGCTTGTTTTTCCAACCCTCACTCGATAGAATTCTGAGATCACCAGTTCTGTACTTACTTTCTGTGGGAGAAGCTGACACTCGGTTGTACTTAATTTAAGTGCTCTGCCCTCAGCAATTAAGGCTAATTTGTGGTATATACACTTTTCTTAAAATACTTTCTTGAGCATATTAATCCAAAATACTACCACCAACATACTTAAAACAACTGTAATATAATATTGATTTCTGTATCCCTGCTGTTTAGCAACACTTTCAACAGTTATAGATTAAACAATATCAGACTGAATAACTATCCTTTAAATATTCTATGTGCTTGGCCTTTTCTTATATATGCATACATCAGTCAGCTATGCCATCATTCAACAGAAATTAGTGAGCATTACTTTGTTCTAGGCATTATTCTGTTCCATGGGCACATAGAACATTCACAGAAAAATAGGACACAGCACCTTAAGAAGCTGACCATCAGCTAAGGGAGAAAGAAAAGTAACAGATTAAAATACAGTAAAGATGAGCGTTGAGTACCATGGGAGTTTGGGAAACTCCATATCTCTTAGAATGACCAGGGCTCAGACTCAGGTAAAATAAAGCTACTTATGAATCAGTGTAAGGATTAAAAGACAGCATTGAAAGCCCAATTTTAAAGTATGATTTTATAATGATACAAATCTATATAATAAACACAGACTGTTCTCGTTTAATCTTACTATATCATGTCATTCTGATTATAATCATTTTGATTGCAATAAATGATATAACTGAGGCTCAGAGGAATTTTTCTAGCCAAGTTTCTAGAGTACTTTGGTTTCAGAATAATTGTTCCCCAAAGATATCCACATTCTAATCCCTGAAACCTGCAAATATGTCACCTTACATGGAAAAAAATGATTTTGTCAATGTGATTAAATATCTTGAGATGGGAGATTATCCTTGATTATCCTAGTAAACCCAGTAAGAAGGATGCAGGAAAGTCAGATTCAGAGGAGATATGACAACAGAAGAAGAGTTGGGAGGTAGGGGCCCCGAGGTGGGGAGCCTCTGGAAGCTGGAAGAGCAAGGAACTGGCTTCTCCTCTAGAACTTCTAGAAGGAACACAGCCCTCTGGACACCTTGATCTCCAGACTGTAAGATAACAAGTGGGCATTGTTTTAAGTCATTAATGTGCCTGGCATTATTATAATGCTTTGCATGAATGAAATCATTTCAGCCTCACCATTAGTCAGCTACTGCTAAGGGACTTACATTTAATCATCACAACAATCCTTACAATGTAGTACTAGTTTTATCCCTGTTTACAAGTGTGAAAACCAGGGCACAAAGACTTAATTTGCCTAAGGTCATACAGCTAGTCACTGACAAACCTTGAGCCTGAACCCAAGCAATCAAGGCTGCCTCTTGATTCAAAGTTGTCTTAATCTGTGTTTCCTCATAAAAGCAGAGCCTGAGATAAAGGTCTGTACGCAGATAATTGACGTATAGACTAGGAATTAGGAATAGGCACTTGTAATAGTGAAAGAGAGAAAAAGGAAAAGCCAGTTCAAGGATGCCCTATCAGGCTGTCTCACGATAACAGCTGGGGTTTCATCCCACTGGGTACCCTCTGAGGAGTCTGGACAATGCATCTCAGAATTGGCTACTCAAGGGACAACGAAACAAAATACTTATCCACCAGCTCACATTCCTTATCAATCTAAGTGTTCCTCACCCTTTCATGCCTGCACATGCACCAGAATAGTTGAGTGAGTGGGTTTCCATACTCCAACGTGGAGGCAGCTGAGAAGCTGCGTGGTGACAGATACTCAATGCAGCAGAGGTGAGGTTCAACCAGGGTCCACCTGGCCCAGCTGGTTGCTACAGCGGTAACTGGAGAGAAAAAATGTAGGCTGAAAGACTATAACTTTGGGCATAAAAGGAAGCTGACATAGCTAGTCTTTTGATTCCAAATTCAAGATTCTTTCTATTGTATCATCATGCATTTATTCAAGTAATCACTTATTTTTGCACTGATATGATCTGTTCGTTTCTGTGAGAACAGTTGACCAATAAAGTGTATTCTTACAATATATCCCATAAAAGGTGAGTTATGCTGTTTTACATGGATTACTTTTGCCTCACTAAATGGAAGTTAAATTCCTAGAAGGCAGATGTAATAACATATACCAACCTTGATTTTTCCACAATAACCAATTCAACAACGGACTCAAAGCAGGAACTCAAAAAAATGTACTAATTATGATCACTTGAATACAACTTTTCACTTGTCTTATTAATAATTACTGCCAGAATTTAAATAGTCCCACTAAGGATTTTTACAAAATACTTTCTTCATGTTCTCATGATCCTTTCAAATCTGTTTCAATTCTCTTTTCTTCTAATTTTAATAGCTTGATGTTTTTCATCCAATATATCACATAATTTGATAATTTGCTTTCTAGCGCTAGACAGTAGAATCACCAAGGACCAAGCCTGGAAACCCTGAAAAATCTCTCTTTCCAGATGGACCACAAACCAAATTGAACAAAATAAAGCTTCAAAAATATTCCCGAGTATAAGTCTATTTTTATACAACTGTCATTTTTATAAAAAACATTTCTTCTCAATTGGACAAAATGTACACTGTAGCAGACCCTCAAACAATGATGGTATTAGAATATGTAGGATAGTGTGGTGGTGACTATCAGTTATTAATTTGAGTCCGATTATAAAAGTATAATGGAATTAATCAGTTGTGATATACTATCATGTAATATATCTGGTCAGTAAGTGAAAAGCAGCCAAGTATTTTGTATATTAGCATCATAGGAACATTTGTTAGGATACAGCACTATTTTTTTTAAGCACTGTTTATTTTCCTCATTTTCAAGACAAAAATATTCCCATGAAGAAAAATCCATACTAACACACTCAAAGAAATACAGAAAGTCAACCTTGTTTTAAATATTTAAATTCGCTTGAGATTTTTCAGTCTCTTCTTGGTTTTACACCTATCAGAACAGCGTCTGTTTTAGGAAAATAAGGCAAAAAAGTCCCACTGAGAATTGCTGTCAATTCTGACTACAAAAATTAAAATGAAATCATATGCCAAAATTTTTTATTATTTGGAAGACACTAATCTGTATAACTGGCTAAAGTTACTTTGAAAATGTATTATTGAGTATAATTTCATTTAATGGATAGTTGCATATAAATAATTTTCTGTACGTATATATCATACACATGAGTTTTTTCTATGTATTCATTACTTTAAAATCATTTAAATTTATTGACATAAAGAAATTTATCTTTAATTTTATCTGCATTTAATAGAAATATTTTCTAGAACACAACTGCACAGAAGTTTTAAAAATTAAGACTCATTTTTTTTAAGTAATTAACACTTGTTAAGGATAAGCCACATACTTAGGATTTTGGAGGCTCTAGCATTTTGTGAGACTCATTAATCATGATCAAGTACACCGTGAAAAAAACACCCTATGCCAATGAAAAGAACTATTGAGCTATGGTAATAAATCATCAATTCACAAGGAAATGTGGGACTTCAGTTTTTATGGGCTCATCGAAAAGACCTGCATACCATAAACACACATGCTTGGTATTTAGTGCTATTGCTTTTAGAATATGGGGAAAGGACAAAAAAATCCTACCTTTCAAATAAAAAGATTAATCCAAGATTCTAATTTTTTAAAGTCATAGACCTATAAGCTTCTTAAGAACAGGTATGGATCTTTAAGGAAGGCTCTTTGGAAGCCTGACATAATTATTCAAATGGTAGGGAACAGAAATTTAAAACCTATTTATCAAATGTAAGAACTCGATCTTTGAAGAGCAATATTTTAAAAAAGTAAACAAATATTTTCTCATGTTTCATTAGAAGAAAAGAGGCTATCACATTGTAGTTGCAAGTTGTAATTTTATATGAATAAGTTTTTTATTCATACTGATGTTATTCTTGTTCACCTACCTGTTAGGTTCCTGTATTTTCCCTGTTCCTACAGTGGGATTCCAGAGAATGGTCTCCAATTTCCGAACAGGTCAATGAGCATGTACTAAAGAATAAGATTCAGTAGAGCTTCCTGAATGCTGGGAACACCAGAGAAAATGTGTGAAACACAGCATATCGGAACCTATCCTATACTGGCCCATCTCTGCCTGTTTGAAATTACATGTAATTATCTTGTAGGAATATTGTTTTGACCATCTGTGTTAAATAATTCAATTGTCTAACAGCACTAAAAAGTATGCAATTAATAACAGGAATGATATTAAACTCTGAAGAACCTGAGATCTGCTGTAATGGGAAAGTAGACCAACGGAGATCAAAACCCAAAGAAATATAAAACAGAAACCTTTACACAACATAAAAACTTAGCCATCCAACATCCCATCCAATAATTAAAATAAACAAAGTATCCATTTATCATGTTACAGTGTCTGGAATTCTTAGTGGAATAGTTTCCGACTGTGTTCTGAGAAATTTCCTTTGTTCACTCACACAAAATAATCTCAAACCAGATGTACGATGATCAGCCAGGTTTAGGTGGGAGAAGACTTTTATTCTCATTAACCTGTTAACAGATAAGTATGTCAGTAATGCCATGTAGTACCATTGACTTAAGGGAATAGAAGGATATATTCCTCCAGTTTCAATAATTCCCTAATATATATTATGTGTTGTCCTTAAAACTTCTTTACATTTCAGTACAGATATACTTTCATCAAATATTTTTCTTCTAGAATCTACTTCCATGTTCTTTGTTTTTCAAAATTTCTATTATAATTACATGTGTCCTCAGCTAAGTGGTATGCTAAAATTCCAGAAGAAAAAAAAGTGAAGAAGAAGAAACTAGGGACAGGGCCAAGTGTAGGAGGTAAACTCTGCTTCAATGCAGAGTGATAATTTCAGTTAATAAGGAGGTATGAATCAAATGAAATACAAGAAAATTACTTAATTGTTTTGCTGATCTTATACAAAATGCTGAAGTTCAGATAATGTAAAACTGCAATGATGCCATCAGTGACAAACTGGTTACTGAAGATTATGAAATCAAAGAGGATTTAGCGTAGCTCAAGATTAGACACTACACCAAAAAAAGTTGTTATATTCTGTATACTCTGAGAAAATTTGTATCTGAAACTTGATAAAGGTTTTCTTCTGCTTGACAGCAATCCTAAAAAACTGACAAAAGATTACCAATAATGAGTTGTAAAGATAAAAGAGGCTTTTCTAAATTATCAACCATGCTAGAGGAAAAATTGAACTACTCTTCTATTTTCCTCTGTGAGAAGTATTACAAAATTATTTTAATTAGAAAAAGTGGTCAAAATGTATGTGAGCAAAAATGTAAAACGACAGTGATGTAGAGATATAACAGACAGCTAATTAATAAAAACATAATGTTCTAATTACAAATTTTATGATAATTGTACTATTTGTAAGTTTTCTTAAGTTAGTTTTTTGTGTGATTTTTTTATTCTAAATAAATAATCACTTCTATCTAATTCACTACCCCTTTTCTTAGAGAGGATCCCCAAATTGTATATGTTTTAGGCTTCACAGATTCTATAACCATCCCTATTTTGAAACTGAACACCAATCAGCAAGTTGGAAGGAACACAAAATGGCGGAGACACCAAAAAAAAAAAAAAAGCAGCCAGCAAAGGAGGCAAGAGTTACCAGGCTTAGCCAATGACTGATGATTAGAATTCTAGGAAGCTGCAGCGTAGCTCAAGAACTAGGATGCCTCCTTGGTTCTCAGACTGGCCCTTAACTTGGAAAGAATCTGCTGTGTAAAGGTGGCAACATCACCCTAGGCAAAAGATACCCCATTTTTAGGGGAGGAAG
The DNA here is from genome assembly GCF_003031525.2 of Neophocaena asiaeorientalis asiaeorientalis. Classification (NCBI taxonomy): domain Eukaryota; kingdom Metazoa; phylum Chordata; class Mammalia; order Artiodactyla; family Phocoenidae; genus Neophocaena; species Neophocaena asiaeorientalis. The sequence continues at coordinate 5,726,513 of NW_020173215.1, forward strand.
ATTATTTCCAAAATCCTACCAGGTGGTCCTGAGATGAGACTCTCAGCACTGTAGAAATGCTCCTCTAATCAACGGGATTATGAATAGTTGTTGGCTAATCAAAAAATAAGATATGGTGGTGATCCACGAAAACGAGATTTTCCCAGCATTTCATTTTAACTTGAAATGTCTAAGAATATATCCCTTAACCAGTTGTTTGATGTAGGGTCAAAGGATTTCCTCTGAATATAGGTCACTGATTGGTATACCACATTTTTTAAAGAAACCATAGCTATACCACTGAGTCAGTAATTTTCAGTTTCATTTTCTGTTAAAACTGAAAAAAGCCTCTCACAAAGTAACTTGCTTGCAAACTCCTTCTATATTTCTATGACTTTTTACAACCATTTATATTAGCATTTTCCATATGAAATTGTCAATTTTAACATTTATGACCTATAAGACGGTCATTTCATAAGGTTCATTTGTAACCTACAAAAACAGCAATATTTATACACTTTGCATGTAATTTGATTCTTACCTTAATTTTTGAGTCTTTAAAACACAATCAATTTACTTTCCATAGAAGAAGCTATCTCTTTCTGAATGTATCTTATGTGGATTTCAGTAATATTTAACTAAATAAATGTACTGGCAATAACCACAATGTCTATAAATATGTTTAGTGGAATCTGTAATGTGCCACTTAGATCCCCCTTCAGGACTAGAGGACTTGCTCCCCCAGTTCCTGGGAGTGCAGCACAAACAGCCCTCAGCTGCCAGCTCTCCTTGGGAACTGAAGAGAAAGCCACTGCTTGCGGGAGCCCACAGCCAGTGACCAGTCAACATGAGGGGAGTAAGGTCCAGCCTCTAACCCTCAATTTGACACACCGCTAAAGGGCCATTCCAGATCTCAGGAGCTGTTTGTGGTGGTGGATGAAGGCTTTTTGAAACTGTGCTGCAACCCATCGTCTCCCTCTGCTGAAGCCTGTTTTCCTTCCCTTCCCTTTTCCAGGTGTTGATTAAAGACTGCTCCCTAATAAACTTCATGTATGCTAACCTCTAGCTCAGAATCTACTTCCCAGGGAACTTGACTGAAAGTAAAACAACCGACTCTTTATTATAAGTAAATAACTTTAAAATTTGTAGGAACAAAGGTGCACAGGAACATCCCAGCAAAGCCAGCTTGCAGGAAGCTTGCCTGTGCTCTGGGCCCTACCTGGGTGGGAAAGAGAGAGATTGGCAGTCTCATATGAATACGAAGACCACACAGTGGAATCAACAAATTTGTCTCCCTCAACAGGTGAGTCAGATCATACACAGTAATCTAACTCACCACTGAGGTGTGTCCATTATGTGAGCAGGAAACCCCCAAGGGGCCCAAGGACAGTCTAGCTCACTGTAATGTGAATCTCACCATAAACTGTCTGTCTGAGCAATGCATGTTTGAAATTTACTAAATCCTTGACTCTCTTATTTTCCAAAGTACTTCTCTTTATAAGTAAGAAATTGACAAGTAAAAGGCATATATTATAGTGGAAAATCACTGTGATTCAAAAAACAGTTCAAGACATTTATATTCAAGAAGAAATGCACATAATTTTTACGAGCAGTCCATTTAATTGTGTATGTACTAATTCCTCTTACCAAGGAAAAACCAGCATTAAGGCACAGTTTTGCTATTTCCACGTAATTCTAGGCCCATCCTCTGTTCCATGCTCTTTGAAGAGACAGCATAACAATCCCAACAGAGTATTTTGGCTCTCTACTTCAGCAGGGGGAGGAGGGATCTTAAAGCTGAAACCTCATCTTATTACAGACACTGGAATAAACTGATCGGTTCAATATATATTTTACTATAGGATCAAAGTTGGAAGTCACTGCTAACCAAATTCTCAAATCGGTCTTTTCTATATTTGCCACATGTAGATACATCTCTGGAGTCTATCTCCTCAGGTGTACGCACATCATAATCTACAAATGTATCTGAATTTCTATTCTTTTGTAAGTTCAAAATAAACTCCAGAAACCAAATAAATATCCCCAGAGTGTTATATCACATCTTTGACTTTGGTGCAGACTGCAGGCATAACCATCATTCTCTATGTCTATCACGTTAATGTAGGACTCCTAAGGAAAGCAGATAATCACCACATAGCTTTATTTAGTTGAACAAGACAGCCTACATAAGCAAAATAATGAAATGCATAAGGACTAGCATAAATTCTGGAAATAAATTCCCAGCGGGAGCGGCTAAGTACTACCTTAAAACAACTGCCTGTATTCAGATGTCAACTGAAAGATTAAACCAGTGGCTCTGGCCATGTTATCTGCCTCTTACCACCACAGACAATGTGTCTGCGGTGACTGTGTGCGCCTCAGGGGCATCAAGCAGCCTGTCGAGCATTCTGTAGAGGCTGATGGTTTGAGGGAATACAGCTGCTTTCAGGGGACAACGCTGCGGATTAAACTTTCAGAATGTTTTTTCCTTTGGGTTATTTTGTACTTGTGGATGGAGCGCCTACTCTCTTATGCCCTCCCTTTATACACACACATGCGTGCACGCACACACTTCATAATGGTGTAATCATTACCAAGCCACGATGATTGTGGTTTCTGAAAGTCAGATGTTGTCTTGACTCGTGACTAATTCAGATGACTAAAATAAATTCAGACAAACACGTTCACGCTATAAAAGGAAAAAGCGAAGCGTTTAGATACGGTTCTCTGCTATGCACAAGCAGAGTGTATATATGGAATATGCTGCACAGGTGAAGTGAGAACCTTTTCCACACAGTAGGCTTTAATTTTCAATTTCAAAATAAGAATGAGACTTTCTCAAGTAGAAAAATGGGAGAAGGACACATGAAGCAGATAGAACAGGGAAGGTAATGCATAGAAATGCAAGAGAACAATGGGCATTTAGGGAAGAGCACATCAGCTCCCCAAAAGGCAACAGCTCTGATCTGGCAGTCGCACACGTTCTCCTGTTCTCCTGCATTGTTTGTAGTCCACAACACAGGCATCCCTGTGCTTGGCATGTACCCTGGAAATGCTCAGGCCAACCACTCACCAAGACCTAATATGCACAGCATCCCAAACCTGATGCTGAACTCCAAAGACACATTCTCAGAGGGCAGTTTTAAAGATGAATTAAGCAACATTTTTATACCAAGCATTCTAAATTAATAAGAACTGTAGGTGAAATTGAAACAGCATTTCTTTATCTTGTGTTTTCCAATTTGCAGTTCCCCAACAAGATCCTGCTTTGTCACATCTTGATGCCTTTCTGCAACCTGTTCTCCCTGCGGAAGTGTTCCTCTCCATGCTTCTACTCAGACGGGTGCAATCTTCTTTGTGTGCCGAATCTGAAAGGCTACCTGCTCTGTTAAACCTTTCTCTACTCCTGCTCTTTAATACTTGAGTAACCTACACTTATCTCTTTTTATGTTTATTGCAATTTGTAAGACTGGTTTCCAAATTTCCCCTCATCCTGTCCTTCTTTCCCTCCCGTGCCACAGATTATACGATTGTAAAGGGCAGAGAGTGTAATTTATTCTTTTTCTGTCCCTGGTGCTACTACAGTACCTGACAGACAGTAGGTCCCCAGTAGACGTATGACAAATGAATAAATAATTTCTAGGCTTGTGCTAGTTGTTCTCTATTTCAGTTTGGGAAAATCAGGTGTCTCACTTGGCGAGGATGATGATACTTGCTGAGATGTAGCACCTCACCCCTTGCTCCAACACAGGTTAATTTATGATTGATTAGGCTTAATTCTCTAGTAAACAACTGGCAGGAGCCTCTGAAATTCCCCCACAAGGAGCGCCCCTGCAATCATGTTTTACACTCTAGATGCAAAGTCAAATTTTTATCTCACCTCTAATTCTTACCACCCTCTGGATAACAGTAGGAATATGAAGCCTTAATTTCACCATGTATTACTTCAGAAAATACATCTATATAGTCTAAGTGGTTTTAGAAGTCTAAATGGAAACTAAATGTTTCCTATAACCTTATCAAAGGGTCATACAAACACACACACAAATTAAAAAAAAAAAAACACCTCTTTGTCCTTCGAGTTGTTTAAAGAGCAATCTACTTCAATAGTAATTCAGTCCCAGAACACAAGTTTGGCTCCATAAATAAGTATCGGAGTGAAGGACAGACAGCCTTTTCCTTCTCAACTAGGAAGATTTTCCCCATAGCATAAAGAGAAATAAGTTCAGGGATGATTTCCTTTATATATTTTCCTAGCAGTTTTATATATTCCTTCTTTTAACTTTATAAAACCTATATAATTTCAGCTTCATTCAGCCATTCCATAATTTAACAAATAGCTAATTGAAAGAAATGGTAATTAAAAGGAATTCTAATCAAACAATCTGACTTTCTGACCTTCATTTATGTTTTCATTAGCACCACATACACACTAATTTTGAAAAGTTTCCAACAGCCTTCTGTTCAAATTTTAACTATAATATCCTACTATATTTTACTTACTTGGTATCCAATTTGAATCTATCCCTGAGTTCTGCATGGTGAATATCAAGATCCCAGATAAAAGGCTTGTTAGAAACCTTCTCAGAATCTCTGGTCCCTGAGTTTGGATCGTGAGGGACACTGTACACAAGAAAAGATGAGAGTATGGGGAAACCCAATGGCAGTAGATGAGGTAGAATAGAATAGTGGTTAATAGCACAGGTTCCACATAAAAAAGAATGAAATAATGCCATTTGCAGCAACATGGATGGACCTAGAGATCGTCATACTGAGGGAAGTAAGTCAGACAGAGAAAGACAAATATCATATGATACTGTATATATGTGAAATCTAAAAAAAATGGTACAAATGAACTTATTTACAAACCAGAAACAGAGTCACAGATGTAAAAAACAAATTTATGGTTACCGGTGGGGAGAGGAGGGAGGGATAAATTGGGAGACTGGGATTGACATATGTACACTACTAAATAGATAACTAATAAGGACCTACTGTATAGCACAGGGGACTCTACTCAATATTCTGTAATGGTCTATATGGGAAAAGAATCTAAAAAAGAGTGGAGATATGTATATGCATAACTGATTCAGTTTGCTGTACACCTGAAACTAACACAACACTGTAAATCAACTATACTCCAATAAAAATTTTTACAAAAAAGAGCTCAGGCTCCAGAGCTAACTTGCTGAGGCCCAAATTCTGTAACTGTAGGCAAGTTACTTAACAGTCAGTCTCCTTTTCTATAAAATGGTGACGATAACAATACTATTTACTTCATAGGGTTATTGTGAGGATTAAATAATAGTATACATACTTAAAAAGCTTAGACTCCAACTGGACACAAGGCGAGCTTTAAGTATTTGCTCTTATAAACGTTATTATTATCAATAATATATCCCAGCTAAAGAAAAATCTGAGTAGGTATCAAACCTCTGAGTTAAAAATGATCTTAAACGAAATACATTGATTGACCATCCTGTGATCAATGGCATCACTGAATAGTCAACTAATCAAAAGCAGGTCATGCTTTATCTTTAAGGGAACGTGCTGTGAGTTAAAGTTTACCCTTCTTAGTTCATGATTCTTAAATTGCAGCTAATCCTAAGAAAGACATATTCTATATCTGCTATTATGTCAAGAGCTATGGATAAAGAGCAATGCAGTATAATACACGGTCACATTCCTCAATACATTTTGATGAGAGAAAATCCACCTCATAAGAAGGAACTGGTAATTAAGCGATAGACACTAACTCAAAATGCAATGGGAATTCTGGAGAAAGAATAATCAATCCAGAAGGAAAGACTCTAAAAATAAAAGAACAGTCCTTGAGCTAAGGTTTGAAAGGTAGAAAAAGTTGAAGTAACAAAGGAAGAGGAGGGCTTCCCTGGTGGCGCAGTGGTTGAGAGTCCGCCTGCCGATGCAGGGGACATGGGTTCGTGCCCCGGTCCGGGAAGATCCCACGTGCCGCAGAGCGGCTGGGCCCGTGAGCCGTGGCCGCTGAGCCTGCGCGTCCGGAGCCTGTGCTCCACAACGGGAGAGGTCACGACAGTGAGAGGTCCGCATACCGCCAAAAAAAAAAAAAAAAAAGTAAGAGGAGCAGGCCTCCCAGGCAGAGAAGAAAACCTGAGCAATCAGCAAGCATGCATAGATAAGTTCTTATTGACTAGGAATGAGTGACAAAGTCAAACGTGACATTGAGGGGACTGGTGGTGTGAGTGTACATCCAGCTCCTGTGACTGAAGTTAGTTTTCTGTTCCTCCTTGTTTCCCTTCAAAATGGAAATGTGTTTTCACTTTATATGAAAGGAAAAGAGATGCTTTGATAGATGACACTCCTAAAGAGATGTCAAGGCTTCATGAAACAACCTTGAATACCATCCAGTTCTCTTGATACCTTGTACACTGGTTTCCTTTCTTCCTTCATGTTAAATTACTATGGAGATTTGCATGAAAAGGGGATCTTTGTTTCTCAGAGTTCATCTGCTCCAGTAGCCATTTACTCCTCACTTCATTGTCACTCGTCTTCTCAGCAAAGAGAGGGTGACAACTCTAAGTAGAGAATAGCGGCAAGGGCAGACGTACTCCCAAGGACCAAAGACTCTGTTTTCATGTAAATCAGCTCAGAAATAAAAGGGAAGAGAAGTACAGAGAATAGGTTTTAGAAGCAACTAAATAAAATGGTTTCCATGGGGGCAATAGTGGTTCTTTAATATGTATCAGTGTCACTGAGTTCTTTTTGCAACAGTAATTCATCATCATAAAGCCTATTTCCACGTAGCTTCTTGGGTATTGCATCCAGTGAGGGTACGCCTGTAAAAAAGCCATTGCTAATGGCTCTCTCGGTTTCAAAATGCTAGATTCATGCTAATGGAGAAGATGAGCAAAACAAGAGAGAATAGGTGCAAACAGAAAAATCACATTATTCACAAGGAAAACTTAAGTTGAGCTGTGGATCATAATAAGGACCTTCAATATTTAAAATGGAAATTTATTATCACACTAGCCCTATATGCCATGCACCAGCTCGGAAGCCCTATACGTTTTTTGGGAAACATATACATATGGACAAAAGGGTAAAGAATGAAATTTGATGCATTTCAACAAAATTCTATCTGCACAACATGAATTTCATTATACTGAAGTGCGCAGCAAGGAAATATGTACAACAGACTGTAAGAAAATGTTTACTTATCTGTTTTAAAAGTGTTTAATGTGTTATGGTTAAGAGAAAAGAGTCTTTAAAAGTTGCTGTCAGCAGCTACTCATCTGACTGACAGATTCCTTACCAAAGCTAAAGGAGTGAGTAACCCTGGAAGCAGTTCATGCATGCATGCAGCATAAGTGTTAAGTGAGCCCTGGGTAAATTTCACCCAATGAACTCCTTCTAATGGTAAACAACTTCACCACTGTATAGTTAAAAAAACCACTAAAGGAATCTAAAAGCTATTGAGGGGACAGGGGAAACTGAAAGGACAAGAGTAGACGCCTGCAAGGTATATAAGTCCCCCTTTGCTTCAGAAACCAGCTCGACTTTTCTCTGAGTCAAAGAATCTAGGCAAGATGGAAAGCAAAGGCCATTATCTGACCTTCAGAGTCAGTGAAAGAGCAATGAGAAGAAATCAAAAGCGAAGAAAAGTTTCTGTTTGCTGTTGTTTTGGTTCCTCCCATCTGCAGTCACTGCTCACTGCCCTTGTGTAGCCTCGCACAGTGACTGGTGGTACTCACTAGGTAGATGAAGCTTGAAACAGGTGGGCACCAACCAGGTGCCTCCCAGAGTCACCTTGAAGTCAAAGGACTGCGAAATCAGTAGAAATCCGTTAAAGGATTCTTTCCTGGCTACTGTAAATTTATGCTGAGAGAGCCCCATAATTAGGTAAGAAAAAGTAGAGCAATGCCAGATTCATCTGAAACCTAGAATAGTTTGCTTCTACATCATCTGGCTTTGCTTCCATCATTAGTTTAGACCTCATAATCAAAAGACAATCAAACATTTTTGTGCCTCAAATCCAAAAGAACTGAAACTGAATTCATCTTCCATCAAATTTGTTTCTTTCCCATGTTTTCTCCCTCGAGAATCATCACCTTCATCTGCCCAATCACCTGACCAGAAACCCTGAGAGTCATCCCTGAGGGTTCCTTCACACACAGTTACCAATTCTTGCTCCTCCTACTGCTTTAGAATCTCTCTTATAACTATCACTCCCCACACACACACACACTGCTTCTGCCCTAGTTAAAGCCTTTACAGCTCATCTATACCACTGAAGTAACCAAATAACTTTACTTTTAACCCCCAGGTTTACTCCTATCCAATAAATCCTCCACACTGCTCCCAAGGGACTCATTTGCAAACGCCCATAGTCACTTCTCCCTACCTATAGTATAAAATGCAAAGTCATCCTCATTTGGTCCTTATATGACAGTCCATTGTCATACCCTAGCCCACACGTGGGTCCTCGGCACCAGCCACGCTAAACTACAACTTGTTCCCTAAGCGTGGCCTGTTCTCTCTTGCTTCCCTGCGCTTCAAAACTGGTCCCCTGTCCTCCCCTTGGCCCACACTATGTGCCCTTCAAGTCTCAGGTGAAGAGTGTTCTCCTCTGTGATGTACTCCCTGATGTAGTGTCAAGACTCTCCCTTTCATCATCTCATAATACCTTTGTGTTCAGCACTTCACACTGCTAAAAAAGAAACCCACTCAGGCTACAAACAAATGGATATTTGTTGTAAAATCAAGAGTATAAACGAGGAAGAGAGGCCCCATGGGAATGCCTGAATACCCACCCAGCCAGGCCTTAGGAAGAGGGAGCACAGTTCAAAAAGAGAACAGCACTGAGGACCCAGGCAGCTCTTATGACTTATATCAGAAGTAAGAATATGTTAAGCCCTTTGTCCATGCGCTGTCATTATTATACCACAGAGTCTTCCAACTCCTGTTCCCATTATCAACTGTGTAACTGTTTCTACACGTTGAGTTCCAACTATTTGGAAGAGAAGATCGGATCAATGCGGTTAGGCATCATGATCTCTACTGAAGTGTTCTTTCCTATCACCCTCCCCCCACAGAGCACTGTCCAGCTTACAGGTGTGCTATGTGGGCCAGACTGAGTCAGCTGTGGCCAGAGTGGCGAGTCCACTGGGCAGCAGCATGGTAATCCATGGTGAAGGAATCTCATACAGGGACCGTGGGGTGGTGGCATTCTGCGATGTGGCATGTCCAATACTCCTTGTATATAACTTACAAGGAACTTAACACATTGTGCTATACTCGCTTGCCTGATTGCATGACTATCTTCCAAAAAGACTGCGCTCTTTGTGAAAACCTTTATACTCTAAGCTCCAGGTTCACTGTAAGAATATAGTAGGTACACAATAAATATTTGCTAACAAATGAATGAATGAAGGGTACACTCACAAAAGTTTATTCGGTTAGTAATACTGTTCTAAGCATCTTGTTTTTATATCCCATTTAGCTGAAGCACGTTATCCAGATATGTACTGTACATCTCCTAGAGAACTGTTGAGAGGAAACTCCCTCAAATCGTAGACACGAAAACTTCACACCAAAACAGCCATTCTGGTGTGCCTAGAAGACCATGAAATTATAGAATATCAAGACTGGAGGGCTTCCCTGGTGGCACAGTGGTTAAGAATCTGTCTGCCAATGCAGGAGACACGAGTTTGAGCCCTGGTCCGGAAAGATCCCACATGCTGCGGAGCAACTAAGCCCGTGCGCCACAACTACTCAGCCTGCGCTCTAGAGCCCGCGAGCCACAACTACTGAGCCCACGTGACTAGAGCCCGTGCTCTGCAACAAGAGAAGCCACTGCAATGAGAAGCCCACGCACCGCAACAAAGAGCAGCCCCAGCTCACCGCGGCTAGAGAAAGCCCGCGTGCAGCAACGAAGACCCAACGCAGCCAAAAACAAACAAAAAAGACTGGAAGGCATCTGCAGATCATGGTCTTGATCCTCTCTCTATCAGGACACACGCAACAGGTACTGTTTATATGAGTAATACACTTTTCCAAAGGTAAAGGAGACCATAAGCTCTGTTCAGTTGTATGTAAAATAAAGGTCCACTTCCTTCTTTCCCATAGATCCACTTCTCAGTTGAGACACTCGATAACATGTTGAGATTAGGAAATCTAAGCCTTTAGAAGAGAAATTGGTTGCTCAAGGTCACACAGCTGCTTAATGGCAAAGCCAGATTTCTCCTCATCAGTCCAACGTTCTTTTCTAGTTCTCTGTTTAGCATTCCTCAGTCCCAAAGGCCCAAGCTAAGTTTTAACCTAACACTTTAACCTAAATGTCTGCCTTAATCATTTGCTGCCAGAGGCAAGAGCAAACCTAAATCCACATAAATAGTGAATTCAGCAAACTGTTTTTAAGGGAAAACAACCATTTGCATATAATGGAGAGGCAAGGGCAAGAGCAGGGACACAGGAAAAACTACAACTCTAAGAAATTCTTCTGTATTTCAGTGAATGGCCATTCAGTAAACTGACTTTTGACGTGTTGACCTACAACCAGTACCTAAATACATGGCTGTATAAACATAGCGGCGAGCTAACTCAGAAGTCTCGTGTAAGCCATTATCTGTTCATATAAAATTGTGCATGATATAAAGTACAATAATTGTTCTTTCCTAACCTAGTTAATGTTTGGTTGTTTTGTAATTTTAAAAATACCAGATACCCAATTAATTTAAGCCCATCGTTTTCCAGGCTTTTAAGTTACAAATTAGCAAATTTCTTCTATACATACACTTAGCATATCTCTGGTAATTGAGAACAGAACTTGGAGCCTTACTAATAGCAAGCATATGAAGGAGAATATGAAATGTTGATTACATTCATGGATTAAAACAAAAATCTGTGGTGTGTGAAGTGTTTGGTATTTAAACCAAGAGCTTATGAAGATCAACATCAAAGGAAAATTTTAATTAATTACTATGGATTATATGTTTACAGAATCCAGAGTAAGAGAACAAGAAAATGCAACTGAGGACTAAAAATGACCAAAATATTGGCCTACACTCCATTTAAAATACATACTTCATTTTGCACTAATCTTACAGTTACTACCTTCTTAAATCACCAAGCTAAAAGCCAAATTTATACTACTTTTCACTGAGTGAGTACACATATGCATTAAGTATAAATATACATGAATGCAAAGGAAATAATCAAATCAAGAAAAAGAAAAGAAAGAAAATGAACCCAGACTCTCTTCTATTCACTCTTACTTACACCGTTTTGGGAAATCCAGTTCCATCCAAATCTCCCTCGTTTCTCCAGGAAAGTACCTGCAATAGACAGCACAGAATTCAGTGGCAACCAACCTGGGCCTTTCTGCTATTTCTGCTTCACTCTTTCACATCCGGTTATCACTCTCAAAACTCTTTGCCTTTTTGGTTGTTGTTGCCGTTATTGCTCTTTCTCTTCTAGAAAGGTCATTTCTAAGAGCAAGCTCCTATTTTTCTGCTCTCCAGGCCACTGACTTAGTTATCTCTTTAGAGAATCTAGAGGAATTCCTTCACACCAGGAAACACTTATGCTATTGGCCTCACCCACATTCCTCCCCAGGCTGAAGATGGGATTTTTTTTGAATTTATTGGGACTGTCACACAATTTCTGGACACTGACTCTGACTTCTCAGAGGTAGCCACTTACCCTCTACCCGCAAAAGAGGAAATTATCCAAAAATCATGCCTACTTGTACTAAGGTTTCCAGATAAAATACATGTTTCCGTTAAACTTGAATTTTAGATAAACAATGACTACTTTCTTAATATAGGTATATTCTATGCAATATTTGGAACTTACCTGTAATTCAAATTTAACTGGGAAACCTGTATTTTTATTTGGTAAATCTAGCAATCATAACTTGTAGCCCTCCTTCCTTTTGAAAGATTCGATTTCATTTTCTCCTCACTTTTGAGTAGCAGTTCAGTCCTATGCTCCTTATTGTTTTATATTTCTTTGAGGGATTTCCTATGCCAGATACAAGTGTACACACATGAGTACATATGAGCATATATGTGTAGTCAGAAAAGTTTGATGGCGATAACTACAATAACATAGGGCTAAAGTATAAGTCTACTGCCAAGCCTCCCTCAAGGGCTTTCTGATAATTTTCCATGTCATCCAACAGAAATTCAAAACAGTCCTTCATTCTCTAATTTATGCCAACATGGCTCTTAAAAAGATGGTGTTAGGGAGAAGGCCTTCTTTGGTAAGGCTTTACTGCGTCATCTGAATTGGTAGCCAGATCCATACGTAAGTTGTCAACTGGTAAACAGAAATTGCTCAGATTTTGACTTGGCATAGAAGAGTCCCAAACCAAATACTCTGTTATAACATTTGACCTGTCTAAAACTGTACACATTTTGTCAACACCCTAAGCGTAGGAAAGAAGAGAAGCCAATAATTTCTGTCTCTCTCAATCATCTTTATTTTTCCCTTATGCTTTCTCTATTTGCATTGAAGCTAAAAGAACAGAGAAGAGCCAGAAAGAAAACGCTATGTCGTGCACATACACACAAACACATTTCAACTTTTAAGAAAAAAAATATATGTATATATGTATATGTATATATATTGGAAAGTATACATTGAAATGGTAGTTCATCCAAAATAATAAGTAAATCATGGATTCTCTTGGCGAATGTATGGATGAAAATGATTTCCTAAAAAACAAATTCTATTTCTTAGTTATCCTGATGACATATCCTGAAAGCCAGAAGCCAACATGCCTGCTTTTTCTTTCTTCTAAAGACCCAAGATGCCCCAAGATGATGGCTCCTGTGGTGGGAGTTGCTTCCATTGCTAGGTTTCCTGTGGCCAGAATTGTAGGGAAGTTATTCAGGAAAGGAAGGAAAGGTGACGCACTTCCCTATTTGCTCCTAAAAAACACTAAAATACCTAAGCACCTAATGTGTAAAGAGGACACACTTGCAAAATGTCCCAGAGAGTGATGTCCTTTAACACTCTAGGATGCTGCATTTCTTAGATTTAATCTAATTCTTATGGGAGTGGTGACTTAAGAGAATACTATCCATATATACAGAGAATATAAATATCAGGCATGATATTTTGACTTGGCATAGAAGAGTCCCAAACTAAATACTCTGTTATAACATTTGACGTATCTAAAACTGCACACATTTTGTCAACACTCTAAGTGTAGGAAAGAAGAGAAGCCAAAATCAGGCATGTCAAACTCAAGCATGTGAGAAATAATCAACAGTATTATAAAGCAACTTAATTTACATTCATGTTGTCATTCCCATAAGCCAGTGGGAAACTTATGGTCTATGACAAAATTTAGAGATGCTCTAGGCAGCACCAAGGGGTTGGAAAGCTGTGGTTAACTACAGTATCTATTAAACAAGTTAGTTGGTCTGGTGTACACAGATTATCACCAAGATGTCTGGTGAACCTCTCAGCCTGGCCTTTCCAAGTCCATCAACCCTCTGATGATTTCTACCATCCTTAGAAAGCTTTGCAAAGTTTCCTGTTGGCTCGCCAACCTAGATGCCCCAGGAAGCCTCTGCTCTCTAAGATCTAGCCATATGCTGACAAAAAGCTGAGTAGGTCCACGGTGTCCTCGGGGCCACATACGCCACTCTCTCCTTCTCTAAGGAAATGCTAAAGATACATCAGAGAGAATTCATTTCCAGCTCATGATTCTTTAAGATAATTATTTTATAACCAGTAATTGCCATCCATTTAAGCCCTCAAGATGTACAGAGTATTTATATTGTTTGTCCTGCCACAGGCCTCCCTGAGGTTAGAGATTACACAACCACTACCTACAGGAAGGAGGAAGTAATGGGAATGAGGGGGAAATACAGAGGGAAAAATCTCACAGACTAATATCTCAAAATATCATAGAACCAGATATCTAAGTTCAAGCTCAACTAAGAGTTCTCATTTTAAAAGTCAGAAAACAAGCCATTAGTGGTGTAAAGTCAAAGCTTTTGTTTCTATGTCTTTTTAAGATGTTTGACCTCAAAACACTTCATTGTAGAGAACATTGTTGAAGAGTCCGAGGTTGACTAAAGGATGAATTTCAGGAACGCACAAGGATAGGATGTCTATAGTGTTTTCATAAGGTGATGATATTAAAACATAAAAGAAAAATATATCAAAATATAGTGTGACATCATAAATCAAAATTAAATGCAGAACTGCCTGTCTTTATAGGTACTGGTGAGTAGATTTGCATTTTCTTTTCTGTTAAGGATGGAAACAATGGTGGATATGAAAGAAGCATCTCATTCTTTACATTCTGGCAGATTTACAAACCAATAAGCATCACATCAATGATCTTTTTTTTCTTTTTTACCTAATATCTGGCTTTTATTTTTTTCTTAAAGAAATATTATTAGTTTAAAAAAGAGAGTTCCAAGAAATTTAAAAGGATTCCCAGCAATGATTATTTCTGAGATCTACCAGATTTGAAACATAATTATAAAAAGCTAAAACCAAAGTATACATTCCTACTTTTTCCTTTTAAAAAACATTCAGACGATGTGTCACATCAAGAAAGTTCAGCAGGTTACCGGGGCCACAGCCTTAGTCATCCTCAGAATCACTGTCCCTCCTGGTGGGGATGCAGTATTGCACAGAGGAAAGCAGCACATCTTCTATGAGTTTCTTAGGGTTTTCCTCCAGGCTTGTCTTGATTGCTCCAGACTCAGACAATTTCCACTCCAACTCGTCCATTGTCAGGTTCGTGCCACCAAACACCAGAGGTCCAATAAATTCAGCCTTGATATCACCTTCAAGGTACGCAAATGTCGTGGGCAGATTCCTATCAGGATAACTGGGTATGCAGGCTGTTGAAATGGCTTTGATAAATTTGACATCAGGAAACCTCCTGGCAAGTCCACTGAAGTGCTGATTTATCAGAGAACAGAGGGGAATCCCTTGTTTGTAAAGGTGCAGGATGACCCACAAGCCCTCACCAGCTTTGTTAACTTTTTTTTTTTTTTTTTTTTTTTTTTTTTGCGGTATGCGGGCCTCTCACTGTTGTGGCCTCTCCCGTTGCGGAGCACAGGCTCCAGACGCGCAGGCTCAGCGGCCATGGCTCACAGGCCCAGCCGCTCCACGGCACGTGGGATCTTCCCGGACCGGAGCACGAACCCGTGTCCCCTGCATCGGCAGGCGGACTCTCAACCACTGCGCCACCAGGGAAGCCCCTGTTAACTTCTTGAACATAATCGTTTCCTGAGATTTCCAAAACTTCTCCAAGTTTATTCTTCAGTTGGGTTGCTTTCCACTCGGCCAGTCTCTGCTACCTGTACTTTTCAATCGCACGTTCATCTTCCTCACTAAATTCCTCTTCGTTATCCTCCGGTTCTTCCAAAGTCATGTCTTCATACGTTTTCACAATGGACTGCTGAAGGACCCGCTCTTCTGCCTCCTTCTCCAGATCTTTCAAACTTCCCTCGGAGGGCAAGATGCCTCTTTTGCGTAAGATGTCTTTCCACTTGGTGTCTGCGTTGGAGTCCTGCATTTTCTCACGAGTCGCTCAATCCCAGCCGGCAGCAGCCACTCTGCCCCTCAGCTCTCCTCCGCGCATGCGCGCAGCCACCGACCCGCTTCTTCCCAATTATCTTTTTATTGTACACACCCTGGTGAATTTTTATTCCAAGAGACATAGCTCTTTTGAATCTAATATAAGAGTCAGCCAAGCAAATCAAGTCGGGCAGGATAAGCCGTAGATTTCTGAAGTGTGAGGTGTTTTCCACTTACATGAAAATAGAGAAGTGGACACCACTTTATAAATAGCTTTAGTTTGGCTACCCATGACAACAGTTTTCCAAAGAGTAGTTCCAGGAGGCGATTTGCAGAGGAAGGAATGTGACTAAGTAGTCTGGTTCCGGATGTGTAGGTGGACAGCAGTGACACAGAACGCTTCTGACTGGCCCTGAAGGACTACCTAGTGTAATATACCAATCCAATGACCGGATTCTAAGATCACCTAACAAATGGACCATTTCAAAGGCAAACTGCCCTGACATGCTTTGCTGAAAATATCAATAGCTTGTTTTTGCCTAAGCTTCAGCCATACCAGAATATAAAAGGATGAGATTAAACTCCACATAAGGAGTAGGAAAAAGAAAACTGAAAATGAAGAAACTTAAAAGAATGAAGAATGAAAAAAAAAAGATTTCACGAACCTCAATTAGGATAAAGAGTAAGCCTAAAAGAAGAAGGGTAGAGTAGTTTAGAAAGAACTGTTTAAATCTCAAGTAGGCCTCGGGCTTATAGCTCTTTGGTAAAGAACAATGCAACCCTGGCAGCAGAAAGCTCAAAATGACCTCATGGGCCTCTCGGATTACTCCATGATTCAAGAGTCATGTGTGTCTGGTGTGTGTCCACCAAGGCTGGAGCACACGTGATGGGACAACCAGCAAAGAATTTCCTGGTACCACATGTGAGTTAGGCAGAGCATGTTTGAAGATAATGATCCTCTGTTTTTAAAATGTGAGATTTAATGTACCTCCTAATCCTACTTTGGAAGTCTGCTTCTCTATTCATACCAGCATGTTTATTTTAATTTTGGTATATTTCAGAAAAATGACAATATTCCAAGGAAATAAAGAAAGAAAAGATTGAGTCGGAAGCGTTTCTGTTCATTTGCTGAAGCTTCTGGAGAGGAAAACAGGAATAGCGTTAGTGATTCATGTAGGCAAATAATCCTTGATTAGCATAAAAGTGGTGTTTTTTTCCAAATAATGTCAAGATGCCTTTTGTACTAAACGACTCCACAGGGCAATGTGACATTTCCTTAGTGGCCTGCAGGTTAATTCACACTCTCCTTGGTCACCAGGAAAGTAGGATCAAGTAGGGGCTATGCTCTGCCTTTCTGTGTAACCCCCTACATACCTATAGTGCCATTCCAACCACTTCCTGTATCCAGTTTTATCTCCCTCCAAACTTTTCTTCACCTTGCAACCAGAGTGCTCTTTCAAAAATGCAAACCTAATAAATGCCAAAGGCATGATCATGAAAGAAATAATTGATAAGCTGGACTTTATTAAACTTTAAAACTTTGGTTCTACAAGAGATAACTGCAAAAAAGAAAAATGAGAAGACAAGACACAGACTGGGAGGAAATATTTTGCAAAAGACATCTTATAAAGGACAATCATCCCAAATAACTCTTAACACAAAAGGAACTCTTAAAATTCAACAAAAATAAAACAAACAACC
Source organism: Neophocaena asiaeorientalis asiaeorientalis (assembly GCF_003031525.2). Lineage (NCBI taxonomy): Eukaryota > Metazoa > Chordata > Mammalia > Artiodactyla > Phocoenidae > Neophocaena > Neophocaena asiaeorientalis. The sequence continues at coordinate 5,743,724 of NW_020173215.1, forward strand.
TGATTTAAACATGGACCAGAATCCTGAACAGATATCTCACCAAAGAAGATATACAGATGGCAAATCAGCATATGAAAAGATGCTCGACATCATCTGTCATCAGGGAAAGGCAAATTAAAACCACGAGATACCACCACACAACTATTAGAAAGACCAAAACCCAAAACATTGACACCACCAAATGCTGGGGAGGATGTGATGCAAGACCTCTCATTCACTGCTGGTGGGAACACAAAATAGTACAAAAACTTTAGAAATTAGTTTGGCAGTTTCTTACAAAACTAAACATACTCTTATCATACAATCCAACTCCTTGGTATCTATCCAAAGAAGTTGAAAACATGTCCACACAAAAACTGCACATGGATGTTCACAGCAGCTTTATTCATAACTGCCAAAACTTGGAAGCAATCAAGAAGTCCTTCATCTGAATGGATAAATAAACTGTGGTACATCCAGACAATGGAATATTACTCAGCTTTAAAAAGAAATGAGCTATCAAGTCATGGGAAGACATGAAAAAACTTTAAACGCACACATTACTAAGTGAAAGAGGCCAATGTGAAAATGCTGCATACTATATTATTCCAACTACATGACATTCTGAAAAGGCAAAACTATATAGACAGTAAAAATATCACTGTGTGTCAGGTTGGCGGGGGGGAGAGAAGAATAGGTAGAACACAAAGAATTTTTAGGGCAGTGAAAATACTCTGTATGATAACATAATGTTGTATACATGTCATTATACATTTGTCCAAACCCATAAAACCTACAACACCAAGAGTGAACCTTAATGTTAACTATGGACTTAGGGTGAATATAATGTGTTCATGCAGGTTCATCAATCATAACAAACGTACCACTCCGGAGGGGGGATGTTGATAATATGGGAAGCTATACATATACCCACTGCTGTAGCAGCCAGGGGATACATAGGAAATCTCTGTACCTTTCTGCTCAACTTTGCTGTGAACCTAAAACGTCTCTAAAAAATAAATAAATAAAACTTTAATAACAACAACAAAAATTGCAAACCTAATCGGATCACCCATTGCTAGCTTAATAAAATGACTTTTCCATGACTCTTAGCATGAAATCCACTATATGTGACATGATTTAGGTCCAAGACCTACTTCCTCAGGCTCACACTGTCCTTCTCTATGCACTGTGCCTCAAACTCACCTTTTTGTCCCTCAGATTTCATCATAATTTTAAATATGTATTTGTCCAAGAATGTGTTATTTTAATATATGTGTTTGCCACTAGTCTTGAGATCCATGACAATAAAGATCATATATTCCTATTTATTAAGCTACTTGGAAGCAGAACAAAAATTTGATCCTAGGTTTCCTGCCTTCAACACCATTGCACTTTTCACTCCACCTTCTCTCCTTAAGTTTCTCTATCTCAATTCCGAAACATTGTGACTCTCAAGGCATACTATCCAGATGAATTTCCCCAGGTTCTCAGCCCTCTTTTCTATTTACCCTGATTTTCTCACTGTTTCACCAAGCAGGCTATTCCCCACCTCCCTATCATTGCCCATGATCCTCCCATAACTTGGAACATTATGGATTGCCCAAGGTTAACTTGACACTTCACTTCTCTTCCAAGCCTTCATTGTACTCTTCTCTGAATTTTTATAGCACATTTGCTCAATTTGACACAGTATTACATTAGAGTTTTGCATAAATATTTATTATTCTAACTTTTCATCTCTATTGGAAGCTACTTAAAGATGGAATCCATGAAGTCTCACGCTTCTGTACACCCCACTGCTCCTAGCACAGTGCTGAGTAGTACATGATTGGCTGATTTCATGAGAAGCCTTTCCAGAGGTGACCCAGCTCTTACCACGTCACATCCCAAGGGGCAAAGCTTCCTAAATCTCAGGCAAATCTTCTGCCTCCCTAAAAAAGATTTTTCTTTTCACACTACATTGTCCATGTGAATTCCCCCTGAGTTCAAAAGAGAAGACACAATCAGCATGCTGGGCTTTCCGGGGTTTCTTCTGAGCAAAAACTTTCTGGATTTTGAGCTCCATAGTATATCTTGCCGAGAGGTCAAATAATAGAAAAAAGAGAAGAAACGACATCGTTAAGGAATCTGACAAAATTTTACATATGCCAGCTGTGAAAACAGTACATGCTGCCTTTTAAGGGATATACATCTGAGTACACTCCTTGGAATGGTGCTGGATCATCACGATAATACAACTTCATGACTGGCTCAAATGTATCTTAAGTGTCTGTTCTACAGATTTTTAAAAATATAACTCAAGTTCCTCTAGTTCTCATCAACAATGATAATGTAGTCTCCAAATGATTATCTCCATAAGAATTATTCTTATAGAAAAGTATCTTAAATTTCTTCCTTTTTCCCCAACAATAAATAGACTAACAGTTCAAAACCTCAAGGGTCTGGCTGCAATTATTTGGGCCTTGAGTACCACTATACTGAAGAAGATTCATGTTACTGTCATCTACCTGAATGGCATAAATATTTATGTATATATATATATATATATATATATATATATGTAAATAAAATAACCAAGCATGAATTTCCTGGATAGGAACAATACCACCAAGAAAAGCAACAACAGCAGCAGTTATCATTTGCTGAGCACACCAATATTCAGACCTTTTAAGTAAAGCCTTTTTCATCCTTACAGATATGCAAGAAAGTAGAGGTATTATTCTCCCCAATTTTACTGTTATGCAGACAGATTCGAAGGATTCAAACAGGAAAAAAAAGCAGAATTTGAATACTCAAAAACCAGTACTCTTTCTACCATAAAAAGCGTGCAATTGATAGCTCTTGAAAATTCAGAAAGCTTTTAAAGACCGAACGGGTATACTGAGGGTTTTACTTTCAGTCCCCAAACTTCAACATAATGTAGAACATGCCACAATATATGCAATTACATGAAGGAAGTTGAAGTTACTTTACTGTAAGAATTTTTTTCTCTTGTAATCATGATAATAATTGACATATTTTTATGCTGACTGACAGAATCTATGCAGAGGCGATTTAGAATGCATTTAGCATAGGAATTTGGTTTTGTTCTTTTTAACTTGTTATTAACCTGTTACATCTGATCTTCCCAGGGTGGGGTGGGGTAGGAGGGGTGGGCAGGGGAAGATTATACAATTCTACCCTACTGAGCTCAGGAGTAGCTATGTTATTTCCTAAGGCAATGAAATGTGAACAGAACTGTCATTGGTTACTTTTGGCTGGAGGCTTTGAGAATCAGCGTATGCTTTGCCATCCTCATTTTCCTCCTTAGCCATAAGACCACCAGTGTTCTAGACTGTAGCTGATCCATCCGCCTGGGTCCTCAATTAGAGCCACAGCCAACCCTCAATGGACATGGAGCATGAGTCACATAAAAACCTTTCTGGCTCTAAGCCACTGAGACAGTGTGCCTGTTTGTTGTCACAGTATAACCTAGCCCATTTTAACAGATACATCTGTTAATTGCTCTTTCTACCAATTCTCATTGTATTTGATCTCTGGTGCAATAATACTGCATAGTAATCAACTCCAAAACCCAGCACCTTATAACAACAGGTTCTCATCTCTCACTCATGGGTCTGAAGGTTGGCTGTAGCTCTCTGTTCTTAGTTGCGATATTCTTGACCCACAAGATTGTGGGCTGGCTTCAAAGATCATTCTACATGTCTCATTCTAGAATCAGTACCAACTTGAGGTACCTTATTCTCATAGCACATGGTAGAAACACAAGAAGCTATGAAAACAATACAAGTAAATTTAAACCCTCTGCTTGTACCACACCACTAAAAAGCATGTTCTGTGACTAAGTCCGAATTCAATGACTACTCCACAGGGAGGTACTGCAAGGTAGCATGGTACAGAGAAAGAGTGAAAATTGAAAACAATTGTCCAACTTAACCGCAGCCCACCCACTTGATCAAAAATATTCACTTTCTCATACAGGAAAAACTCACCCCTCCAAGACATCCCAAAACATCTTGGTGACAACATTAGGCATGAAGTCCCAGATCTTATGATCTAGATTGGATCCATGTGTAGTTGCTCTTGATCTAAACAACTGTGAACCTATAAAGATAAGTTATTTGCCCCCCACCCTTCCATATAGCCATCATGAATGGTGGGATAGAGACAGGATAACTGCAGTAAGCACCACCATTTCAAAAGGGGAAGAATGAAAGGCAATAGCAGTCACTGGTCAATAGCTATTCTAAATCACTCTGGACAGAACGCCCTACCGTGGGATAGAAAATCTCTCAGTTAGGCCCAAGTCCTGTTTCTTAGGAGAAACTTTCCAGTTCATTGTTTTCCTTGGCTACTAGCTCCATTCTCTGGGATGTTCGCCCTCTTCTTTGGCCGTATATGGAGAGGTCATTGGAGAATACACCATCATTGGTTGATAAGTCTCTTTCTCCACCAGTTTCCTGTCTGTAGAAAGCTAGAGGATCAAAAGGTCTTTCTAAGCCTTAAACTGTCACTCTCTCTTTTAATCCATGCTAATGATACTTTGCAGCTCTCTCAAAAACTTTTTTCGCCTCTTGGTCTTGACCTATCAGACTGCACTCAACTCCATCTAGCAAAATTCTTTTTGAGATATGACTCTTTCTCTAGACTCCACAAAGGCAGTGGCCATGATTTCATATAGATGTGAGTGGTGTATTCAGAGGGAAGGAAACAGCTGAAGAACCCAAAGGAAGCTAGCAAGGTTTAAGTCAGATGTATCAAGCAACCTGACCTCCGTTTTTCAAAACTAATCCGAATCCTTACCTTTTTCTGGGAGAATGTAATCTTTTAATATGATTATAACTTTAATGTGATTATGACTATATGCTTTAATATATTTGGTCTTGTTCCTTCTATCTTGTTTTATTTTTTTAATAAGTCATGCCTCTGTTTGCTTCTCATGTACCTTTCTTGCTGTTGTAGAATTGGTTAAATTTTCTCACTTCATTCTTTTCCTTTAGTGATTTGAGAGACATACATATTATGTTCGGTCTTCCAATATTTCTTCTTACATTTGTAATGTGAGTGTTCAAACATTCTATCAATGAATAGCTCCTGACACAGTACCTGAAAAATAGTATGTGCCAAACAAATCCTTGTTTAAGTAATTATGACTACAATTATCATCATTATTTCTTGTACTCCACATTATTCCCTTGTATTGTTTTTCTTTCACTTTGCTTAACCTTTTAGTACTTCCTTTAGAATGTTTCTGTGGTTAGTAAACATTCTGAGGCTTTGTAAATCTTAAAAATATATAAATTTCAAATTCCTATCCCTGTAAATTGTAAACTAGCTTAAGGATATATAGAATTATGAATCTAAAATTATTTTCCCTATAAACTCTAAAGGTATTTCTTCACTTCCTTCTAGCCTCCAACGTTGCCAATGAGAAGGTTAATGTTAATCTGATTTCCATTTCTCGTAAGAAATACAGTCTTTTACTCTCTGAATCTTTAGAATTGCATGTTTTTCCTTAGTTTTGAAATTTCACCACAATATATCTATTTGCACGTGGGTCTTTTTTCATTCACCTAGCTCAGCACTCCCAGGCCAACTGAAGGCTCATGTCTATCTTGACCTCTAGAAATTTTTTTTCTATCATTCCTTCGATTATTTTTCATTCATAGTTTCATTATAGAAACTTCTATAACACTGATATTTAAACTTCGGCTTATCTCTTAACTTTTCTTTCATAGATTCCATCTATTTGTTATTTTATGCTATATTTTAGAATTATTTTTGCTTAATCTTGCAGCTCATTAGTTCATGCTTGAGTTATATATACCTGTTATTAAATTTATTCAATTATTTTTCTTTTTTAAAAAATAAATTTATTTATTTATTTTTGGCTGCGTTGGGTTTTCATAGCTATGTGCGGGCTTTCCCTAGTTGTGGTGAGCAGGGGCTACTCTTCATTGCAGAGCATGGGCTCTAGGCATGAAGGCTTCAGTAGTTGTGGCACACAGGCTCAGTAGTTATGGCTCACGGGCTGTAGAATGCAGGCTCAGTAGTTGTGGTGCACGGGCTTAGTTGCTCCACAGCATGTGGGATCTTCCCAGACCAGGGCTCGAACCTGTGTCCCCTGCATTGGCAGGCGGATTCTTAACCACTGTGCCACCAGGGAAGTTCCCAATTATTATTCAATTATATTGTTTTTTATCTCCAAGATGTCTTTTTATCTCCAAGATATAGCCTCTCATCCCACTGGGAATATTATTTATACTTATTCAAAGCCTTTTCCTGCATGCTTCATTGGCTTTTTGTCAGGTGTTATGTTTATTCAGTTCACTGTCACTAATGCCTGATGATTTCGTTGTATGCCTATGACTGCATATTTACTGTGGTTCTTCCCCCATGGGAAAGGAGTAGGACAAGCTACCCAACCAGGGAGCACCAGCAAATCATTTTACAGGAGTAAGGGCTTTCTATCCTACCTGGGTATCATAAGCCATCAAGGGCCAGCCCTCCTCTCTGACCTAAATCCTCACACTCACCATGCCAAGAAAAAATATCAGTGGCTTGGAACTCTGGAATTGGTTGTGGAGCAATTCACCAGCTTGTGACAGTTTGACACCCCAACCAACTGCCTTGATTCTTCTCAGGGACCTCTCTGCCCCTTGGATCCAATGTCCTTGAAGTGTAGCGGTCCCCTAGAGAGCTCCCCATATATGTTGCACTATCCTCTTGTGCACTTGGAGGGTTATAGTTTCCTCAGTCAACTGATTTCATGTGTTTAATTATAGTCATTCTCTTTATTTTACAATGTTATTATGGACTTACTATTTTTAAATATTTAAATATTTTCTCTGTTTAAGGATTGGAGGTGGAAGGAAAAATAGGAGCATGTGCTCATTTTTCCATCTTGATCTAATCTCCTCTGCAGTCTCATTTAGTTTATACTACTAGCATATTAACTTTATTAATTGTCTTTAACAGATTGTACTAAGGTAAACTTGAGATCCACCCAGGTCAAAATAACACAGATTATGAATCAGTAGAGTTTAAATGGCTGAGGTTTTACTGCTGATTATTGAGGCTTTGTCTATACAACACCCAAACAAAACTGTCAACTCAAGGGAAAAACAAAATCAGTTGAGCTCATTTTGAGACAATGCTTTGATTTCAAATAGTTGCAATGGTGTCATGTAGACACAGACTGGGTTGTACTTGACCTATGAAGTAACTGGAGCAATTAGAGATTATGTGATGTTGTTCAGATAACACAGCCAAGTAGCCATTTGGTCAAGAATAGCCCCTAATGAGTACTTGCCCTCTGAAAATCCTTTTGCATTTCTTCTTCAGCTCATTCAATCAATTTATGGCTTTTTGGGGAGAGCCAAGAAAATGCATCATGCACCACCCTGTGAACTAAGGAACATTTAGTTCACGTACCCTCCAGCTCTTGCACTAACAAGCAGCAGTAACACCATAGCAGAAATTATCTCCAATCGCATTAATTCTCCTTAATATATAACATGTGGCCAGGCAATGTGACCCTTCCAAAGCTGTGTTTTCTAGAACACTGTGCTTATTAAACTCCTCTCTAAGAACATATTATGAATAATCAATGACAATCTGCTTCTCATCCCCCCTTAAAAAATGTTCAAAATGCAGAATACCATCTTAGCCAGAAATGCCTCTCCATTTTTAAACTATTACACAAAGAAGAGTTTTTATTATTTGTGGTCATATCTTCAGTTTTGATGCTAAAAAGTAAGAAACTATTTGAAAAATAATGCTTCTGGTCTGGTGTAGTGGACATCTGCAGTTTCAACACCTGGGCTAGAGGCAGAATCTCAGCATGGACAGGAAGGGAATATCCTCAGAGTCAATTAGATACTTCAGAATTTTTGATGAAAAGAAGCAATTCCTTCAATAACAAAGGCTGTTATTCTTCTTTCAAAGAACAGCATGAAAGCAATTCTTTCCACAGAGAATCTGGCCTTATTGCTGTCATACCCACAAAATCTATTACTATCCAGTATCCAAAGAAGAGAGCTCCTTACCCACCAATAGTAAAAAGATATATGGATTCCACCTACAAAGGTTTTCAAATTAGAAATGATTTCTTCAGAGGAAACAAAGGAAGGATTTTGGAATGAAAGAGAGCACATTTCAGAGAAATGAGACAGATCTATACCACATGGGATGAGCCCAGTGGCACTGATAGCATCAAGCTTGTTTGCTATAGGGAGAGCGTGTTGCTACCCAACAGGACAGCAAAGCCAGGGAAAAATGTCAGAATGTTGTTTTATGGACACATTTTAAAAAATGCTCATATATTGAAACTTTAATCAAGTCTTACAGCCTAATTTTCTCATTTGTATCCCTGTGTGGCAATAAAAAACGTGTGAACTAAGCCTCTTTTTTTGTATGTCATCAGCAGCATGAGTTTGCCCAGACACACGCTCCAATTTGAAATTATTTTCCTTTTGTGAATGAACACCACCAGTCTGACTGGAAACCCATTTACTTTTAGTGTTAAACCCACTGGGGAGGGGCCGTGCCTAATTGAGTGGTAAACTGTACCCTCTATATTGATATACAATACAGGAAAAAGAAAGGAAAATGTGAAACAGCTTCTCTCAGCACCTAAGTTAAGCAACTTTGTAAGTTCAGTCCTACAGACATATATTCCATTGTCTACCAGATCTACTAGAAAAATGCTAAGCTTTAAATGTAGAGAACAAACGTACGGACACCAAGGGGGAAAAGTGGCGGGCGGGCGGCGGGGTGGGTGGTGTGATGAACTGGCAGATTGGGATTGACATGTATACACTAATATGTATAAAATGGATAACTAATAAGAACCTGCTGCATAAAAAAATAAATAAAATAAAATTCAATAAATAAATAAAAGTAAAAATAAAATAAAAGTATCTATATCTTCCTAAGTGTTAAGGCTACATATACGGCTATCCAAGTTACGCATTGATTAAGATAGTAATAGTGGAATCTATAATCAGCAAATTGTATTCAACATTCACGTGCCCAGAAATTCTAACTTCAAATTTTTTCTTAACATCTCCTAATGATCCCTCATGGAAGATGAAATGGTGGTGTATTACTGTTCCTTCTTAAACCTGGCCTTCTCCAGTCCATTATTTTTCTATTCACTCAAATTGCTTCTTCACGTGAAAGTTTCCTTTGAAGTTCACATTTATTCCTATGCCTAGACAACTGAAACCTGATGGCACAGCTCCTGGGTCTACAAGTGCTTACAGCTGATAACACCTGTACTTCACAGAATCTAATAATATTCTCAGCTAAAGTCAAATAACCACAATAATCTCTAGGTAACAACCTTCTTTTGTCAGCCTCCAAACATATACAGATGTTATGACAAACACATATATATGTTAGATTTATATTTTGATACCAAATTTATGTCAGTTTCCATTTTCCTCAGTGCTTAATCTAGTAAGTTATTTTTAGCGGTAAGTTATTTATTAATAAAGACCTTGCTACTGCGATGGCCACTCCTATATAGGAGGAAATCTGGTGCTTAGGGGTTTCAGGAAAAAGCCCCTAAATGGCACTCGAATGTCCGACATTCATCCAAAGACATAAAACTCAAATTGAAATGAATACCAAAATGGGCAAATAAACATATCAAGCATAATATGTATAAGTAATATAAGTGATACCTACAGATTATGTCTCTTTATATGACAGCAGGTAAAATCACCACCATTTTATCACTTAGGAAAAAGGGAATGAGATTTAAGAATTGGTCAACACGAAAAAAGATGTACAGAGGTACATTGAGAGACCAGAGATCAAGAGGAATGAGAGAAACAGAGAAAATAGGAAGAAAGAGTCCATGAAAAAACCTGGCCTACAGGTGAGTTTTTCTATAAATTGGCTAAGTCCACTATGGTATCTGGACACCACTTGGCAGACACAGCAGACAGCTGCAGCCCTCTTCTCAATTTTTAAAATACACTAGATTAACAACAGATTTTAACACTCAGCTGGGGACACTGTTTCCAGCGTATATTATTATTATTCATTAAATTCTATGAGAAAATGCAAGGGAGAAGGCCTACTTTGTTTTGATGAGTATTATTCTAATGATTATTTGAAGTTACTTGTCCCTAGCTAGGTTACTTCCAAAGTCATTCTTTATACATTTTTCAACAGTAAAGAAAAGCAACTAGATTTAGCTCCATGACTGCCTTAGACTCTGGTGTATATATTCTTATCTAATAGGTGTATTTAGATTATTGACTAACCACATTTTTTTTTTTTTTTTTTTTTTTGCGGTACACGGGCCTCTCACTGTTGTGGCCTCTCCCGTTGTGGAGCACAGGCTCCGGACGCGCAGGCTCAGCGGCCATGGCTCACAGGTCCAGCCGCTCCGCGGCATGTGGGATCTTCCCGGCCTGGGGCACGAACCTGTGTCCCCTGCATCGGCAGGCGGACTCTCAACCACTGCGCCACCAGGGAAGCCCGACTGACCACATTTTTTACTACAAGTCTTCATTTTAAAAGGTAAAACACAGATATGGTTTCCCCAAGCCAAACCCAAGCAGCATACTGGTTGTAGTCAGATCAGTCCTCAGGGCATACAATGCTGACAGGACTGACAATTGTAAAGCTTCCAGTGAGGGTGCTTTTCTCTAATGTGTGTGTTTTCCAAGCTAACAGAAAGATAATACAAGATATGTGCAAACTACTTCATTGTGTATGAATGTATCTCAAAACACAGGGACCTAAGAGGCAAAATGGATAAGCTGCAGGAAGGCTATGCTCTAGGGCATTACTAGAGTGCTATAATTCCAAAATCTAAGGAGAAAATTCCATTCATCAGACAGCAAAACTAATGTTCATAAAACTGGCAGCAGGTCATAGTCATTCTCACAGGCAGTTCAGCTTTAAGTACTACAGAATCTGGACAGAACAGAGGAGAGAGAGGACATTTAAACTGTTGAAAATATGTTTGTCTCTCACGTGAGAAAGTAAGGTTGGAAAAGCACCAAATCTTCATTCTCCAGTAAGAATAAACACAGTTACGTCCACACTTTGTCTCCTGTGTTTGCAAGCTGAAGTAGATGTTGAAAAACATACCCATGATTTGAAAAGTAAGAAAAATGAAACTCAGTCTCATACGCGGTCCTAGATTCAAGGTTAGAAATATGCCAAAGACAGCCAGTTCCTGACTGCACACAGAGTACTTTCAAGTGCCAGCAGAAAGAGCAGAACTCATGAAGTGCCCTTACCGTCTTTATCCAGTAAATCAGGAAGCGATTTCTTACTGAATCTTGGAATTTAAAAGATTATCTCTCTAGCACTCTCTGCTCTTTCCCTTCAAACCATGACATGGAAAAAGTATGAATCCCATCTCAGATCTTGGCAAAAATGAAGATTCTGACAAGGCGACTGTCCCACAGTAGCTGCCTCTATATTGATATAGAAACATGCATATTTTCCAAACAGTTCCCTAAAAAGAAGAGTCCACTACAATACTGCCACAGAAGTTCTTCCCTGAAAGATTCTCCCAGTTCTGTTTACCACATTCAACCAGATATGAATTCCTGTTTCTTCTATGTGTCTCATTTTTGGTCTTTTTCCCTTTCCATTCGCTCTATTACAAACACAGATGACCCTCCTCATCAACAGACTAGTGGAATAGTTTCCTAAATAGGTATCATTAGGGCCTCTTCCCTTTCAACCTAACCCTTCCTATCCTAGATTTGTCATTCCATAGCTCAGCTACGGCCACTCCATTCCCCTGCTTACAAATATTCAGAAGTTCCCAATTGTTTTGAAATGGTACTGAATGTCTCCATAATCTTAACCACTGCTTTTCCAGGCTTCCTCCCATTTTGCATACCCTACATTTCAATCACCCTGACATGTACATACAGCATAAACATGCACCATTTTCCTACAAGTTTTCCATGCTGGTGGCAATTGGAAGGGGTGAATTGCCCACTAGCTCTTAAAGACTTCTGCTTAGAAATGTAGAGTGGCCAAAGCAAGCCATGTCTTCAAGAAAGCAGTAAAGGACAAACGTGACAAAAGTCCAATAAAAGGAGAACTGGAGTACTGGTGATTGTAACTAATGACCACCACAGTCTGAAATCATCAGGTACTAAATGTAATGGAAATACTTTATGTGAAATATTTAGAGATGAATCTAACAAAGTAAGTGCAAGATTTATATGCTGAATACTACCAGAAATTCCCAACAGTGTGTTCATTCCTGGAAATACTCAAACTTGTTAAGACATCAATTTTCTCCAAACTGATCTGTAGATTTATCATATTCCCAAACAAAGGAAGATTTGGTGGGTGATGGGAATGGTCTGCTTCTTGACTGAAATGGTGGTGTACATTTGTCAAAACTCATTAAACTGTACACTTAAAAGAGATTAAGTTTTATAATATGAAATTTATGCCTCAATAAATCTGACCTTAAAAGTATTAAAGATTTTTAAAATACAAAGAGCGAGGCATAATCATTTCACTCATTAATCAATTGCTTTATGAATCTTAATCTTAACCCTTGCTTCCACATTTTGGAGTGTTGGCTTTAAAGTAAAATATCTAACCTTTTTGTCTACCTATTGGAGAAAACACTTATAATAAATTTCTTCACAATGATGAGAATCAATATTTTAGCATCTCCCTTGATAATAGACTAATTTTACAGAAACACCAATATTTCTTTAAAATTCTACATGCCCTCTTAAAATCTTAATAAGAGCTCCAAAAGAGATAAAGAAACTTCTCTTCCTCCTAATTTCCCAGCAACAGGGTGTATCCAAACCAAAGGTACATTAAATTTATCTCATCTGTTTTTTCCTTATTTATAATTATTCTTTCGCTGATTAAAGAAATTGAAGATAACACAAACAGATGGAAAGATATACCCTGTTCATGGCTTGGAAGACTTAATATTGTTAAAATGATTATACTACACAAGGCAATCTATAGATTCAATGAAATCTCTATCAAAATACCAAAGGCATTTTTCACAGAACTAGGACAAATAATGTTAAACTTTGTATGAAAACACGAAGACCCTGCATAGCTAAAACAATCTTGAGAAAGAAGAACAGAGCTAGAGGAACTACACTCCCTGACTTCAGACTATTCTACAAAGCTACAGTAATCAAAACAGTATTGTACTGGTACAAAAACTAACACATAGATGGATGCAACAGAATAGAGAGTGCAGAAATAAATCCACACACTTATGGTCAATTAATCTATGACAAAGGAGGCAAGAACATGCAATGGAGAAAAGACAGTCTCTTCAAAGAGTGGTGCTGGGGAAACTTGACCGCTACATGTAAAAGAATGAAATTAAAACATTCTCTAACACCATATATAAAAATAAACTCAAAATAATGTGAAGATCTAAGTGTATCAGAAACCATAAAATACCTAGAAGAAAACAAGAAGGAAGACTCTTTGACATAAACTGTAGCAATATTGTTTTTGGATCTGTCTCTTAAAGGAAAGAAAATAAAAGCAATAATTTTTAAATGGGACCTAATTAAACTTTTGCACAGCAAACGTAACCAACAACAAAACTCACAGAAAACCTACTGAGTGAAAGAAAATATTTGTAAATGGTAAGACTGATAAGGGGTTAATATCCAAAATACATAATTACTCATTGATTCAATAGTTTGTTATATTAACTTTTCTGTAGAGTGAGGCATATCTAATATTTCTGGGAGGTGAAAGCAGACAATAGAAACTCTAAAATTACTTCTAGATTTTGGGTTATGTTACTAAAAAAATAAAGAATGCACTCAAAGAGACTTGCCAAAATTGCTCTCCAACTAAATGAAACTTAAATTCAATAGTTTTGCCAATAAAGATTTATTTGTAAAAGAAATAAGCAATTTACTCCCACTCCATCCCATCCTCATAACCTTCATTATATGTTTATGTTTAGACTTTTACATAACACATTCATTAAAGGAAAGTTATACCTTCATTCCTACAAAATGTGTTTTACTAGTTCATAAAGCAAGACTAATACCTCATGTTTTTTTAATGTTTACTATGTGTTAGCCAAGCATTGTTCCAAGTACTTTAACTTACTCTTCATAAAAATCTAAGGCATATTCTTATTGTTATCCTCATTTTAGGGAAATTTAGGAAATGGAAGCACAGAGAATTTAGGCCATCTGCCCAAGATCACACAGTTGTTGAGTGGAGAAGCCAGAATTTGAACCCAGACAGTTACGGTATCCAAACCCTAACCGGTAACTTCATTTCAATAATGCCTCTCTCTCAATGAGAAAGCTGTTAATAGAACAAAAACATATCTGTTTAAAAACAAATACTTAATGAACATATACCATGTGTTAAATGTCTTTCTAGGGACCAGGAATGATAGTATTATGTTAAATGAACAATTCTTTTAATTCACAAATTTCTAAATAAAATTTTTAAACAGCTGGGAAACATAAATGTGTTTTCTCTATAGATCTGCCAACAACTAGTTTGTATCCGTAAGTAAACCATTAGATTTATCAGAACTTTAGTTTTTTCTATCGATGAAATGAGGAGGTTGCTTTAGATAGTTCTTTGCATCATTTTTGTTTCATTCTATGACATTAGAAAAAGCCTATACATATTGAGAAATTCTCAGAATTCATAGAAGATTTCTTAATTTTCAGGATCTGTCATGGATTTCTCACCCCACATAAACAATGGAGATATAAGGGAAGCTATAAACTCAATAATTTTAAATTATATTATTTTATTGTTTATTCTTATTTTATTTTTATCATTGACTGTATACATTTGAAGAGGAGAATATTTCAGTACCATTTTCCAACTTTTAAATCAGATTTTTAATTATGGATTGAATTCTTCTATTAGCTTAAACTAGAAAAAATACCTTAAAAGGAGAAAGGAGTAGAGGGAGGGAAGGATGAAGAGAAAGAGAGATAAAGAGGTGAAAGGAGAAAGAGCTACCTCTATTTTATTATTTGTTTGTTTTGATTTTCACTGGGAGTGGGTGAAGAGGCAGATTTGGACAGAAAGACATGATACTTCTCTCTAAAGCTTTCCACATGATTAAGTCAATTAACATTTCTCTTCAGACAAGGATGACTCCTTCCTAGGAAGTGCCAACATCTGTTTAGAAAGAACATCTGTTAGGGAAGAGGAGATATTGGGAGATAAGCTGCTTACTCAGAGAGTTAGGACATAATGAAGAAATCATAATAAACTGAGAAATTAAGATTGGGATCTGGGCATAATTAGCAGTTCTTAAGGTGCCAAATTATTTGAACACATAATTAATGAGGTTGGAAGATTCCGGTGATTGTCAGCAACTCCAGCTGATAGTAGTTCAACAATCTGTTCAGAAACATTTATTAGGTAGTGGGGAAGACGTTTACTCAGTGTTAGTCTTTACAAGTGAGCACACACTGAAATTTTGTCAGCCTGTATCATTTCTAGGCATAGGCTACCGTAAGTCAGGTTGCTGTGAGCAGAATATAAGGTTTTATATTATGGGGCAACTGCTTTAAATAATGTAAACATGCGTATATGTGTGTGTTAAGTGCAAAGATAGTGATGGTAACAAAAACATTGTTATTTAGATCTTTATCATTTTTTAAAGTTTTACATGCATGAACTTCTCTGTTTCCAACAATCCTATGAGACAGACTGGCCAAACAATCTCTTTATATTAAAATGAGGAAACATCTCCAAGTGGGTAAGTGATTGGAGCCAGCTATAGGGCTTAGAAATAATAAATTTAGAAGTTTAATTCCATATAATGCCTTGAATAAATTCATTAAAATACAAAATGGGTATCCTAGAATTCAAATTTTAACAGTGGAAGAGAATTTAGAAGCACTATCCAACATAACCCCCAACCATATTCCCACCCAACACACACACACACACACACACACACACACATTTTAATTCAAGGTCTAGAGCTAGTAATAAAGAGATTGGGAATAACCACAAATTCAATCTGAGTTCAGAGAAGAACACATCTGTGTCACAACCCTCACTGTTCCAAAACTATGAATCCATAAGCTTATCGTACCACATGTAAACTTTACATCAGTTTCTTATTTTCATAGTACCTCTGCATTTAGTGGCCAATATTTATAAGCAGAGGAAGAAGACTTGAAACACAGCTACTCCTCTCTTAACTGTCTTATACTTACTGTTACCTGGTGTCAGAATTGGTTCAAAATTACATAAGAATTTGAAAGTTTTATTGATTTCTCCTATCCTTCAAGTTGGCAGACTGGATTACTCATGGTAGGTTCTGTATGAGATCAATAAGCATATATGGTTACTATGTTCAAATAAAGTCTGCTATTTAACACCACTACCAGAATCAGCGCAGGTCACAAATTTTCCTGAGGGATCACAAACAATTTGAGGAGGCACATATTTCTTAATAACTTTTGTATGATTTAAATACTTGGCTTATGCCATAGAAAACAGGATAAATATTCTCCAAGATTCTGACAATATGATGTAATTGTCATAAATCATGAATGACATCAAAAGAAAATTGATCTTGCTCTGGAAGTACTGTCAGAAAAAAAAAAAACACTTATTACCAAGCATTCTATAATTAATATCAATATTTTAGTATAATTATCCAAGTTTTAATTTGTTCATATGCAATAGATAGTTCAATATACTTTTCCCTGAGTATATATTTTGCAATGAATTCTGAGAACTTATACTGATAAGGCATGTGATGCAAACAATTTTAAAATGAGGAAATGGAGATTCTTATTTTAGTGAAAGTGGGAAACTGCTCACAACTTCTTTGAAATATTTCATCACTATCACCTTAAGCCCTAATTTGGGAGATTTGAGAAATCCTTAATTAAAATTCTAAAACACGTGCAGAAATATTTCTTGAGAAAAATTTTCACTATGCTCAAAGGTATTGATGCAATCTATTTCTCTATCTTAATGACAAATAAATATATGCAGAATCTTGTCTAAGAGAATTAGTTTTCACAAAGGAATGTCAACTTCATCATGCATTTGCTGGATTCTGAAGTATTTGTAGCTAACCATTCGTCTTTCTTGGACTGTGTAAAAATAGACTCAGAAATATAAAGTATAAATTATAAATGACTCAAAAATATAAAGTATAAAAAATTAAAATGCAAATGAAAAACTGAATATTTATAACATATATGACAAAGGATTAGCATCTTTACTGTATTAAGAATTATAAAATACTACGTGAAGAATTTTTAAAATGTGTTCTGCAAAAGAAGTGATAAGAGTTTAAAGTGACACAACATTTCCAAAGGGCAATTCAGAAATATAATAATCAGAATAACTGCTAATATTCATTGGACGCCACAAATAGTGCTTAGGACTTTAGTATCAAATGCAACCCTCATAGCAAACCTATGAGGAAGGTACTATTATAATCCCTAATTTTCAGATCAAGAAACTGAACCAGAAAAATGTTAATCAACTTATTTAAAGCCACAGAAACATGAAGTAGATAAGCCAATATTCAAATTCATGCAATTGGACCTCAGAGCCTTAAAATTGGTTGTGACCTCTGACCCAGTCAAAATTTCTACTGTATTCTAGAAATGTTTTCCAATAAATTCTTAAGGATTCACACAAAGATTAATACACAAACATGCTGACAGCATCATCATTTAGAGTACCAAAATCTTGGAGACAACATATGTGTCTAATACTAAGATTTTGGTTGAGTAATTTATGGTTTTCTCATACATAAAATAATTTATAATATTAATTTAATTTAAAATAATTTCTTAAAGAATTTTCAAGGGCATGGAAAATGGTCAGATATATAACAGTGTGAAGAAAGAAATATGTAAGATATAAACCCAAATTTGTATATAAAAATTAGGTTTGTACTAATAGAGAGCAAAATTGCTGTAATGATACATATCAAAATGTTAATAGTTACTTCTGGGTAGAGAAGTTACAGGAGATTTTCTTTTCTTATTTTATAGCTTTCTGTGTTTTAACATTTTCTACTAAAAAATCATTTATTATATTTACTTTTTAGTTGAAAAAAATACATAATATTTGTGGCATAACCGTAACAACTTTGTAAGCCCTAACTACATCCATTCTATTTTTCTCCTTTGGTTTCTACTTTTTATTTCATTTTTCCCTTGGGTATAATGTTTTTCAATTTCTTATTTGTAGTTTACCATTTACTGTTTGTGCTTTTATTGTAAAACGTCTTAAATCCTAATGGAATCCAGTATAAAAATTCAAAATATAGTTTAGTAGCCTCGTCTGAAACTCCCATTACATCCATTACCAGATGTAAAACACATGACTAAAATAACACACAAACTTGAATAAATGGTTCTTTTTAACCAAAAGCAAACCCGTTATACTGTCCTTTCATGTTTAATCCTCCATCAGCTGAACATTTTACATAAATTTTCACAAAAACATCATTTGATCTGAGAACATCTGCCAGAGCCTGGAACACATTTTTCCAGTCCTTGACTTGAAGTTTAGTATAAATATCATATACATGCTTTCCCAGAGGCTTTGACATATCATAATATCCTTATATACAAATGTTATAGGTGCCATTCATTTGCATAGAAATCTAATCCTTCTAAAAGCACTTTAATATGCATTATTTCAATTAATCCTTACAACAAGCCTACAAAACAAGTATCACTGAACAAACTTAACAGATAAAAATGTCATGATAGGCACTTATATCTGATTCCCAAGACTATTATTTTCCTATCAAAAGCTTTACTTTCTTTAACATTGCTAGTAGCTTTGGCAAAACTGACTCCACAATATATGTCATGAATCAGTGCCCTCAAAGAAGCATTCTGGGGACCACCAGAATTTTTTATTCTATCCAACTCAATATTATTTATTATAACCATGAACTAAGAGTAAAAATAAATTCTAGGAGCATACATACGTGGTTTACTCATATGTATATGTCTGTCACACCAGACAGAACTTTGCTGAAAAATGTGTTTAGTGTATACCAAGCACCAAGTATACAACACACACACACACACACACACACACACACACACACACACAGGCTTTTCCTGTGAAGAATAATTAAGCTTAAGATGTGTTCCTTTAAGGTGAAATGTAGACTTCTCATTAAAAGTCAAATCTTTCCTTTCAACATACAGAAAAAATGTTCCTTTTCAAAAACCACAGATGGCTAAATGTTTCTGAAATTTTTCTGCTTGAGAATATTCTTTAGCCTAATAATTCCCAAGACTCTTCTCTCTCTCAATTCTCATACAGTCTCTTCTGTCTTCAAACACTGCTACATTTAACAATAATGGCCATTTCCTCTTCTTCAAAGTTCCTCTTCTATTGGTTCTTCAGTGACTCACCCTTCTCTCTAATGACTCCCTGGACAAGTTGAATTCTGGAATTCCAACTAATTCAGCCCCTGGCTTCTCATTGCATTTGCACCATCCACATATCTCTAAAACCACCAGTGATACAGTTTCTAACAATACATCCTGGTCATGACGATACTTTCCTGAGTTACATTTTAGCTTCTCCCTTAATTTTTCTGCTCTTAGATAATATGAGAATTACAAACACAGAGGGGAGTCTTTCCAATACCCTAACCTTCACCTACCACAGGAAAGTAGGCATCACTGCACTTTACAGAGATAATTCCTATGGAATGACCAAAGAACCAAAGAACTATTTCAGCAAAAGGATAATCAATACAATGAAAAATGAAGTGCTTGTGGAGATGGGAAGACCTAGCCCAGTGTGATAGTAACCTAGCTAAAAATCCTAAAACCTGCAACAGATGAGACTTTTCCACATACTTTTAGCCATTTTTCTTAGCCCAAATCACTTTATTATAGGATTTCTACTGGAGACATCAAATAAAAGATTCTTGAACAAGAGGTAAGGTGTTGGCATTACGGATGTATTTAATGCAGCACATTTGAGCCAAGAGTTTCTGAGACATGTAAAAATATCTGTCTGTAAGTGTCTGTCTTAGGAAAGTGGTCATAAATGTTGATGCTCTCAACCATCACTTTGAATTTGTGCAAAGCATTAACCATCACATTGAAAGAGCCACAGTTTAGGCTTCTTTGCTCTCACATGTGCTTAGCTTTGACTTTACCAAAAAAGTGGGCACTTTGCCTCCAAAAACAACAAGTGGTTGTATTCTGCATATTCTCATCTCTCCTTGATGACACCCCTGATTGCATCTAACCTGCCAGCAGAACTGGACTGGAAAACAAGAGCTTTCATTTGGCCACGAGAACAAAGAACAATTGTTTCTGTTAAGCAGTGAAGTTTCTCATGCAGCCAGAGGTTACAGTAAAGAATCCTCATAAGGGAAGGAGAAAAAAAATCCCCATTATGTCAGCACTGTCAGTGACCAAAGCCATACTCCAATGTATGACCTTTGGCCCTCAAAGCAGAGGAATATTTCTTCCTCTATAAAATGAGTGCTATTTGATTAAATGAATGTTTCTCTAATAAATAGCATACTGAAGGTCTTTCGAAAAGCTCTGAACAATCCTCTTATCTGTAGCCAAATAAAAGATATATTGGCAAAAACAAAACTTTCATCCAAATTAATAATGTCTTTATATATCCCTATCCAGATCTGCATTGGCTCAAGACTGGGAGGTATTTCCCCAGTGATCATTCTCTAACCACTGAGTTTGCAAGCAAAGTCAGCGTTCCCTGTATTAAAGTTAATAGGCCCTATTTCTGAGGGTGTCTTTGTCTTCCTGGTCTTTACCGCTGTGTGATATTCATTAGTCAATCACAAAAGAGCTGATTATTTGTCATTATATGTCAGTACAAGGGCACTTTGGATCCCATTTAAAATTAAAAAATAAAATATGACCTAATTTCAGTACAGGATATATACAGTCCCCTCCCCACTTACTTTTTTTATCTCCACTCTTCTTTCCTTTTTGAAATCTGATTTGTTGGCAGGGATAGAATATCTTCATATGTTGAAAGTGGCATTAGTCAAAAAGACCTTCTTAGTGATACCTCAGGAGCCTGAATGAGTTGAACATCTTGGATCATCACTTTCTGGGCATCACCCCAGACAGGAAATCACTGCTCATTTGAGCACTAATTGGTGTCCATCTTGGTAGCTGTTAGAGAATTAAGCAGGCAGATCACTCTCTTACCTCCCTATCTGAATTTTCAACATATTCCAAGATCTCTGGTAAAATAAAAAATGAGACCATATACGCCTTCTTGTAATATATGCCACAACTAACTTAAAGATGAACACAAAATAACTAGCACAATCCTTTAGTCTTCAAAATGAATGAATGTCTCTCTGAGAGCAAAATACAGTGAAACCTGGATTCTGGTATCAGCTCTATAACTCCATAAATTTACTTCCTGGACAATTAGGACACCAGAACTCTCACTCAGACCAGGTTTCCCACATCTAAGATAGGCTTAGAGTGGGGTGCCCCTGGTCCACAGTTATTGGCATGGATCAAATGATTTACTGAGGAAAACAAAGATGAGCTCAGGAACCAATAACAGTATCTGAAATGTCAATTACAAAAGAGGCCAGATATATTCAGTAAAAATTAAAATAATAACAGCTATGTGTACCCATTGCTTACTCCGTTTACTGGTTTCTTACAACAACATTATGAGGGTTTACTTTCAGGGGATATCAGATGGGGTATAAGACGAGCAGCTTTAACAAACAGAGCCAAAGTACAGGAGCTCAGACAAAGCAAAAGTTGATTTCTCTCTTATGTAAAATTCCAGGACAGGCAATGGGCTCTGCTCCATGAGGCTGCCCAGGGATCCTGCTGCTGGGGCAGCTCTACCTGGCGTAACTTGTGGTTTCCAACTCTGTGTCTAAAGTGACTGCTGCAGTTGTCACCATGATCCAGCAAGTGTAAAACAGAAAATAGGAAGTTCAAGGACAGTAGTGGGCCTCTGAGAAGCACCCAAGAGGTTGCACACATCACTTCCTGCAAATAAGCAGAATCTGGAGAGACTCACTGAGGTGTCTTTGCATAGAGAGAGTCCCCAGTAATAGACTATCCTGGAGTGCAATGTTTGGAAATTGTATGGTTGAGATCACTGCTGTTTATCTGTGTGATCTTGGGTAAAAAACATTGACCTTCTCTGGACATTCATTTCTTTACATGTAAAATTTTAAAGTTCAGTGACATTATTTCCAAAGACCCCTGCAGCTCCAAAATTTTATGATTATGTTTAGAAATATGTACATGTAAATATAAAACCGATAATGTGCTACAGATTAGGAATTTAGAAGAACCAGATTTAGTCCAATCTGTCCTAGGCTGAGATTTGGAAGAAGCTGCTCCTTTTGTTTGATTTTTATCATTTTATAGCCAGCATCATCCAGAATGAGTTTTATGTAACATTAATCCCATAAAATGCTCTGAGGGAAAAAAAAAAGGGCTCTATGGCATTTTAATTGGAATATTTTTGGTTATAAGTAGGGAAAAAAAAGAACTAGATTAAGAAAGGGGGAGAATGTTTATAAGGAATATGGAATGTCACATGGAACCTAAGATCAAGAATGTGACAGGACTCAGAAGCAGCTAGGTCCAAGGACTCAAGTGCTCTTAGGACTCACTCTCTTTTTCTCCTCCCTGCTTCATTCTTCTCTTTCTTGGTAAAACCAGGCTCCTTTCACTTCTACACGGCAGGAAGAAAGGCTACCAACAGCTCCTGAGTGTTTAATTTACCCAACATCAAGGCACCCAAGCAAGACTGGCCCAACTCTCTTTCAATTCTAAATTCAAAAATTCTGGGACAAAGACCCATTGGCTCTGCAGGGTCAAGTCCTCCCTCAGGCAAAGCAGCAGAAGGCAGAGTCACACTGAAACATGGTTGCCTTCTTATATGTCATTCTTGGAAGAGTTCTGGGTTCATAATCTCACAAGGGTCCATAGAAAATGTTGCCTTATTTTAGAGACTTCTTAGAGAGTCACAAAGCATATCAACAAAATTAAAGTTGCAAGAATCCTAAAGTAAACTGTTTAAAGTCATGTTCCTCACCAAGTTTTATAAAATTTTTAAAAAGCTTTATGTACATAAGTGTGCATATTGGAACGAAAAAGAAAATTCTTCCCTGGAAATTAATGTGACGCTTATTCCAACTGACTTTACTCCACTCCAACACTCATTCTGTGGCTCATCAACATTATTAAATAGCTTCTGTGTCTTTACATTAACACTCGGGGTGCCCTAGAAAGCCAGTAAGTGATGAGTTAGCTCTTTGAATGTTTTGAAGTCTGAAAGAAATAAAGACAACATAAAGTACTCTGGTTTTTTAGATGAGCTTACACTATGATAAATAACTAGTTCACAGAAGCAGTAAGATTAGGGAAAAGTATGGCCTCTCTCTCTAAATTTTGTTGAGGGAGGACATCCTCTTTGCAATGGGAATAACACAAACTAACAAACCAAGTCATGATAAAGCACTGCCTCTTTCCAAAGTAACGTGTAGTTTAGCACAGTGTGACAAGTGACACATAACTGGCACTTGAAAGAAGAAAGGAGCACTCACTTCTGGTTGGGGCATGAGGAAAGGTCTTAAAAGATGAGTAGTATTTTATTAGGCAAACATTGAAGGTACCTCTACAGTGGAATTCTGAAATCAGAAAAAAGCATGTACAAAGGTACAAAAGTGAAAACCTCAGGACGCATCCTGGCAACATTAAATTACATAAATAGGCCATCAGCTACAGTATATGTCTGACAATAACAGGAAGTAACGGGTAAAAAGAGATAATGTCTGAATTTTGGAAGCTCTTAAATGCTAATTTAAGAAATTTGGACGTCATTCTATAAGCAGTAAGGAGACTGATAGTTTTATGTTTTTGTTTTTTATTTTTGTTAAGGAACTGCTTTGTTCAAGGCATTGTTTCAAGAAAATTAATGCATCATTGATGTGCTGGAAAAAGTAGAATGCACAGGAAAGAGAAGCAGTTAGTCTCTCTTCCTTTATGTAGCAGATTGTATTTTCCAAGATGGTTACATCAGTGTCTCACATCCCCCCTTGTCTTCTTACAATGGGAAATGGACATTAATCCCATCAATTGATGGGGTTTATATTCCCTCTCCTTGAAGCAGAGTGGACTTTAGTGATTGCCTTGACCACTAGAGTATAGCAGAATTGATGGTATGTGACTTCTAAAACTAGACCATAAAATGCCAAGCACTTCTGCTTCATTCTCTTGCGCTGGTAGCTCTTGAAACTCACTTACCGAACTGGGAAGTCCAACCTAGAGCAATATGAGAGATCATAAGAAGAGGCCACAGTGTAGGTGTTCCAGCTGACAGACCAAATAAGGCCTCAGCCTACAACCAGCATCAACTCCCAGACATGAAAGTAGATGCCTCCAGATGTCCCCAAACCCCTGCCACAGAATAATTCCTAGTCTTCAAGTCTTCCCAGCTGAGGCCCCAAACATTGTGAAACAGAAACAAACTGAATTGTACAACTGCCTTCGACTAGGCAGTTCCCTGGAGCTAAGTGAAATTCTCAGTGAGGGACAAAGCTGCAAACCATCAGCTTGGGAATCTGTGTGGAAAACTCCAGAATCCACTACAGCCTACCCCTTGCACCACTGAGATTGACTCCTTCTCAAAGCAAGTTCACCCCACCTGAAGAAAGTTTCCACCATGTTCTGATTGGTCTTGTTTTCTGGGAAAACTCATAAGAGAAGCGTTAATGGAATGAACTACAGCTCCCACTGTTGCAACACTTGAGGCCATAACTGTTAATCAGCATTCCCCTTCCCACTGTAGATTCCCCTCATCCTTGCCTAGTGACTCTAATTCCTGCTAATTCTAATGACAGATAGACAATCCTGTACTTTAAGAGTGAATGCATGGAACAACACTCTCTTCTCCTATCTCTAAAATGCAGAATGAAATCACATTTTCCCTCCATTTTCCCCTGGCCATTTCCATTGAGACACTAGGAGCATAAACTAGGCAGGTTTCCTGGTAGAATGATCCAGACCTTCATCTCTGTGAGTCTGAACCCCTAGTTACTGTGCTCTTCTCAGGCTATGGGTGAGGGGTACAGGAGCATGAAGAGATGTCCTAAATATCAAATGTATTATTCTCTGCCCATGCTGTCTAGCAGCAGCCCTACCTCTTCTTGATGATCAGTCATTTACCTCTGCCAGTATGATGACTCCATTTTTCCCTATTGCCTCCTTGCCACGAGAAACCTAAAGTGATCAAGGGGTTTGTCAAGCATTGTGCTTCTTTCTTAGGGATAGAGAAGATGAAAATGACCTGTCCTTTACTTTGGAGGGGAACTTCTTAACAAGTTTATAACCCTGGGAAAGTTTTTGTGCTTCAGTATGTCTTTTGTAAAATAAGGACTAAACATAGTACCTATTTCCCAAATTGTTATAAAGATTTAAAAAGTTAACATATATAAAATACCTAGCATAGCTTCTAATAAAGAGCAAGCACACAATAAGTATTAACTTTGAAAATTAGCTAAATCAGACATTGTCCATGTTCTTAATTGTCTTCTACTCATAAATATCTTTGCTTTTTTTTTTTTTTTTTGCGGTACGCGGGCCTCTCACTGCTGTGGCCTCTCCCCCTGCAGAGCACAGGCTCCGGATGCTCAGGCTCAGCGGCCATGGCTCACGGGCCCAGCCGCTCTGCGGCATGTGGGATCTTCCCGGACCGGGGCACGAACCCGTGTCCCCTGCACTGGCAGGCAAACTCTCAACCACTGCGCCACCAGGGAAGCCCATCTTTGCTTTTTTTATTTACAGACAAATTAAAAAGGTTGATACCAGCCTCTGTTTACTCTATTTTTGATTGCTCTACTTGAACTAATCAAAATAAAGAGCTCTGAACAAAAGGGAGCTACAACCCTTAACAGTCAAAAAGCCCAAGAACATATCATATGAGCACTCATAACCCATCCCTTCCATCCACCAGTCCACCTTAACTCTTGGATCTTTTGAAGAAACATTTTTCAACAGCACTAACCATTATTCACATAGTTCACATTCAGAGTCTACTGAGAGTTTTATTGCTCTATAGGCATCGTTATACAATCTGCCTCAATCCTGAAATGACTAGGTTTAAGAATTTATAATAATCCTCCAACAGCATTTATTTACTAAATACATTTGACAAGTCAAGTTTCTACTTGCTACACAGGCGACAGAAATTAAGTGACCAGCTTCCAATACAAGTGCAGAGCATTCAGATTCCTTAGCTACTAAAACTGCTCAAGTGGAGTCACCTGTTCTAAATCCTCTGGAAGAACACAGAAAAAGATCAGTAAAATTTGTCCAATACTTGTTCAGAGAAAGAACACTATTAAATGGAAAGTGGTATTATGTGTGTTTGGTTAAGTCCCAACTCCACCAGTTAGGTATGCGATCTTGAGAAAGTTAACCACTGCTACCTTCAGTTTCCTCAAATGTGAAGTGAGAAGAACATTAATAGGGTTGCTTTGATTTAATGAAATAACTCCTATATTACAAATAATTGCTAATCTATAGTAACTATAATCATATATGTGAGCTATAATTATGAGAGCATATACTGGTAAAGCTACTGTTTAAACTACCTGGATTTGGGGTCTTTAAATGACTACTTTGTTGAAAATCTGTTCTCCTTATTGTTTCATAGAATTTAACACAACAAATTCCTGCATAAGGAAGAAAACTTGATTTTAAAATCCTCCTTTATAAATGGATACAACATATATTTAATGCCTTATTTTAAAACAACAGCAAATCACTTCAATTAACACAGAAAACCCATCCACTCTGCTTATTAAAGATTTCTCTCCCTGTGTTTCTCAGCATAGAAAGTACCACAACTGAACTGCACGTTGGCAGAGGTGAAAAAACATCTCCCTCATTCTTATAGGCATTGCTGTTTCCTCCCTGTTTGCATTTTTCAAATGCTAGGTCTATAGCTCCTCTGGAATATTTACCCATCTTTCTTGGGACTAAGTTTGGCCCACCCTGTCTTTATATCATAGGCTCCGATGCAAAGTAAGCAACACTAATTCATGTTAATATTAATGACAAACAGACGTTCCTCTGCTTTCCAAAGAATGAACACATGGAACAAACATTCTCTCCTCCTGCCTCTAAAACTCAGAATGAAATCTCATTTCTCCTCCATATTCCCCTGGCCATTCTACTAAGATGCTATTAGGTGAATTGAACACATTTGTGGAAACTAAAACTGAGAAGCAATGTTTTAACTTCTTTTGTAGATCTCAGAAGGCTTATCTAAAGCTGATATGTACCCAGGAAAAAAAACCATTGTATTTTCAAAAGAAAAGAAGAGAAAAGAAGAAAAAAGAAAAGAGAAAGCTCTTTAATCTCTTGCCTAGTTCCAATGAAACCTAGCCAAGAAAATATTTCAGTCAGTAAAAATTAGTACGTGAAGGTACTATACAGAAAAAAATAACCTTGTTTCCAATTATACTTTTCAAGGTCTGATCAACAATTAGTGGGAAAGTCAGGATTGCTTTATAGGACCTTCTAACTAAAAAGTAAATTGATTTCTTTTCTTAATAGATCTGGAAAATTTTTGGAAATAAAAATCATTGCTGAGTGAGGAAGTTTTATTAAAATCCTTGAAGAATGTTTCAACTGTGGACATACTGTGTTCAAGAATAAAGTTTTAATGGATCTATTAAAAATAACAAAACCAAAGTGAAACATGGATATAACACATACATGATAAGGTTGCACACTGTGGCATAATAAGGAAGTACTGACTTCAGTATTCCTTAAGTATCTTTTCTTCATCTGAGTGATTTCCTAGCACCAGACTTATAATTTGTAGATGAATACTGTGATTAAGTCATAAATACAAGTCCATTATAACAAAATAAGTGCATAAATTACATGAAGTTTGGATCATTCTAGGATCAATTCACATTTGACCAATATTTCAGTGTCTATCCAGTGACAGGAACTTTAATAAGAATTTTCATATAAGTTATTTCATTTAACCTAGTGAGTTAATAGAAGGTTGTGCTTAAAAGCATAGTCTCTAGAACCATGTTGACTAATCTTACAATTTCAGGACTATTACTTGCTACAAGTGTGATCTTCAACACACAAGCTACTTAACCTCACTGTGCCTCAAGTTTCTCATCCAAAAAAATGGGGATAACAGTTTTAACTACTTTATAAAGTGGTGTGGAGATTAAATGAAATGTATATATGTAACTTCTCAGAACAGTGTTCAGAAAATATTAGCTATTCATGAATATTCATGGAGTGAATATTATTTTTGACATATTAAATAAGGAAATCAAAGCTCAGTCATTGACTTGTCAAAATTTTCTCAGGTACCTAAGACGGAATAAGCAATTTTACATTGTCCCATTCAGAAGAATGAGTATCAGATGGTCGCACACTGATCTAATTTGGTAATTCACAATTCCTGGGTTAGTTGGGGTACATATTGGCAGCTTTAAGAGATCTCCTCACCTGCGACCTTGATTTTGAGTATAATAATGCAATGAGTGAATATTGCAGACCAAATCCTGACAGATGTGCAAACTTTTGACAGTAGGAAGCCATAAAAAAACACAAACGCAACTAGTCCTATAGGCTCAATGAAGTACCAGCTGTCTATAGTTTCAGGTATTCCACAGCATCTTGCATAAAAGGCTAATGCAAGGCAGAAAGGCAACATCCTAGAGGCAGGATTCAGCTCCCCCAGTAGGTGTCAGGCAAAACAAACAAACAAAAAACTCAGATAAGTGCACTCATAACATATGGGATCCTATACTGAGGGACCATTCTCAAAGGATATAGGCTATAAAGTTTACCATATTCTGAAATCCTGTCCATGCAGGAGCCCCAGCTCAAAATACCTAGCCAATCACAGATCATCTTGAACATAACTAATTTTACCAATGACAAAACATTTCTATATCCAACGTGCTAACTGCCATACCATCTGGTATTGGTCTAGGATGAAGAGAGCTGTAAGCTTGGATTAGACACCTCCAAAGTGTGGGAATGTGAGTAGAGCCTTTCAAAGGCTAGCCAAACCTTCTCCCTACCCAGCATGTGTATTCCATATTTGGTTATTTTTCATTTTAACTAACTGCATCCCACCCCCACTATACAGATTAAAACTGAGCACACACATAACACACAACACTACTTATGCTGAAGTGTTTTAACTTACAGACAATAAAATGTATTATTCTTTAATTCCCTAGAAATTTATTCTTCTAAACTGATGTCTTGAGTGTTTACCAGTCTGTTTCACTTGATATGTCCATTGTTGAACAGATCTTCAAATTCCTGACTTCCATTTAGGCAGTATCTCTGCAACTGATACTAGTTTCAGTAAACATTCAAAACATTCAGCATCTATTCTATCAGATATTACTATTAGATATTACCAAAATGTACACTCTGTTCTTACTTTTCTCTGTCTCCTAATACCAGTATATTTATTATTTAACTTACTGAGATCTATAGTCTCTGACCCCATTTTCTAACTTCTTTAAGACAGTAGGAAGTGATGGAGCATGTGGAAGCTAGAAAAGGAATAGTGCCAACTCAAGGTACTCACAATAAAAACTGTTGAAAAACACTATCCATATTTGCTCCCAGGCCCCCACCCACCCATAACCCTACCATGATCTCTCATTCAAACTTCCCTAAGAAGCATAAGTGATGGTAGTTCAATGGGCATTCTTCTACTTATACTCTCTTGCAACTTCTTCCTCCTTTTGGGTTCTCTGACTCTACTCTTTCTTGGATATCTACTGTCTTCTATAGCATTCCTTCTCAGTTTACTTTGGGGGTTCTGCTTTCTTTATTGACCTTAACTATTCATATTGCCCATGACTTGAACCCCATATCTCTCTTCCCCTGTACTCCTCTACCACTCTCAATCCAGTGTCTTCTGTTTCCGGTTTCTGAAATGGAATCACCATTCTCTGATTACCCAAATAGAAAGCGTAGTAATCATTCTAAGTATAATGTATTTTCCTCATTCCTCCCATATAATTAGTAAATAATTCCTCTTAATTTTACCTGCTAAATGTCTTTTTGGTTCTGTCTTCTTTTACTCTTAATGTCATTAACTTAAGTTTTAGGCTTTTGCCATTTCTTATCTGGATTACTGCAATATTCAAAATATCCTGCTTCTACACTTACCTTTCCCCTCTGGTCCTTTCTATTACAACACCAGAGAGACCTAAAATGCAAATTAAATGAAGTCATACCTCAGATTATATTATGATTTAATCAGTACTGTAGCAGATACACTCCAAACTCTTTAGCATGTGTATGAGGTATTTCATGAACTGACCACCTGACCCTTCAATCACATCTCTCACTTAATACATTGATTTTCTTGAAGAAAGTAAAATATGCCATATTGCCTATACCCTACTCCCATGCTATTATAATACAGAATATACATTCCTCCCAACTCTCACCCTGCTTAAATCTGTCCTAATGTCACCATTTAGCCCAGATTTTACCTTTTCCAGGAAGTTTTCTCTTACATTTCCAGTGGATTAAGAGACCCTCCAACAAATGTAGTCCATATTTCTGATCTCACTGAATTATGGTTTATTTGTCTACCTTCCCGACTAGACGCCTTAAGGAATGGCACTGACTCCCCAGGGACTTAACAAAGTGCTTAAAATTAAGAGTACATTAAATAGCTGCATGATGAGTGATTGCCATATAACCAGAGAGATAAAGAATACTTGTGGGTTCCTTTCTGCTCAGCATCCAGTTGACAGGCCCACAAAGAGGTCTGATTAGTACCTTTATTTAATACGTGTCCTTTAAGGATTTCACTCCATAAAAGTGACATATACAACAACTTTGCTCCTAGTAATTATTTAACACTATCAACATTTTGTAATTGATTGATTTAAAGTATGATTGAATGAATTAACTCATTCAGTTAACCCACAAGTATAAACAAGTAACTTTATGAAAATATTCTTGTTGAATTCCTAGCTCAAATAAAGGTCTCTACATTAGATGACTGGAGATAAATCTGGCAATTTCTGATGAAGTCATTCATGTCAAAACTTATGAATGACTGCTAAGCTAAAAAGTAATAATAGCTCTCATTCTTTGAATGTTTACTCAGTTTTATGTAAAGCGGATTACACACCAGTGGTTTTTAATTGGAGGGCAATTTTGCCCTCCAGGGAACGTTTAGCAATGTCTAGCAATACTTTTGGTGTCACAACTGTGGAAAAGGTGCTACTGGTATCTAGTGTGTAGAAGCCAGGAGTGTTGCTGAACATGCTACAATTCATAGGACAGTCCCTACAACAAAGAATTATTTGGCCCCAGGTGTCCATACTGCTGAGACGGTGAGGCTGAGAAACCCTGTTTAGCCCAAGGTTGTACAAGCAACCTTGTACAATGAGATGGTATTAGTTCCATGTTACAAATAAGAAAATAAGACCTTGAGAATTAAGGTTACTTGGTTACTTAGTTAATAAGTGGTGGGAACTTAGTTAATAAGCGGTGGGAACAGAATTTAAACCCCTGTCTGTGGAACCCTAAACTCACGCTCTCTCCAATACAGTATAGCCTCCACCCAAAACATTTAATAACTATCATTTTTTAGATATAAAGATAACTGTGTTGCATGTGATTATATGATGTATTGGGCAATTATATCTTCCAAAATAAAATACAGAAAACTTTAAAGTAATTGCAGATCAGTTCTTTTCAGGTGACTATCAGCAATATGTGGACTCTGTACATCTTCTTTTTAAATTTAGATTAGAAGTGATACTGTCATTCTGTGTTTCTGGTTAGTTTTATTTCTTTCTCAATAACTTAATTCAGCAATAAAGTTGTTAATGTGCAAAGCCTGAGATTAATTAAATTTATATACATGTACATGCATTATCTCTAATTCTCAAAACAACCCTTTAAGGTAGATGTTATTTTTCCCATATTACAGATAAGAAAACAATATTCTGTGCCAGCCAGCGAGCTTAATTAGTCTATGGAAAATACTGGGGAACAACATGTTGAAATAGCTTCTATAGGTTTTAAGTTATCACTAATTGTCCAAAGAACTTTCCAAAAAACTCAAATAATCCAGATCTATTTTTAAAAAATGAGAATCTATTCACTCTTTGATAGACAATGGCAGCTTTCTCTATACAAGTATTTTTTTAGCATGACCAGCTATAAGCTTCCTTTTTATAGTTTTCCTGCACTAAATTTGAGAAATTGTTCAATGGCAAACAATGGGATTGTACATGTACAATGCACCATATGAATGAGTAGAATTTTTATGATTATGGCTAATAGTACTCTTTCTGTAATCAGTAGTGATTTGACTTCCAATATACAGTATTTGCTTAATATACTTTCCTGTTCATACCTTATCATTTTTCTATTAAAGGAAATAATAACTTAACCTCCAGTTTAATAAACACAATATACATGGAACTTCCTGGAATACACATACTCACTACAAGCTGAGAATAAAATAGAAATTAATAACACTAATTTCTATGTTTAGATGTTTTCTCTTAGAAAGAACTTCTCATAATTCAGCTCTATTTAGTCACATAACTAAAACAATAAATACAATCACATGCATATTTACATATACCATGGTGTGCATGGAACAGCACATGTTTAATTCATCATAAAGATATCAAACACATATATAATAAACAAATACATATACACATATATAGCATATATTGTTGCTATACATATAGCATGTATATGTGTTTTCTATAATAAATTAAAGAAAGGGAACAAAAAAGGCACAACTCAACCAAGAAATTTTTTAAGTGTTTGCTTTTACTTAAAGGAGAATTTTATCTTACATCACCCAGTTCTGAAAAATCCCAAGGATAAAGCTTGAAAAAACAATACGAAACTTAATAGAAAAGAACATAAAAGAATATCTTAAAATGTTGCTCTTTTAACCCTAAGAATTCTTTAGAAACACATAAAGTTTAAGAGCTGGCCTCTCTCCGTGGTCCATTTATACCTCTCCTGTGCCATCTAGTGTTTTTAGGTGATTACTATGAACCAAGAATCTAGAATAACCTAACACTTTAGTTGACCATTCAGCTTGTCTGCACCCTCAGCCTCAGGCAAGCAAACAAGAAACTTAAACTTGGGCAGCAAAAGGGTGGTTTTATTGGGTTATAAAAAAATTGCAAACGAACAGGACTTTTAATAGCAAGGGAGAAAGCTTTAAAGTTAAGTTCAGAAACTGTGGCTAACAGATGTTGAGAAAATAATGCATAATGGAGCTATTGAATCTCATTAGATTCCATATACAGTATAACAAAGTAGAATTTTGATCTGAGGCCCCACATCTGGATGGGAGAAAGAAATGGAAAAAAGAGTGAAATAGAACTATCTTTCCTTATTCACAATCGAACATTTCTGCCCCTCTTGTGGTCTGGCTACTGTACCAGATTCAGTTATAGTACTCACTATTAGAAGTGGCTGCCATAGCTACTTCATTCTTTCAATAAAAACTTACTTTATTACTTTTATCAAAACATTCCACTGAAAGCACAGGCTCTCTGCATGGTGCTAGGTAGGGATCTTTTCCTTCAAGATCTTGGATTTTAATTCTCTATGGGATACTGTTGCATCAGACATAAATTGCTTAATAGATCAATATATGGAGGAATATTTTTCAAGTTATGCCTGAAATACCTGATTTGAGAAATAACTCAAATAATTGAACCCTATTTAGGGTTACTAATATACCCCTATTTACACTGAGATTAAATAGGCTAAATAAATGAAACCTAATGAGTTGATTCTATCTTGTACCAGTTTAGGATTACACCCAAAAATAATCCCTGGTCTGTATGTTCAGGTCTAATTAAAATATATTTAACCAAAATCAATTAATTGTTCTCCCCAAAAAGGTGATTGTACCCTGCTGCTTCTCATTTGAATTTCACTTCAGGTGTTTTTTTTTTTATTTTTACAGGAACTTTTATTGTAGGAAAAGAGGGGAAAAGCTGCACATGTCTACTTTCGTTCCCTGGCATTCTGAGACAGTAAAGAGTCAAGAGTCATGGATACCAACTTGGAGGAAGAAAAGGAGAGTTAGCTATCACAAATCAGCACTGAAGTTTGTGGAATAAAGTGGGCTTCACAGTGCTTTGATGGTCAATCATTGCACTGATGAATTACCAGTCTGATAACAACTATCATTTGTAGAGCTTTAAAATGTGCCAAGTCCTATACTCAGCTCTTTCTTTCCATTATCTCAACCAATCCACGTAAGTACCAAGTTGGGAAAGTGAGGCTTAATTAGATAAGTTCATGTAACTTGCCTAAGGTCACAATAGCTCATGAATGGCAGATCCAGATTCATTACTGAATTGTCTGACACTGAGATGGATGCTCTAAACCACTCCCTCCCAGCAATGGAGACTGAGAAAGAGTCTATCAGAAAGTCAAAACCCCTGATTTACATTTCTTAGGCTGGTGCCTCCCCAGTCATACAAAAAAATATGTCCATAAAATAAAAATTCTAGAATTGTGTCAGAATTTAAGACCATTCTTCTGAGATGCAACACAACATCTCCTTTTGGATCAGCCCAGTGGGCTTTCTCATCTGGCATTGTCTTGAGATCACTTCTTGTCAATACCTTTGTGATAATCAGCAAAACTAATAGCATTCCAACTCAAACTCAGTTCTCCTTCTCAGCAGCACAAACCCTCCCTGCTATGCAGTGACGTCCAAGCCTCATTCAAGGGCAGTATAAGCAAACTCATTAACTAAGGTTACCCAGGATTTAATTCCAAGGCACTAAATATACCCTGCTAGGATTAATTATAAGCAAATCCCATCTTGGTAGATTGAACCAGGTTTAAAGTATTCAAAAAACTTTTTCAGGTATGATTTGTCTTCACTACTCTCTGTTAGTTCAGTAACACTCAAGGTCAATGCTTGGAATTGTTCTTCTACCATTCACCCTAAATCCCAAACTGAAAAATTTACTAAAATAAAATACATGTTTCATTTCTGGAGGAACAGGATCTTTATCTGGTTGGGTCCCTAATCTATCCACTTTGGATTCTGATAAAAATTATTCTTCAAACAGACGAGTGTCCAATAAAATTCTACCTTTAGAAATCCTGTTTTCTTTCTTTGTTGTTCTCCTCCCTCCCGTGATTTTCCCCTACTTTTCTTAGCACACAAGCCCCAGCTGGAAGACCATTCTTCCTTGAAGAACTGGTCACTATATGCCTTTCGCCATATTTCTGTTTCAGAGATGCCACTATGGAGGGAATTGTGTGTCCCCCTAATATTCATATGTTGAAGACTTAACCTCAATATGACGGTATTTGGATCTTTAGAAGATAATCTGATTTAGATGAGGTCCTGAGGTTGGGGACCTCATGATGGGATTAGTGCACTTATAAAAAGAGACACCAGAGAGCTGTCTCTCTTTTTATCTCATGGAGGATGCTTCCCTCCCTGTAGACAGAGCTCCATTGTAGACAGAGCTCCATTGGGGGGACACTCCTCAGTGACACCCCAGTGGAGGTGGAGCGGTCTGTCTAATGAATGAGTCTGGGGGTAGGAACAAGGTGTGCCTACTCTGCCCTTCCTCTTCAGTTTTTAATTTAATTTAATTCAATTTAATATTTTTATACAGCAGGTTCCTATTAGTTATCTATTTTATACATATTAGTGTATATATGCCAATCCCCATCTCCCAATTCATCCCACCACCAAGCCACCCACCACTTTCCCCCGCTAGGTGTCCATACCTTTATTCTCTACATCTGTGTCTCTATTTCTAACTTGCAAACCAGTTGGTTCATCTGTATCATTTTTCTAGATTCCACATATATGCGTTAATATACGATACTTGTTTTTCTCTTTCTGACTTACTTCACTCTATTACAGTCTCTAGGTCGATCCACGTCTCTACAAATGACCCTATTCATTCCTTTTTATGAGTAATATTCCATTGTATATATGTACCACATCTTCTTTATCCATTCATCTGTCAATGGACACTTAGGTTGCTTCCATGGCCTGGCTATTGTAAATAGTGCTGCAGTGAACATTGGGGTACATGACTCTTTTTGAATTATGGTTTTCTCTGGATATATGCCCAGTAGTGGGATGGCTGGGTCATATGATAATTCTATTTTTAGTAATTTAAGGAACCTCTACACTGTTCTCCATAGTGGCTGTATCAATTTACATTCCCACCAACAGTGCAAGAGGGTTCCTTTTTCTCCACACCCTCTCCAGGATTTGTTGTTTGTAGATTTTCTGATGATGCCCATTCTAACCAGTGTGAGCTGACACCTCATTGTAGTTTTGATTTGCATTTCTCTAATAATTAGTGATGTTGAGCAGCTTTTCATGTGCTTCTTGGCCATCTGTATGTCTTCTTTGCAGAAATGTCTATTAGGTGTTCTGCCCATTTTTGGATTGGGTTGTTTGTTTTTTTAATATTGAGCTTCATGAGCTGCTTATATATTTTGCAGATTAATCCTTTGTTGATTCATTTGCAAATATTATCTGCCATTCTGAGAGTTGTCTTTTTGTCTTGTTTATAGTTTCCTTTGCTGTGCAAAAGCTTTGAAGTTTCATTAGGTCCCATTTGTTCATTTTTGTTTTTATTTCCATTACTCTAGGAGGTGGGTCAAAAAAGATCTTGCTGTGATTTATGTCAAAGAGTGTTCTTACTATGTTTTCCTCTAAGAGATTTATAGTGTCTGGTCTCATATTTAGGACTTTAATCCATTTTGAGTTTATTTTTGTGTATGGTGTTAGGGATTGTCCTAATTTCATTCTTTTACATGTAGCTGTTCCGTTTTCCCAGCACCACTTGCTGAAGAGACTGTCTTTTCTCCATTGTATATCCTTGCCTCCTTTGTCATAGATTAGTTGACAACAGGTGTGTGGGTTTATCTCTGGGCTTTCTATCTTGTTGCACTGATCTATATTTCTGTTTTTGTGCCAGTACCATACTGTCTTGATTACTGCAGCTTTGTAGTATAGTCTGAAACCAGGGAGTCTGATTCCTCCAGCTCTGATTTTTTCCTCAAGATTGCTTTGGCTATTCGGGGTCTTCTGTGTCTCCATACAAATTTTAAGACTTTTTGTTCTAGCTCTGTGAAAAATGCCATTGGTAATTTGATAGGGATTGCATTGAATCTGTAGATTGCTTTGGGAACTATAGTCATTTTCACAATATTGATTCTTCCTGTCCAAGAACATGGTATACTCTCCATCAGTTTGTTTCATCTTTGATTTCTTTCATCAGTGTCTTATAGTTTTCTGAGTATATGTCTTTTACCTCCTTAGGTAGGTTTATTCCTAGGTATTTTATTCTTTTTGTTGCAATGGTAAATGGGATTGTTTCCTTAATTTCTCTTTCAGATTTTTCATCATTAGTGTATAGGAATGCAAGAGATTTCTGTGCATTAGTTTTGTATCCTGCAACTGTACCAAATTCACTGATTAGCTCTAGTAGTTTTCTGGTGGCATCTTTAGGATTCTCTATGTATAGTATCATGTCATCTGAAAACAGTGACAGTTTTACTTCTTCTTTTCCAATTTGTATTGCTTTTATTTCTTTTTATTCTCTGATTGCCATGGCTAGGACTTCCAAAACTATGTTGAATAATAGTGGTGAGAGTGGACATCCTTGTCTTGTTCCTGATCTTAGAGGAAATGCTTTCAGTTGTTCACCATTGAGAATGATGTTTGCTGTGGGTTTGTCGTATATGGCCTTTATTATGTTGAGGTAGGTTCCGTCTATGCCCACTTTCTGGACACTTTTTATCATAAATGGGTGTTGAATTTTGTCAAAAGCTTTTTTTGCATATATTGAGATGATCATACGGTTTTTATTCTTCAGTTTGTTAGTATAGTGTATCACATTGATTGATCTGTGTATATTGAAGAATCCTTACATCCCTGGGATAAATCGCACTTGACCATGGTGTCTGGTTTTGGTATCAGGGTGATGGTGGCCTCGTAGGATGAGTTTGGGAGTGTTCCTTCCTCTGCAATTTTTTGGAAGAGTTTGAGAAGGATGGGTTTTAGCTCTTATCTAAATGCTTGATAAAATTCACCTGTGAAGCCATCTGGTCCTGGACTTTTGTTTGCTGGAAGATTTTTAATCACAGTTTCAATTTCAGTACTTGTGATTGGTCTGTTCATATTTTCTACTTCTTCCTGGTTCAGTCTTAGAAGGTTATACCTTTCTAAGAATTTGTCCATTTCTTCCAGATTGTCTGTTTTATTGGCATAGTGTTGCTTGTAGTAGTCTCTTAAGATGATTTGTATTTCTGTGGTGTCCGTTGTAACTTCTCCTTTTTCATTTCTAATTTTATTGATTTGAGTCCTCTCCCTCTTTTTCTTGATGAGTCTGGCTAAAGGTTTATCAATTTTTCTTTTAATCTTCTCAAAGAACCAGCTTTTAGTTTTATTGATCTTTACTACTATTTTCTTTGTTTCTATTTCATTTATTTCTGCTCTGATCTTTATGATTTCTTTCCTCCTACTAACTTTGGGTTTTGTTTGTTCTTCTTCCTCCAGTTCCTTTAGGTGTAAGTTTAGATTGTTTCTTTGAGATTTTTCTTGTTTCTTGAGGTAGGATTGTATTGCTATAACTTCCCTCTTAGAACTGCTTTTGCTGCATCCTATAGGTTTTGGATCATTGTGTTTTGATCATCATTTGTCTCTAGGTATTTTTTTATTTCCTCGTTGATTCCTTCAGTGATCTCTTCGTTATTTAGTAACATATTGTTTAGCCTCCATGTGTTTGTGTTTTTTACAATTTTTTCCCCTGTAATTGATTTCTAATCTCATAGCATTGTAGTCAGAAAAAATGATTGATATTATTTCAATTTTAATTGGAATTCCAATTTCTTCTCCCAATTTTCTTAAATTTACCAAGGCTTGATTTGTGACCCAAGATGTGATCTATCCTGGAGAATGTTCTATGTGCACTTGAGAAGAAAGTGTAATCTGCTGTTTCTGGATGGAATGTCCTATAAATATAAATTAAGTCCATCTTGTCTAATGTGTCATTTAAAGCTTGTGTTTCCCTATTAATTTTCTGTCTGGATGCTCTGTCTATTGGTGCAAGTGAAGTGTTATAGTCCCCCACTATTACTGTGTTACTGTCGATTTACTCTTTTATAGCTGTTAGCATTTGCCTTATGTACTGAGGTGCTCCTATGTTGGGTGCATATATATTTATAATTGTTATATCTGCTTCTTGGATTGATCCCTTGATCATTATGTAGTGTCCTTCTTTGTCTCTTGTAACATTCTTTATTTTAAAGTATATTTTATCTGATATGAGTATTGCTACTACAGCTTTCTTTTGATTTCCATTTGCCTGGAATATCTTTTTCCACCCCCTCACTTTCAGTCTGTATGTGTCCCTAGGTCTGAAGTGGGTCTCTTATAGACAGCATATATATGGGTCTTGTTTTTGTATCCATTCAGTGAGCCTGTGTCTTTTGGTTGGAGCATTTAATCTATTCACATTTAAGGTAATTATCAATATGTATGTTCCTATTACCATTTTCTGAATTGTTTTGGGTTTGTTTTTTGTAGGTCCTTTTCTTCTCTTGTGTTTCCCACTTAAAGAAGTTTCTTTAGCATTTGTTGTAGAGCTGGTTTCATGGTGCTGAATTCTCTTAGCTTTTGCTTGTCTGTAAAGCTTTTGATTTCTCTGTCAAATCTGAATGAGATCCTTGCTGGGTAGAGTAATCTTGGTTGTAGGTTCTTCCCTTTCATCACTTTAAATATACCGTGCCACTCCCTTCTGGCTTGTAGAACTTCTCCCAAGAAATCAACTGTTAACCTTATGGGAGTTCCCTTGTGTGTTATTTGTCATTTTTCCCTTGTTGCTTTTAATAATTTTTCTTTGTTTTTAATTTTTGTCAATTTGATTAGTATGTGTCTTGGTGTATTTCTCCTTGCATTTAAGCTGCCTGGGACTCTCTGCACTTCCTGGACTTGGGTTGCTATTTCCTTTCCCATGTTAGGGAAATTTTTTACTATAATCTCAAGTGTTTTCTCAGGTCCTTTCTCTCTCTCTTCTCCTTCTGGGACCCCTATAATGCGAATGTTGGTGTGTTTAATGTTGTCCCAGAGGTCTCAGGCTGCCTTCAGTTCTTTCCATTCTTTTTTCTTTATTCTGCTCTGCGGCAGTGAATTCCACCACTCTGTCTTCCAGGTCTCTTATCTGTTCTTCTGCCTCAGTTACTCTGCTACTGACTCCTTCTAGTGTATTTTTTTCATTTCAGCTATTGTATTGTTCATCTCTGTTTGTTCTTTAATTCTTCTAGGTGTTTTTTCTTTAATTCTTCTAGGTCTTTGTTAAACATTTCTTGCATCTTCTCTATCTTTGCCTCCATTCTTTTTCGTAGGTGCTGGATCATCTTCACTATCATTATTTTGAATTCCTTTTCTGGAAGGTTGCCTATCTCCACTTCATTTGTTTTTCTGGGATTTTATCTTGTTCCTTCTGGTACATAGCCCTCTGCCTTTTCTTTTTGTGTATCTTTCTGTGAATGTGGTTTTTATTCCACAGGCTGCAGGACTGCAGTTCTTCTTGCTTCTGCTGTTTGCCCTCTGGTGGATGAGGCTATCTCGAGCTGTCTCTCTCTTTTTGCCATGTGAGGACACAGTGAGAAGGTGGCTGTATGTAAATCAGGAACAGAACCACACAAATCACCAGAACTCAACCACACTAGCCCTCTGATTTTGAACTTGCAACTTCCAGAACTTTGAAAAAATAAATTTCTGTTGTTTAAGCCACCTAATCAACGATATTTTGTTATAGCAGTCCAAGCAGGCTAATACAGATGCATAATCCACATTATTAAATATACCTAACATCTGGTTCTGGGAGTCACATTATCCACCAATGCACATTTTAACATAATTAAGATCTGATTTTATATATTATCAGATAAGACATTGCCCCCATCTAGTGTCAACTTTTAGTCCACAATAATTTTGGTGAGGAGGAAAGTTTTGCAGCAAACAAGAGAGACTAGGGCAAAGAAGTCACATAAATATCAGTCCAGCAATGCACACAGAATAGATATAGGGAAAAGTCAAAATCTAAAACCAGTGATGCAAGAGAGAAAGGATGATCAAGTAAGTGAAATGAGTATTGACATATTTGTACTGAAAAAGAAGTTTACAGACTTTTGCTTCCTTCA
Source organism: Neophocaena asiaeorientalis asiaeorientalis (assembly GCF_003031525.2). NCBI lineage: Eukaryota > Metazoa > Chordata > Mammalia > Artiodactyla > Phocoenidae > Neophocaena > Neophocaena asiaeorientalis. The sequence continues at coordinate 5,784,949 of NW_020173215.1, forward strand.
ACAGTCAACTGATCTATAATCCACTATCTGAACAAAGGCCTACTCGTAACATCATAAACCTAGGCAAGCCCTCAAGAAAGACCCACTCCTGACCTGCTGAGGGCCACGATTTTTCATCTGAAAATTAAGAGAATAAATTGAGGATTTATTGACTTGAGTCCCACAGACTTCTGTGAGATCCATACATGGAATTCAGAGTGCTATATATCTTTTGAAACTTTAGTAAAAGCTATGGCTATATGTACTTTTCTACTGCACACAAAATTACACACACACACACAAACACACATACATATATAAATACTCATTATTCTTGGAAGATAATCTGGAGTTTTCATTAGTTTCTCAGAAAAGGTTATTTACACCAAAGTATTTTAAAACAACGATAGAGAACTAAGAAGTGGTATCATTATAGATCCTTGATTTAAAGGGGAAATTGTCAATAAGAAAGTATGCCCCTTGATGGGATGGAGAGCAAGGCTCCAACCCCAGGTGAGAATAACCAAAATGTCAAACTAAAAAGATGGGGTTCCTGAAACCTCTGAACTGAGAGTCTGAACAATGTCTCAGAAATGGAGACTAGGGTAGAAGATCAGTCCCTATAACTGGGCCAATGTGGGAAAAAAAGAGGGAAGAAATACAGCTAACGTGTAGGACAGAACCCAAGGTTCATTCCTGGGAACCAAATTCCGGACCTAAGGAGATTCTCCGAAGCTCAACATGCACAGAGCTGCTCCAGACCTTATGTCCATGAAAATACATAAATTCTAACCCCATCCAGATTCTTAAGAGCAACTACTATCATTGATAAACTTCCTGCCTAAGGCAATGGGAATGAGTGAGCCTGTAAGGACCTGTGGTTGGAGGGGTGAGGCAAGCTTAGGAAATGAATAAGAGCTAACACAATAGAAGTGACACCTTTAAGACCTTGAGCCTCATGTTCCTGCGCTTTAGTCCTCTTAGCATTTTCTAAGGAAATAATATCCTACTTGACGTATTTTAAGTTCATCCACTTTCCTAAACCTTTATCATCTAGCTCTAGCAGTAAATTCCAGATCTTCAAAGATAAACCTCAGTGCAGCTGATCAAAGAAATGGTAGTTCTAAAAGGAGTTTAATTAGTACTATGTCAGATAGTCTTTTCCATTGATTAGTGGAAAAGAGCAGAATTTTAATTACATTATAACTAAACCAAGACTCTCTTTAAAACAGAAAGAATATCTTATCTTTAATTCCAAAGGGATAAAAGAAGGGGAAAATATGTAGAATGCAGCTTTTATGATTGACTTCTCACAATTTTCTACTATTAACAATTGCACTTTATAGTTGGTCCTCATTACCCTAGATATAAAGGGTAGAAGGAAAGAACACAAAGCATTATTTTTAGTGTAGCCCAAAGCCCATTAGTTTAAAAGTGTCAATGTTTTATGGTTTTAAGAAGCTGTATAAGTTGCCCTTATTTGTGTAAGTTCATTTTCCAAATGTGTGACCACAGATGTCTATTGTTCATGAGGAAAGTTCACCCTGAGCTGCAAGTGAATCAGTACAATTGAGCTCTCAGCTAAGCGGCAGCCTCTGCCACTCTAGCCATTGTGTAAGTGGCCCTAAATTTGATACAGGGGCAAATACTTTTTAATTGTTTTCCCAGGGGGAGAAAGTTCTTTTCAAGGAGCACAGGCCAGCAATGATTTTTTTTTTTTAATTCTTTCTGACACTGCATTTTTTTTTACACAAAAGAATCTAAGACTGCAATTTTTAACTTCCTTTTGTTAAAACTGTTTAAAAGACCTACTAACCTGTGTCCTTAAAGCCCTGCTTTATTTTGCTCCAATAGCATTAAAATCTTCCTCCACTCTGCTCAGCAATTTCTCCTTTCTAAAGCAGCATGGTAATTCATCGTTTATATTCCCAGAGAACTCCACAGGCAGACAAGCTCCTACAATTTCAGCCTATTCTTTAGAATTAGTGTGAAGGTTACCTTCTTCTGTCTTCTTAGTCACTTAGTGTCTTTCACAATTATTTTAGGTACAACATAGCCTCAGAGAAGCTATTCAGATTAGTGAATAAATCTTTCAATTTATTCCCCCAACAAAAATTAATAACTAGCAGGAAGGATCCTTGTGATGGAACTGTTCTGTATCTTGACTGTGATGGTGATCACATGAATCTGCACATGTAACAAAATTGAATAGAGCTAAATATACAGACACATACATATGTACAAATGAGTCTATGTAAAACTCATGAATCTAAATAAGGCTGATGGATTATATCGATGTCAATTTTCTGGTTATGATATAGTATTTATGCAAGATGTAACCGCTGGGGGAAAGTAAGTGAAGAGTATATGGATCTCTTTATCTTATTTCTTACAATTGCATGTGAATTTAAAATTATCTCAAAATAAAAAGTTTTTAAAAATCATTAACAAATTGTACATTTTGGAATGCTTTGAATTTCACCACCTAAAAAGAGATTATTTCAGAAATACTTAAAAGACAATGAAAATGTACAATATAGCTAGTAATAATCACCTCTGCTCTGCCCTTTCCTGATGCATGATTATGAATTGCCACTACGAGTAAAAGGGCCCCAAGCCCCTTAGCAGAGCCAGTATATGTCATTTTTAATCTGGTTTTAAAAAACGTAACCTGGTTTTGATTATGTGCCTGAGTTTGGCTGCAACGGGATCTCCAGTTGGCTTCTGAGTTTCCTAAGGTAGCCTCACCAATCATTCTAATTTCATTTGTGTGTTCATATGTGCCGGATCACAGCCATGATGGAAGGAGATCCTATATTGACGTTACAGACTCTACTTCTCACAAACACAAATGGTTACAGAAAAACATCTAAGAAGTGGATGTCTTCCTAAGATATTAAAAGAGAGATGTCCTGATTAGCAGATGCAAACTATTATATACAGAACGGATAAATAACAAGTCCCTACTGTATAGCACAAGGAACTATATTCAATATCCTGTGATAAACCATAATGGAAAAGAATATGAAAAAGAATGTATATATATGTGTAACTAAATCACTTTTCTATACAGCAGAAATTCACACGACATTGTAAATCAACTATTCTTAAATAAAATAAATTTTTTAATGAGGGAGATGTCCTTTAAATTTTTCTCCTGCAATTTTCCAAAACTAATTCTTGTGGCCTATACCATATAAATAGGAGAAATGGATGAGTTCAACTAATAAAATGAAGTTGTCAGCTAAATTTTCTAGCATTGCAGTTAGATCCCAGTTTAACACTGAAATGAAATTGCTTTAAAAAATTTTATATCCATTTCTGCCATCCTGTCTCTACAGTCTCCGAAGCTGTGCAAATTAAGAGACATAATCTCACTTCATCTTCAAACTTGAAACATAAGGAAGCTTAGTCTCTTTAAAAGTAATCTCCCCTCCCACAAATCTTGACACCTTTCAAAAGCAGGGTTGTGAAGGTTTGGCTTCAAACTTCTGAACATGTTAATCAGATTGCTCAATCAGAACTGTCTAGGACTTAAAGAAGAAAATTGCAGACTGTGTCTAAATTTTTTACAAAATCACACATGCATGCCAGAAAACATCACAGAACTATAAATTCAAGCAAAATAATCAGCGCTTGCAGCTGCAAGAGAGCTAGCAATTTTTTCAAATGCTGTCCACAGATAAAATGATCCAAACAGGCACTTACACAGAGTACCGATTCTGATACGAGAAGAATGAGGCTGGAATATGGCTATTTGTTTTCTTCAGTGGGGTCCATTTTCAAATACCATTTTCCTCCAGTTGTTCAAAGTAGCTGTTATGGTCCCAAAAATAATGATTAATAATACGTTGAGTCCCAGGCTCTGCCTTCTCCAATGATAATTTACAAGCAACGACCCTCTTATCCAAACACCCCAAAGTTGTATGTAAGAGTAAGAGCCACAACAGGACCTCAAACACTGTAAATGTCTAGGATAAAAAGTATCAGCCTAGTAAATCTTCTATAATGTGAACTAATTAGAGGGAAAGTTACACAAATTACTGGAAAAACTAAAATACAGGCTATTTTAAATTAAATATTGTTACTTTTATTCATATAAAACTAACATTTACATTTTAATTTACACTTATATGTGTGTATACACATATGTTACATGAAAGTATATAATACAGTCAATATGAAAAATCCTTAGCCAGTTCCTAGCAACTTTTTTTTTTTTTCTTTTTTTGCGGTACGCGGGCCTCTCACTGTTGTGGCCTCTCCCGTTGCAGAGCACAGGCTCTGGACGCGCAGGCTCAGCGGCCATGGCTCACGGGCCCAGCCGCTCCGCGGCATGTGGGATCTTCCCGGACCGGGGCACAAACCCGTGTCCCCTGCATCGGCAGGCGGACTCTCAACCACTGCGCCACCAGAGAAGCCTCCTAACAACTTTTTCGTGGTCATTCAAAATTGCTTAGCGATTGTCTTGATTCAAAATTACAGAATATGTTTAATCTAAAAGAATAATCTGTCTTAATAACTGCATAGAGGTGATTTTATATTACCATAACTTTTTATTCTGTTTGCTTCCTTTATGTCAATGGAAAGCCTGCTGTGAGTGGATAAACTAGAGAAGTATTTGCAAGGAAAAACATGAAGGCATTTTGTTCCCTTAAGTAGTTTTACTATTTCCCTCTGCAGTTTTGTTTACACTAGCAGTTTAGGAAGCTGTTTCTTTAATAGGACTTCCTCCTACATAGGAAGCCTATTTCCATCCCCACTCCCTCCAAAATTTCAAATTACCATACAATCACAACAATGAGTTTTGACCGTAGCCTAAACAGTATAATAATGCTGATTTTTCCCATCATTTCCATCACCTGGGGCATTAAAGGAAGCACTTGGTTTCCTATCCTCATTTCCTGTGCATTCTAATGCCAAGGCTTGGATCAGCAAAAACTGGCTCATCTCCAGGCTCATTTAGAGAGATGCACAAGAAGCTGTGGTCAGCATCTGCCTACAAGATGGCTTGTCTGGAAAGGGTTAAAGTAAAGTCAGGCTATCGGTCTCCTGCCACTGTTCCCAGCATTTGCATCAGTCACAGGAAGTGATGTCACACACCTGCAATGCACATGCAAACTGTGAACACTTCGCCAACATTGAATTTGAGTCTCCCACCCAAAATCATGCCCAGCTGCCTCACACTGAGTTCCTCCACTGCGAAACTGGCTAGTCTGCATAGCACTGAAAGAATGGATGGTCTTATGCTAACAGCAGCTAAGTAGATTCAAGTTTGAAACCACCAAGCTGTGTATAGTTTTGTTTTTATCAATTACTTCTTGCCATTTCTAGAATCACAGAGAGGGAACATAGCACTCTCATTTCACAAATAATTAAATCATACCTCTACTGTAGCTTTCACCAATTGTTCTTTCTCATCAGACTTAAGGGAAGGGGCTGGGATTTAAAGCACTTTTCTATCGCTAGAGCGATAGAAAATGGATGGACAGATGGGTGAATTCTTAGAAACCATTTCACAGAGCTACCTTGGATGGTGTGGTCAATTTACTCAATTTTTCTAGAACCAAGATTTGGAATAATAAATGGGTATAATTAATAGCATCTTCCTCAAAGGACTGTTGAGCAGATATCTTGAGATAATGCTTTTCCAAAGTTCTATACAAAGCCAGACACATAATAAGGATTCCATAAACATTAGTTTGCTGTTATTTTGATAGTGATAGTCATATATTTCTCCTTGTTACTAAGACTCACCAACCTCTTGGTTCATCCTACCTAAGTGTCAAGGGCTTTACCCCCTGACTTGTGATCTTCCTCTCTTTCCCTAGATCTACCATCAGTCTGGGGTGACATCAACATTCACAAGAACAACTCATCAAGCCGTTTCTTCATACTTCACTGATCTTTTCATCTCCAATAACTTGCACTTTTTTCTTTCAGCTATATATGTCCTCTGACCATACACATTCTCTCTGGAATCAGTCTACTTAGATAGAAATGCTAGTTCCATCAGTAGTTATAGCTATGTAACCAGCTACACATTTTTCAGGTTCCCTAAAAACTTTAGTTACCTCATTTGCTAAATGGGATTATAAAGGTATTTACTTCACAGTGCTTCATATATAGTAATACTCCATTATTGTTAGTCTTATTATTCTTATCCCCCAGACTACACCACCTCTGAAATATGGAACCCCAACACTAAATGTGTAATGTTTGGACACAAGTTATTCCACCTCTTTTACTACAGTAAATAGCTGAAAATAAACTAGAAATAAAAAGGGAAAATAAGAAAACACAGAAGTGCCTAAAGAAAATAAAAGAGTTTCAAAATATAATCATTGGGCACCCAAAAATTAACAATGATTATAATAGTTTACATTAATTGATAATATATATAGTGTACTTGGAGTAATACCTGATTCAAAAGTATACCAAAACAAGTACATTACGTAAATTATGAATGCTTACTATGTATGGGCACAATTCTATGTGCATTCCATGATGTGTCTTGCACATACAGGTGAGAAAACTGAGGTTCAGAGAAACTCAGTAACTTACCCAAGTTACATGTCTAGCACATTGCAGAGCTGGGATTCAAATCTACAGACACAAGGCCACATTGACCGTTCATGTATGGTGGAGCTGGAATTCAGACCCAGTCATTCTGATACCAGAACCTGTGCTCTTAATTACTTTTGTCTCTCCCTAAATTACCTAACACCCCAGAATACAGTGACAGTAGCTTAAAGAATGTACACACACATACATTTGTTCAATCAAATTTTCATATCAAACTATTTCATTTCAACCAATTTGCTTTTGGCTAAAGTTTATGCTATTTTCAGCCCCAAGAACCCTGTCCTTCAGGGTCAGTGTTAGACTTCATATGTGGGACCCTGTCAGGTTTTCCGGGGCTTGCACAGATGCAGACTGGGCCCTTAGTCTCAGCATATCTTTCCTGTTTTCCAGAATTCTGGAAAAATTCACTGATGGATGAAGACTTCTACCCAGACATAATTGAACAAGTACAATGGCAACAAGTATTTTTCTGGGTTCCCTTCTGCCTCCACTGAGTCAGCTTCTTTTCAATACAAAGATGTCTGGTGACAACTATGGAAGAACAGGTTTTCCCACCACCATGGGTGTCGCGACCTGGGCTACACAAGGTCCAGCTTGTAGATAATCAACTTCCAAGTCATTCTGTCTGGAGTTTCTGTGCAGCAGTGGACCCCAGGTACATCTTTTCTACAGCTACCTGGCACTCATTTTTTAGGTTCGACTCCTGAGTTCCCTCCAGGGCCACAAAGTAAAGGAAGTAATGATTCTTCCTTGGCCACCACTCTTCCTAAAGCAGAGTCACTTGATAGTTCTACACCCGCCCTCAGAACAAAGGAACAGTTTCCTGTTGTTAGCTGAGGTGTTTGTTAGGCTCTGGAGTGAGCAGCCAGGCAAGGTATGAGAGTGGAGGCAGCAATTTTCTAGTGCTGCTGTTTGTGGTCTTTGGTTTCTTGGAGCAGGACTTCAGGAGTTAGGATGAAGAGGGCGAAATAACATTTTAGTCTATAATTCAGCAGTAACCGTCAATGATGATCTTATTGAACACATCGTTAGTCTTTATCAGCTTTGCCCTCTATTTCAGCACAGTACCATCATACAGGGGAGATAATTACTTAAGAAGACATTTCTTTTTGTTTGAACTGTCTTCTCAAAGTCTTTTCTCAACAATTACAGATCATAAAGAAGAAAAGATACCTCCTGTATATGACAGAATACCCTCATCTATAAATCAGTTAAAAGAAAAAACATAAAGATTCAGCTTTAAATTTCTAAGTGTGATGCTGAAAATGTCATCACAGGGATTAAAAATAGTTACACAAATTATTGAATGAAATTTGCCTTTAGATACATAAGGAAGTGCCCTAGCTTCTTTGCAAATAAGGATTATCAGCACACAAGCCTGGTTAGCAAAAACTGTCACGAGAAACTAAATCAGCTTTGTCAATGACACCCACATCTTATACTTCCTTACCCTAACCCATTCTTGTCTTAAGTCTCTTACCCCTTGGAAACATGTTTCTCCTCTGTGTTTGAGGCAATTTGGGGTGCTTGGCCTGAAGTAGGACTCTAATAACAACAAAAGCAACAAAATGAATAAAGAGATAAAGAAGATGGAAAGTAATAAAAAGTATATATGATTTTCAAGGTGTCATAGACCTAATAATTCTAGATATTTGTTCTTTATTACAATATTTCAATGTATTTAACTGTATTCATAATATTTTTTCTTTATTAAAATATGAATTTTGGTCACTAGCATTCTTAAGCAATTCTCTTAACCTTTTTGATTTTTCTCAGCTGTAAAACAAGACAATTTCTCTACATGATCTCAAAAATCACCCAGCTCTCTGAGAGATCTTCAATAAATTTACCTTGATTTCACCTGAGATCAACTTAATCCACAGTCTGTTTGGATTATTTAGAATCAAGTGTTAAACCAAACTAAGTCAAAATTTTCATCAGATTGCACAAAAACAATGGAGATCAATAGGATATTAAAACATCAAAGTAATTCTTCAGAATAATTTTTGCTTCATGGAGAATGATTGCTAATAGTTAAAAAGGAACTAGGTTCTGCCAGCTCTCAATCTTTCAGTGTTTGAGGAAATATTCAGTTATCACTACCAAACTTAAAACCCAGCTCTGCCCACAAACAATAAGGGCCCGCCCACAGGCAGTTGAAATACACACATACAAACACATATATATGCACAAAGTTCTTCTGCCCTGTCCCTAAACAAATAGAAATTTTCATTCTATTTTTACATCTTTTATAATACCCTGCTTAACAGAGCGTGGCACAAAAAGTCATGCATCAACATCAGCTCCTGACAATGCTCGTTATATGCCCAAGGCACATATTCAGATAAAGGGCATTTTGCAATTCCCTGAGTTGAATATTCTCCTTTAGACGCTTCCAGCTGAGTCACTATTTCTAATTCTTCTCAGTCCACAGATCTACTAGTGCAACACAAAACCACAGAAATGTCGAAAACAAGTGTTGGAAATAAGGATGGTAAAATCCCAAGTGCACGTATGAAAGAAAAAATGTGTATAAAATTGCTTCCAAACATATAAAATATATTTATTCTCCATTTGTAATATTTGGATTCCAGAGGAATTAAAGACTGAGAATTAAAATAATGCATCAATTAGAGAGCAAAAAATGCATCATTTTGGCTCAGTCTGTCATCTGTGGTGAATCATATTTATTTTTAGTTTAACCCAATTTAAGCATAAAAATGAAATAGCTCAGAAAAGCAGAAGACAGCAATAATCTCCTGACTCCTTAACAATTATTAGGACACATGACCCTCTAACTCTACACAACTGTCCTAACAATTTTCAAGAAGTTAGTATTTCTACTCAGCTCTCACATGTGAAAAGTTGTTGAAGTATTGAAATTTCTAAAATAATATCTTATAAACAGTATGTATGGAAAATAATTCACATTTATACTAATAGGCAAGCAGTAGCCAGACACATGTGGTACTCTATATTGTGATTATATTCTAGATGAGTAAGAACTAATCTTTACCTCTTTAATATTTCATGATCTATATACTTTTCTAGTTTCCCTCCTCACATCCACTTTAATTCCATTTAATCTTCACAGCAATAAGGCAAAGTAAGTATTCTTATTTTCAGTTTATAACTGGAAAACAAAAAAGCAACCTAGGTAAGGGAGGTTAAGTAACTTATTCAAAGTCTCACTACTGCTATGTGACAGAATTAGTAACCAAACATAAGGCAATATGACTCTAACATAGAGTAGATTACATCAAAAAAAAAAAAGAAAAGAAAAGAAAAGAAAACCCAACCAAACAACAAGTCACCTAAGGATCTCCAATACCTAAAAAAATTAACTTGATCTCACTTCGCCAGAACTCTTCCATTCAGACAGCCTAGTGCCAAGGCTTGTATCATAGGATACGTTATTAAATTTCCTCTATGAAGTGTCAGACTGAAAATATATCTAAGCAAACAATATAAGCCATCAACAACAACCTTGCCTTCCAAAGAAATCTGTGGTGTACAGCATATCCCCGAAAACTTTTATCCGTAAGTGTGACATTCAATGTCTCTCAAAACTGTATTTTCATTATTTAACAATTTTTTCCAAAATCTTAAGTTTCATTTAATCTAAAGTTTGGAAATAAGATGACAGACTTTTCTTAAATCCTATGCCTTGTTTCTTCCTCTTTTTTTCCCATTTTAAAATGCCTATTTTTCATTGTTTTATACGTACTAAACATTCAATATCACTAAAAACTACTAAGGTTTTACATACAGAAAACATGAGTCTCTGAGTTTAAAGATTTCATTATATGGTAAGGGTAGGGAAGCAAAAAATAAAGACCTTCAGAATTGCTGTGTATATTTACATGATCCTCTGTAAGCAGCAGTATCAGCTACTAATTACTGAGTGCCTATTATATGCCAGGTACTGTATCAAGTACTTTATGTATCTGATCTTGTTTTATTCCAGCTGCAAGCTTTTGAGCTATTATCACAAATAAAGTTAAAGCAAAAAGAACAGCTTCAGAAAGGTTAAATAACTTGATCAAACTGATACAACTGACTAACGACAAGACAGTCTCTCTAACTCAAGTCTGTCTGACTTGTATATTTTATTTATTTAGTCTACCAAAGTCAGATAGGCCCAGGTTTAAATCCCAGAACTCTCACCAAAGCAGCACTCAAATTATTTGGAAAGGCAATAAATTAACTCAAAAGGTTTGCTGTAGATGAGAATGAGTATGGCCCGTTCAGAGACACTCTGAAAATACCTATGTGCTAGAGCAGAGGCTTCTCATTGGAAAGTGCCTGCCTATTCTCTAAAGTAGTTAGAGGTACGCTGGGAGAAGACCATACCAAATTGGATAAGTGCCAACTCTGGACTTAAATATAGCAATTATGTAATTGCCAGAAAGAGACAATTAACAAACTAAACTGCAAACTTCACTGGTGAAGAATTTCCGAAATTTCATTCACACGCTCTTGGGCCCCTTCCTTTAATTCCATGCAGTGTCTGTCCATCTAGTAGCTACAGCATCCTCCGTAAAGCCACTGAATTGTCAAGGAAACAATAAAGCTATCACCATCAAGTAAAAATGGCTGGTGCCCTGCCCTGAAGCCCTGCTAATGAGAACTGCATGTGCAGAGAATCTATATTTGTCCCAGTGGGTGACCACAGTGACCTTTCACATCTGTGGATGTGGTAATACGTCTTGGGTTGAGCCATACTGGAAAGTCTGAGTGATGTCCCCCGCCAAGAACTGATTTATCTGATTCAGAATGTCAGCGTGTCAATATAATCTCATATTCAGTGCATTTTTTTTACATTCTCTTCCTAAGGTTTTAGTAAGTTACCTGCAATGTATATATACACATATACCCTTTTCCAATGACCAGACTCAGCTTTCTGGCAGTATCTCTGAAGAGAGGTCTGAGAGTAGAACAGGGCACTGATGTCAGATTCTATGTTCACTGGCAGGGACAGATAGAAAAGTTGACATAGCACCTACACAGATGGTGGTTCAAAACAGTTATCACTCCCTCCCTTTCCAAACAGTTAAATGTATCCTATTTTCTACTTTTAATTTACTGGGAGGTGTTGTTTATTTTACATATGAATGATATTATCAGGCAAAGAGACAAATCCTCGTTAGTATAAACAGCTGCACTTTGTATTTCTCATTCTCAAATCCAGCCATACCATCTTATCATAATAGCTATTGCCTGTACTGAGTAAAGTACCATTGGACATACCTATACCTCCCTTACCACACAGCAGATTAATTCTAATCTGGCTTAAACAATTATTTAAAATAAGTTAGGTTTTACTTTTTAGGAATCTAAATATTCCTCTCACCTAACAAATGAATCTCAGCTTTATCACTAAAGATAAAGATAAATATCTTTATCACTAAAGATAAAGATAAAAATGTCAAGATAAACTCATATATGGGAAGGAATGTTGGTGGCATTCTGAAAAAAGAGAGAGAAAAAATGGGTTTCCTCAGTCAACTGAGCACAATACAGGTATGTTTCAAAGCTACCATTTCAGGTTTGTGTGATAAAACTTTATCTATATGTCAGTCTCATGCGGCTACAAAGGATAAAGACAAAGATGACTGTAAAGAGTCAACTGACCTAATGCTAGAAAAGGACGCAAAACAGCTCCAATCTATACTTGGGTGCCTTCATTTTCTTACTTAAATGGGAGAGGAAAGTGGATAAAAAGAATTTCGTTACATAAGAATATTATGAAAATAAATGCTTGAGGAATATTCCGCAGCATAACTTTGAAGACATGCCCAGAGCATTAATCCAAAGTAAAAAGGCAGAGACAACTGGCTGATTACCTAAATCCGTATTATGTTTCTAGGTTTGGTCACGCCTGTCAGTGGGCTTGATACACTAGAATTAGGGCCCCAAAGTGGCCTGAACTATGAAAATGTCTCTATGGCACAACCTACAGTAATTTTGTGGCTTAAAGAAAAAATATATTCCAATTTTTTTAAAAAGCCACCATAACAGATTTTTTAAAATCTCTTGCCCATCTTAGAATCTCTCAGCAAAATTTGAGAAAAGAATTATCTATATACAACAATGATAACAAGAATAAAAAAATAAGAGTGTGAGTTTATACTTGTCTCTTGTGATGAAAAATATCAGATTCTGAAACAGCAGCAGCCATTCTATTCACAAGTAAGTGAAGCTTGCATATTGCAGTTACTACTACCACAGCTATCTGAGAGCATTTGGCAAGAGATATTCACTAGGATTTAATTCTAACACTGGAAATCTCCCCTCATCAAAAAGAGTTCTTCCAAATCATGGATTGTCAGTCTGGGGTCTGTGAACAGGCTTCAGGGCAGAGCATAAAATTGTATGATAAATTGTGCAAAGATATGGATTTTATGTAATTTCCTATGGAGAGAGTATGTAGATTTTATTATATTTGCAAAGGGCCTCATGAATTAAAAAAAAAAAAAAAGTAAGAACAACTATTTTGGGTCCTGAACAAATGAAACCATATTATTTGTTCTAGTTTTCTGTTTTAAGGATCTCCCTTTACTAAGTCTAACAAGGCCACCTGAGATACATAAGACATTTGAACATTACCACTTAATCAGTCACTAATGACCAATGACTTTAACTTATAATAAACTATCCTCAATAGAGTACAATTCATGATACTCCATTCTCCATACTCGGTCAGTGTTGGTTGTGACTAATGGCATCCACTGCAGTGATTACATCTCAGTAGTATTTGATTATGGTGGGTCATTCCACACTTCCCAGAATTCTCATTCATTTAGCATCTAACATACTCCAAAATATTTTTCTAAAATCATGTATGTTCTTTCCTCTCTTACTGTCTTATTCTTCCTTTCAGATATAGGATAAACTCAAAAAACTCAAACAGCCTCTCATTGATATTTCTGGTGGAATTAATGAGCAGCAAATGAAAAATCTAGTTTTAGTACTACTAATAATCGTTTGTCTTAACAGATCAACTTTCTTCTAAATTGTTCCACACGCTCTCTATTTTATTATTTCTTTTATTGTCAACATATAACATAATGTTTAAGATCTCAGGTTTTGTAGTTACTGGTTTTGAACCACAAATTTCCCACTTACCAGCTGTGTGACCTTGGAAAATTTTCTTAACCTCTCTGAGCCTTAGGTTTTTTCATCTGAAAACTGAGCCTAACAATATAGTACCTACATCATAGGTTCTTAGGAAGATTAAATAAGAAAATGGGTATAAAACACAAGGCGTGGTACATAGAAATGTTTAGTGTTGGCTAAGCATTATATTTTAAGATAAATACTTCAAGTGTATCATAACTAAAGAAATGATTCACCTTCAGTAGAACAGATCTCATCAAGAAAGTCAAGCCCAAGAGGTCAAAAGAATAGGCCAGCATAACAATACAGTTCAAACAAGTAAGCAACAGGTGGCAGTCCTGGCACTCGAGTGGGGTGGATAGCAGATTACATAGACGGAGCTCCAGGACAGAAAAGGTGCAGAGCTCCACTTCAGAGAGAGGCAGCTTTAGGCAGTGGGGACCTCGCTTCATTAACTAGAAATCAGGTTTGGCATCCATTCCGATCACTCTCAAGGATATTAATGGAATCTCAAGTAACTGATGTATTAGAGGGAGGGCTTTGTGTAGGAAAACAAAACACAGCAACAGATTGTGTCTACCTAGAAGAATAACTTGATGTTAGTTGACTAGTTAGTGGTCTCATAAGAATCTCCTTGGTGAGGGCCAAAACTGGCACAGAAATTCGAGATGAGGTTGGGCCTGCAGACAGGTATTAAGTAGTCCCAGCTGTGGGAGGTAGAAGTCAAGTAGATCATTATTTCATAAACATTTACAGTTGGATCCCCACTGCCAAATTAACAATAGCAAAATATCTACACCATTGCCTTAGGGATTTCTACTAGTCTCTCATCTCAAAATACTATCACTATCCTACCTGACCTCCATTAAAGAGCATACAGCTTAGAGCTGATTCTTGCTATCTACCCCTCTGGCCCTTATGTTTTTGGACTGCTTCTTGCTAACTAGATCCACTGACTTGGAAGTTGGATCACACTTCATCTTTGCACCAATCCCTCAGAGACTGCCCTCTTACTTTTTGGTCCTGACTCTCAAGACCTCAACTTGGCTAGAGGCCCAGATTCTAACTCATTTAGGAGGAGAGGGAAAAAGGCATCCAGGAAAGGGCACTGGATTTGGAGGCAGAAAAACTGGACTTGAGTCCAAGCTGTGCCATTAAAGAACAGTGTAGCTTTAGAAAACAACAGCTAACACTGATTGAGCTCTATTTTAATAATTAAACAACATTTAATCCTCACAAAACCCTGAAGTAAATTATATTATTATCTCCATTTTACGGTTAAGGAAACTGAGGTACAGAGAGGTTAAATACGTTGCCCAAGGTAACAAGTCTAGAACATCAGCAGAATTATTAATCTTGGGGAGTTCTGACTCCTAACCAATATGTCACATTGCTTCACCATCACTTAACTTCTTTCGGAGACAGAAACACTTACAAAGCCAACCTACATAATGTGAAGGATTTTGTGAGCCTAAAGCACCATAAAGTATTAAAAGTGAAAAAGTGATGTGGATGTTGTGTGTTATGCAAATATAAATCATTGCTCTTTATTATTGTGTCCTCTTCATCAGTTTTAACTTTTTCAGTTTTTTGTTTTGTTTTGTTTTGTTTGCTATCCAGAAATCATTGTTCTTTAGTTTTCCTTTTTCTACCTTTAAAGAAATAGATTCTTTGCAATAAAAATTTACCTATTTTCCTCCAAGTCACTTGTTCTGGCACATTTACAGATTGTGACTGTGTTTGATTCTCCCTATACCTTTTGCTGATGGAATATTCTTTCCTGACTCATAACTTTATGGTCGTTTGAAACAGTAATTTGTTATAATAGAACATCCCATACAAAAACTCTGCTTTCTTCCATGCTGTTAATTTTTCCAGGTTCCTCAAGTTTTCTTTTGATGGCTTAAGCCCTAGGTTAATCATTGTTATTATTGTATAAGCTGTCACACTTCTTCGACATTTCTCTGGCTGCACACTCCTATTTTCCAGCATTAGGTCTTCAGACTGAAACCCTCACTTCTTCACCTTTCTCATTCCTTTCTTCCCACTGACTAATATTTTTCTGTTTTTGAAACTCTTTTCACATCAGTGGATCATTCCATTCCCACCAGCTTTTAGAAGTAGACTAATAGAATTGAAAATTGCTACTCTAAAGAGATTCCCTAAAGGTGCTATTCCTGTGGAGATGAGTTTTATACAATTCGTGGGTTCTCAAAATTGCAAATTACCCAGTAGTGATTAATGGGCCCCAAAATGGAGTGATTATACCCCTGGGTAAAAGCAGTATCAGACAATACAGGTCCAAATGGTTTACAAGTGTCAGTGTTCTAAGGGAAATGGGATGTTTAGGGGCACAGACTTGGCTAACAGGCATAAATTATAACCACTGCTAGCAGAAGCCAAAAAGATGCCCAAAGATAGAACCATCTACTCTGTTCATACCTAACCAAAGTAAAAGAACAAAGAACTGGCACTGGGTCAGTCTTCTTAACCTTCCCCCCAAAGAAGAGTACACCAAATACTCCTACTGCCCTAACCTCTACCTTCTGTTTTTAATATGATTATGTTCCTCCCTTTCTGACATATTTAGGACCTTTTTGTTGGCAGCTGCGATAGTTTTATGGTCCTTTTTTATGAATTTTAAGCATTCACTCCTTTTCTCCCTTTATTATCAGATGAAAATATCTATAAACAACTACATTCAACCTGTATTATGATCATTCTTTTCCTTTCTTTAAACTTTTCTTTTTCTGGTAGAGAACTTCAGAGTACTCACAGAATGACAGGATAATATCAGCTCTGTCATTTAATTTTTCCTCTCCCCTCCCCATGAGAATGAGAAGGTTGTTACAGTGATTTGTTAGGGTCTTTTAAAAAATTAAATAGGGACTTCCCTGGTGGCACAGTGGTTAAGAATCCACCTGCCAATGCAGGGGACACGGGTTAGATCCCTGGTCTGGGAAGATCCCACATGCCGCGGAGCAACTAAGCCCGTGTGCCACAACTACTGAGCCTGTGCTCTAGAGCCCGCGAGCCACAACTACTGAGCCCGTGTGCTGCAACTACTGAAGCCCATGTGCCTAGAACCTGTGCTCCGCAACAAGAGAAGCCACCGCAATGAGAAGCCTGTGCACCACAACGAAGAGTAGCCCCCACTCGCCGCAACTAGAGAAAGCCCGCACACAGCAATGAAAACCCAATGCAGCCAAAAGTAAATTAATTTTTTTAATTAAATAAACTTTTTATTAAAATATAACTGACATAAAACTACAGATGTTCAAAACTCATAAATATCAGTGAATTATTACAATGTGAAAAGAAGTTTCCCAGAACCTTGGAAGCCCCACCTCTACCCAATTACACCTTGCCCTTCTCAAGGGACCCTGTCCTAACTTCTAATACCATAAATTAGCAGTGCCTGCTATTGAACTGCATATGGGTTCTTTAATATATTCTTTTGAGAATTGCTTCTTTCATTTACATTATGTTTTATCCATCTTGATACGTGTAGCAGTAGTTATTCACTTTTAATGCTGTATTCTAGTCTACTGCATGAATATACTGCCATTTATTTATCCATTCTGGACATCTGGATTTTTTTTTCCAAGTTTTTGCTATTATGAATACTTCTATGGAAAATCTTAACTTGTTTTTTGGTATATACATATATATATGTGACCATAATTCCATTGGCTATATACCTAGCAGAAGAATTGCTAGGTCATAGAAATGTGTCTTTAATTTTAATACATGCTTCCGATTTCCCAAAACACTGCACCAACAGCCATGGGAGTCCCAGTTGCTCTATATCCTCACCAATACTAGGTATTGTCAGTTTTATGTTTGTTTGTTTGCCACCTTGGTCGGTGCTAGAGGTATCTCATTACGGTTTTAACTTGAATGTCCCTGTTTCCTAAAGGAGTTGAACATATTTTCTTGTGCTCTTTGACCAACTGGATATCTTCTTTGTGAAGTCCCTATTCAATACCTTGCCCATTGTTCTAATCAACTGTCTGGTTTTCATTATTGATTCATGATAGTTCTTCATATATTCTTCATCAGTTATAATAACGACCTTTGCCAAAGGTATACTAAATATCTTCTCCCACTCTGAGCTTGCCTTTTTCACTTCTTATTGATATCTTTTAATGAACAGACATTATTAGTTTAATGTAGTTCAATTTACCATTCTTTTATTTTATGGTTAGTGCGTTTGTGCCCTATTTAAGAAATTTTGCCTAATCTAAGGTCATGAATATATATCCTATGTTGTCTTCTTGAAGCTTTATTGTTTTACCTGTTACTTTTAGATCAACAATCAACCTGGAATTGATTTTTTATATGATTTGCTGCACAGGTCAAGTTTGCTTTTTTTTTCATATCGGTATTCAATTGACCCAAACATCACTTCATGAAGAACTGTCCTTTCCCCACCCCTTGGCAATGCCAGCTTTGTCGTGAACTAGTGTGGTCTGTTTCTGGTCTCTCTATTCTATTCCATTGGTTTATTAGTCTAACCTAGCACTATCCTGTAGAGTAAGACTGAGACATTTTTGCTTTGCTTTGCTCTTTCTTAACTCTTCTTAGCACTTTGCATTTCTATATAAATTTTGCCATCTAACTGTCAATATTTACCCAATTGTGGTAAAACTGATTACATTGATTTATAAGGTTTTTGTTTTTCAGCAGGTAATCAGGCACATAATTTCTTCATGACATGTCTCAACAAAAGCTTTAACTTATACAAAACCAAATGTCCATCCAGCCCCTTTCTGTTGGACATAGCTCACAGAGCAACCACTTGTGCCTCTTTAGCTCACAGAGCACTGATTTGCATATCCCTCCCTGAGGGTTTCTGTGTTCTGCTCTCTCTGGCTGTCTCTAAAACAACCGGATCTTTAGAGAAATCAGGATTGGTGTTTGATGATTCTATTTTCCTCTCGTTTCTAATCCTCTCCGTTTTCCTTTCTAAAATTATATTTAGTTAAAACTCCTAACTTCATTTTGTTGGTTATTTCACCTTTCTTCCATATGTCAATAAAGACAGCAGCCCAAAACTTGTTTACACAGAACTCAGAAGTCTTTCTGAACTCAAAAAGAAGAACATGAGAGCCAGAATCATTTCTCTCCAACGACATGAGTGTGCTGCTCATTTCTTGAACTAAAATGCCTGCTGTTAATTCACTTTTATCTTTAGCCTTTAACTGAAACTTCAGCATAAGTCCACATTCTTTCCAAGAGAATGGGAGAAAAAGACGGACTTTGGCATCAAAACAACTGGGTTCAAATCCAGCTTTGACATTTAGTAGCTGTGCTTAGGGCAAACTGTTTGACGAGAAGACCGTATGTTATAATATATTTCAAACATCTAAAACAGGGTCTGGTGCTTAGGAGTTTCTTGTCAACTGCTGCCCTTTTGTCTTCTATTTCAGTAAAATTCTCTTTCTTAAAACATATTTTACAGAAACTATAATCTTTGTCCTTGGTGCTATGATTAACTTCCTGTCTTCATTCTTAATCCTACTATCCCTCTCACTTCTTTTCTACTGACACCCTATAAAATCTCATATACTGCTTTTATTATTGCTTCTTCTTCCCTAATACACTTAAGCTCTAATTATACCTGCCTTTATCACTTGTTTATCAATTTTCCATAATTTTTTTACCTTTGTTATTTCTGTTCATAATTTCTACTAATGTTTTGTAGTTGGGTATCTTTGTTAATTCTTACTTTGGCAGCATTCTTTGAAGCCAGTGTCTTTAGGTCAGTCAACTCCCTCTGGGCACTGTAGCCTTCCTTGCTTGTCAGTCACCTCCAATACTGTCCTTTCTGGACTTCCCACTTGCACAAGCCACCTCTGCACATGCTTGTCACCTCCACAATGCTGCAGCAACTTCACCACCTGCCACCTCACCCGCTGAAGCCAAATATGGACATGTCACTCCATTCGAAGCTAATTTAGGGAGAATGTGTCTCCTCCTCTTTAGCATAACATCTCATCTGATACAACTCATTCAATGCTCCATTAAACATGCATATCATAAACAGATTTTAGCAAAAACAGCTCCTTTCATTTTTGTTCTGCATCTGGGAATGTATCTCCGTAATAGGTACCAAGAGAAATATAAAATAACCATATCCCTCCAATGACTGGGCTGTGGTTGGGTCAGCTCATCTGGCTGACTTCATCCCTTAGGATGGGTTCTTTCCCCCCAAAAAAATTCTAAATTCCTCTTACAAAGAAGCACCTGGCAGGCAAATTCTAGCAGGTTCCCAGAGAACCTCAGATATGTCTAAATTAGCCTCAATCAAGAATGAATAGGACTCCTATTGCACTGTCAAGTGTACAAAAATACCGCCCTTCTATACTGTATTTATACACACTGAGTCTAGGAATGTGACTTCTTGTTTTTTCGTCCTAAAATACAGTTGGCTTCCCCTCCCGCCACTACCCTTCTTATAATATATGGGGAAGGTGGCTTGATCTTTAATAATTTTTTTCCTCTCACATTTCATTTGGAGTCATATACATGCACTTATCTGATCTTCTCTCTTCACCAGAATATAAATCTTCCAACATGATTGTATTTTTAAGACAGTCATATCGTGGTTTGAATAAAGAAAATTCCGACCCTGTAAGATTTTCCCCTCTTACTGACCAGCAAAAATAGCCACAAATCCAGGTCTTTCATGCACAATATATTTTCCTTTTGGTATTTAGTCTTATTCCTTGCACTAAGTTATACTCCCATGTCTCTTGCCTCAAATCCCTAAGGTCGCTTAAAGTTCTCTGTGCTCTTAAGGCATAGAATCACAGCAGGCTCAGATCAGATAGTACTACAAAGATCAGTAAGTTCAAAAGCTTCAGAAAACACATTAGGAAACTGAAACAAAACGTTTAAGAGACTTGCCCAAGGTCATACAGGTAGATTTTTTTTTTTTTTTTTAGGTACACGGGCCTCTCACTGTTGTGGCCTCTCCCGTTGCGGAGCACAGGCTCCGGACGCGCAGGCTCAGTGGCCATGGCTCACGGGCCTAGCCGCTCCGCAGCATGTGGGATCTTCCCCGGACTGGGGCACAAACCCGTGTCCCCTGCATTGGCAGGCGGACTCTCAACCACTGTGCCACCAGGGAAGCCCCAGGTAGATTTTTTTGATGTGCAGGAAAAATATTTTTTTTAAAAATTTGTCACTGTCATAGCAGAGTTATTTTTTTTTAATTTACATCCTAGAGTAGATTCCTCTTAATATCACTTGCTTTTACTCAGGACATGGCTGAATCAAGGACATTTATAAGACAAATCTGCTATACCCAACGTAATACAAAGCATTACAAAGCCAAAGATTAAGGAGGCTTAAGGAACCTTGGGGGAAGATATAAATGTTTCATCCACTTGGCCTCATCCTATGTGGCTAGAATTCTAAGGCAGTGATGATGACAGTGGGTCTTATTGTCTTTCTTTTAGGCCAGGACTGGGGATCTAGACTGATGTATGAAAGACTTAAATTTCCTCTCATCCACTCCCATCATTCAGAAGTAACAATGAAATCCACAATTTCTTATAATTCTCTTAATTATTTCACTATATGAACTGACACAGGAGAAACAGTTCCACTAAAAACTATTTAGAAATAACCATATTACTATTTTCCTACTTTATTCACGTGGTCACAGATATATTTATAATAAGACTCAGTTGTTTTAATAATACTTCCTATTTGTTAAAACAATTTGTTAAATATATTCATTAAAGAAAGAGTAGCACTCATTCTTCTCCTTTAATTTATAGTTAGAAACTTAATCAAAGCCTGGTCATAGTGTCACTTTGGTGATTAGTGATTTAACTGAGAAAAGGACATGGACCCCAAATTCACATGTTAATACCTCATTTCATTAGAACCAACTATTTTGATTTATCCATTTATCTCAAGCTTATTTATTTCTAACCAACCTACATTGTCAAGTATTACATAAAAATTCTTGCTGATGAAAGGGATTTGTTCATCATTTTCGAACAAAGGACTTTGCTGAGTTTCTGAATCAAGAATCAGTGAATGGCATTTTTTACTTGATCCAGTTATTAAGTCACTGTTATATATGCTGTCAAATATCACCTACCCCACTCTTAGGTACTAGAGTATAAGCACTACTACTACTATTACTTCTACTACT
Source organism: Neophocaena asiaeorientalis asiaeorientalis (assembly GCF_003031525.2). Taxonomy (NCBI): domain Eukaryota; kingdom Metazoa; phylum Chordata; class Mammalia; order Artiodactyla; family Phocoenidae; genus Neophocaena; species Neophocaena asiaeorientalis. The sequence continues at coordinate 5,806,805 of NW_020173215.1, forward strand.
ACTAATATATTCTGAGTGAGCCATAAAATAAAGATTGGGTCATTCTTCTCTAACATGGAAGAAAAAACATAAGAGTGAAGGAAAGAGCAGTGCTATGAATTCTGAAACTACATGAGCAATTTGTTCAAAGCCAAACCTCAAACAGACTGAAAAAGCTATAATTTTTAGTTAATTTTAACAGCATAAGAAAGGAAGCAAATATCTTTATCCATTTGGCACCACCACCTCCTTATTTTACATTGTACAGTTATAATTCTTGCCCTTGAATCATAAATCTCCAGAACAAGATATGGATTCATTTTAAAGGTCCTTTCTAATAATTCAAAGATTGAACACCTCAACTTCATGCAAGTGAACGTAGTTCTCCAATTATCTCTTCTACAAGTTTAATTTCTTTGGAAAATTATTTAAAAGAGGAAATACCCACACAGCTAGGCTCACTTAATGCAACTGTAATTTTAGTTCAGAAAATGCAGCTTTGGGGAGGTGTGGCCAAGATGGCAGAGTAGGAAGACCCTGAGCACACCTCTTCCAACTGACACACCAAAATTACAACTATTTACAGAGGAATTATCTACGAGAACTGCCTGATGACTAGCAGAAAAGATTTTTCACACCTAAAGATATAAAGAAGAAACCACAAAGAGATGGGTAGGAGGGGCTGAGACACAGTATAGTCAAGACTCACATACCCAGGTAGGCTACGCACAAAAAGGAAGATAATCACAATTGCAGAGTTTCTCCGCAAAAAGAGAGGGGTCTAAGCCCCACATTGGACTCTGCATCCCCGGGGTCCTGAACTAGGAAGATGAGCCCCCAGAACATCTGGCTTTGAAAGACAGTGGAACTTGCATATGGAGCGCCAGAGGGTTGCAGGAAACACAGACTTCACTCTCAAAGGATGCATGCAAAATCTCACACACTCCAAGCACAGTGCAGAGTCAGTAGTTTGAGAGAAGCCTGGGTCAGATACACTTTCTGATCTTAGAGGGCCTCCTGAAGAGGCAACAGGCAACTGGGACTGCCTCAGGGGACACAGATGCTGACAGTAGCCATTTAGGGAAGCTCATTTTATCATCAAGACATTGCGCTGGCAAATGACATTTTGGAGTCTTCCCACTAGCCTATCAGCACCTGCCCACCAGGGGCTCACCTGCCCACCACCAAGACCAGCACCAGTCCAGGAACCCCTAAGTCATGAAGCCATCCATGCAGGTACCTGGCTCTGCCCACTAGAGGGACAGCACCAGCACTGCCCTCTCACCCCAGCCCTGCTGCCAGTTGCCCTGGAATCTGGCCCCACCCACCAGTGGGCTGAAACCAGACTCCAGACTCCCTGGCCCAGTAATCAACCATTCCACAGCCCAAACGCAACCACCAGTGGGGAAGCACCAACCCCAGGCCCTGCCAGGCACCACAGCCAGTCACCCGAGGACCCAGCCCCACTCACCATCAGGCTGGCACCAATGGGGCCAGGGACAAGCCCTGGCTACTAGGACACCACAGTAGTTGGCTGCACCACAGCAGAAGTGTCAATACAGGCCACATAGGAGGGACCCCTACAGCATTTAGCTCTGCTGAAAAGAAGAGAATGTGCTGCTGGGCTCCACAGGACATATCCTACATAGCCACTGCTCCAAGATCAGGAAACATGACTGACCTAGCTAATACATAGAATAAACACAGAGAATTAGGCAAAATGAAAAGACAGAAAAATGTGTTCCAAACACAGAAACAAGACAAAAGCCCCAAAGAATATCTAAGCAAAGTGGAAAAAAAACAATCAACCAATAAAGAGTTCAAGGTAATGATCATGAAGTTGCTCAAAAAAAGTTGGGAGAAGAATGGCTAAACACAGAATTTTAACAAAGAGTTACAATACATAAAGAAGAACCAACAGAGATGAAGAATATAATAACTGAAATTAAAAATACACTAGAAGAAATCAAAAGTAGATTAGATGGTACAGAGGAATGGATGAGCAAACTGGAAGACAGAGCTGAACAGAAAAAAAATTTAAAACATGAGGACAATTTAAGAGACCACTGGGAAAACATCAGGCATACAAAGATTCACAATACAGAGGTCTCAGAAGGAGATAAGAGAGAGAAAGAGGCAGATAAATTATTTGAAGAAATAATAGACAAAAACTTCCCTAACCTGGGAAAGGAAACAGTCATCCAGGTCCAAGAAGCATAGAAAGTCCCAAACAAGATGAACCCAAAGAGGTCCACACATTATATTTAAAAATGGAAAAAAAATAAAGATAGGGAGAGAATATTAAAACCAGCCAAGGGAAAAGCAATTACTTTCATACAAGGGAACTCCTGTGAGACTACCAGCTGACTCTTCAGCAGAACCTTGCAGGACAGAGGGGAGTGGCATGATATACTTAAAGTGATGAAAGGAAAAATCCTACAACTAAGAAATCCACCAAGGCTATCATTCAGATTTGAAGGAAAGATAAAGAACTTTAGAGACAAGCAAAAACTAAAAGAGTTCAGCACCACAAAACTGACTTTACAAGAAATATAAAAGACACTTCTCTGAGGGGGGAAGAAAAGGCCACAACTAAACACGTGAATACTGCAAAAAGAAAAATTCCATTACTAAACGCAAATATATAGTAGAGGTAGTAGACCAACCATTTATAAACCTGGTAGGAAGATTAAAAGAAAAAAGTAGTAAAATAATCTATATCCACAATAAGAAGTTAAGGAATACACAAAACAAAAACATGTAAAATATGATGTAAAAACCTTAAACGGGGAGGGGGTGGGGGTAGTAAAAATACCCAGTTGTTAGAATGTGTTCAAACTTAAGAGATCATCAACTTAAAATAATTACATAAATAAATATATAGGTTGCTATATATAAACCTCATGGTACCCACAAATCAAAAATCTATCATACATATACACACAAAAAAGAAAAATGAATCCAAACATAACACTAAAGATACTCATCAAATCATAAGGGAAGAATGCAAAAGAAGAAGAAAGGAACAAAGACTTACAAACAACCAGCAATAATACATACCTACCAATAATTACTTTAAATGTAAATGGCCGAAATGCTCCAATCAAAAAGACCCAGAGTGACTGAATGGATAAAAAAACAATAACCATCTATATGCTGCCTAAAAGAGACTTACTTCAGATCTAAAGACAAACACACATTGAAAGTGAGGAGATGGAAAAAGGTACTCCATGCAAATGGAAATAAAAATAAAGCTGGGATAGTAAAAGTTACATCATAAAAAATAAACTTTAAAACAAAGACTGTAATAAGACATAAAGAATGACATTACATAATGATAAAGTGAGCAATCCAAAAGATATAACAACTGTAAATATTGATATATATACACCCAACATAAGAACATCTAAATACATAAAGCAAATATTAACAAATATAAAGGGAGAAATTGACAGTAAAAAATAATATTACAGAAATTCAACACCTCAGTTACATCAATGGACAGATCATTCAGACAGAAATTCAATAAGGAGATACTAGCATTGAAAGACACATTATATCAGATGGACTTAATAGATACAGATACAACATTCCATACAAAAGAAGCAGAATACACATTCTTTACAAGCACATGGAACATTCTTCAGGATAAATCACACGATAGGCCACAAAAGATGTCTGAATAAAATGAAGAAGGCTGAAATCATATCAAGGATTTTTTTTAACCACAATGGTATGAGACTAGAAGTTAACTACAAGAAAAAACTGCAAAAACCATAATGAGAAGGTTAAACAATCAATGAGTAACTTAATAAATCAAAGAGGAAATCAGAAAATAACTGGAGACAAAATAAAATGGTAACACAGTGATACAAAATCTATGGAACACAGTAAAAGCAGTTCTAAGAGGGACATTATAGCCATACAAGCCTATCTCAGAAAACAAGAAAAATCTCAAATGAACAATCTAATCTTACACTTAAACGAACTAGTAAAAGAACAAACAAATTCCAAAGTTAGTAGAAGAAAAGAAATAATAAAGATCAGAGCAGAAATAAATGTAATAGAGACTAAAAAAATATAAGAGATCAACGAAACTAAGAACTGGTTCTTTGAAAAGATAAACAAAACTGATTAAACTTTAGCTGGACTCATTAAGAGAAAAAAGAGAAAAGGCTCAAATAAATAAATCAGAAATAAAAGAGGAGATGATAAAACTGACACCACAAAAATACAAAGGATCATAAGAGACTACTATGAAAATTATATGCTAATAAAATGGACAACCTGAAAGAAATGGAAAAACTTCTAGAAACGTACAATCTCCCAAGAATGAATCAGGAAGAAATAAATAATATGAACATACTATCAGTAATGAAAATGAATAAGCAATTTTAAAAACTCCCCCCAAAAAACAGTTAGCATCTACCTTTCTCAAACCATTCAAAAAAACTGAAGAGGAAGAAATGATTCCAAACTCATTCTATGAGGCCAGAATTACCCCGACAGCAAAACCAAAGACAATGCAAAAAAAGAAAACTATAGGCCAATATCTCTGATGAACATCGATGTAAAAATACTCAACAAAATATTAGTAAACTGAATTCAACAATACATTAAAAGGACCATAACCATGAAGTGGGACTTATCCCAGATATGCAACGATGTTTTAATATCTACAGATCAATTAATGTGATACACCACATTAACATTAACAAATTGAGGAGTAAAAACCATTTGTTATTCTCAAAGATATAGCAAAGCTTTTGACAAAATTCAACATCCATTTATGATAAAAACTCTCAATAAAGTGGGTATAAAGGGAACATACCTCAACATAATAAAGGCCATATATGGCAAGCAAACCTAGAGCCAACATCATATTCCATGATGAAAAGCTGAAAGCTTTTCCTCTAAGATCAGAAACAAAACAAGGATGCCCAGCCTCACATAAATAAAAATAAAATACTATGTTTATCCAACATAGTATAGGAAGTCCTAGCCACACCAATCAGACAAAAAAAAAAAAAAATCCAAATTGTAAAGGAAGAAGTAAAACAGCCACGGTTTGCAGATTACATGATACTATACACAGAAATTCCTAAAGATACCACCAAAAAACTACTAGAGCTTATCGACAAATTCAGTAAAGTTGCAGGATACAAAATTAATATACAGAAATCTACTGTATTTCTATACAATGACAATGAACTAATGGAAAGGGAAATTAAGGAAATAATCCCGTTTACAATCACATCAAAAAGAATAAAATACCTAGGAATAAAACTGCTATTTAAGGAAATAAACCTGTACTCTGTAAACTATAAGACTCACGAAAAAACTGAAGGCAACACAGACAGATGGAAAGATATACTGTGTTCATATAGCAAAAATTAATATTGTTAAAATGACCATATACCCAAGGCAATCTACAGATTCTATGCAATCCTTATAAAAATACCAAGGGCATATTTTAGAGAACTAGAACAAATAATTCTAAAATCTTTATGGAAACACAAAAGACCCCAAAATAGCCAAAACAATCCTGAGAAAGAATAACAAAACTGGAGATACCACTCTCCCAGATTTCAAACTAAACTACAAAGCTCCAGTAATAACAAAAGTATGGTACCAGCACAAAAACAGACACACAGATCAATGGAACAGAGTGAAGAGCCCAGAAATAAACCCACGCACATATGGTCAATTAATGTACCACAAAGGAGGCGAGAATATACAATGGAGAAAAGACAACCTCTTCAATAAATGATGTTGGGAAAACTGGACAGCCAGTTGCAAAGAATCTCAAAATTTTTTAAATAGGGCATATTTCAACTTAGAAGCTTTTGCACATTGACAGAATGAAAGGACAACCTACTGAATGGGAGAAAATATTTGTAAATGATATGACCAAAAAGGAGTTAATATCCAAAATCTATAAACAGCTCATACAACTCAACATCAAAAAACAAACAACCAATTAAAAAATGGGCAAAAGACCTGAATAGACATTTTTCCAAAGAAAACATACAGATGGCCAACAGGCACATGAAAAGATGCACAACATCACTAATCGTCAGAGAAGTGCAAATCAAAACCGCAATGAGATTATCACCTCACACCTGTAAGAATGGCTATCGTCAAAAAGACCACAAATAACAAATATTGACAAGGATGTGGAGTAAAGTGAACCCTTGCACACTGTTGGTGGGAATCTAAATTGGTACAGTCACTATGGAAAACAGTATAGAATTTCCTCAAAAACTAAAAATAAACCTACCACATGATCCAGCAATTCTACTCCTGTGTATATAGCTGAAGAAAATGATAACACTAATTCTAAAAGATACATGCACCCCAAGGTTCATAGCAGCAGCAGTATTTACAATTGCCAAGATATGGAAGCAACTTAAGTGTCCATCAAGAGATGAATGGATAAAGAAGATGTGAGATATATATATATATATATATACACACACATATAGATAGACAGATATAGATATGTATATACCCACACACACAAACACACATACACACACTACTGGAATACTACTCAGCCACAAAAAAAGAATGAAATTTTGCCATTTGCAATAACATGGATGGACCTGGAAGGTATTATTCTTAGTGAAATAAGTCAGACACAGAAAGACAAATACTATATGTTGTCATTTATATGTGGAATCTAAAAAATATAATATACAAGGAAATATAACAGAAAAGAAACATACTCACAGATATAGAGAACAAACTAGTGGTTACCAGTGGGGAGCGGCAAGATAGGGGTAGGGAATTAAGAGGTACAAGCTACTATGTACAAAATAAATAAGGTACAAGGATATATTGTACAACACAGGGAATAGAGGCAATATTTTATAGTAACTATAAATGGAGTATAATCTATAAAAATTTTTAATCACTATGCTGTACACCTGAAACTAATATAATGTTGTAAATCAACTATACCTCAATTTAAAAACATACAACTCAATAAAGAATGGGCAAAATATTTTATCAGATACTTAACCAAAAAATTCATGAATTCATATATACACACACACATGCAGATAGCAAATAAACACATGAAAAGATGCTCCCTATCATTAATCATTAGAGAACTGAAAATTAAAACCATAATATGATACCACTACACAACTACTAGAATGTCTATTTTTTTTGAATGATGATATCACATGCTGGCAAGAATAAAGAGAAACTGGAACTCATACTTTGCTGGTATGAAGGCAAAATGAAGACACTTTGAAAAACAGTTTGCCAGTTTCTTATAAAATTAATCACACACTTACCATACGACCACTAATCCCACTGGTAGACATTTAGCCTAGATCAATGCAAACATATGTCCACAGAAAAACCTGCATACAAACGTTTATACTTGCTTATTCATAATTTTCAAAAACTGAAAATAGCTCATATGACCATCAACTGGTAAACAGATGAACAAACTGTGGTATGTTTACATAATTAAATGTTATACTATTCATCAATCAAAAGGATGAACCATGGATACATACAACAACATGGATAAATATCAAAGGCAATATGTGGAGTGTAAGAAGACAGACTCAAAAGGCATCATATTGTATGATTCTATTTATATCATATTCTGAAAAAGACAAAACCATAGTGACAGAAAAGATCAGTAGCTGCCAAGGTACAGAGTGGGTTGGAGCATGCTGACTATGAGTGAGCACAAGATAACTTTCAAGAGTGACAGAAATGTTCTATATCTTGATTGTGATGGTGGTTACATAGCCATCATATTAAAATACATAATAGGATAATATCTCATTGGTTAAAATAAGAATGTAAAATTCATACTGATGAAAGAGAGAGAGAGAAGGCAAGTTCTATTTTCCATTGAATTCCAGCTAATAATTATAGAAGGAATAACAGAATTAGAAAATCACCATTTGGCAACCATATTATAATTACTGAGACAAAAATCAGCAAACAATGCTAAAACTCGTAAGTGAAAGTTTCATAAGGAATAGAACACTTACCCAGATTCAAAGTATCTCCCACAAAATAATTAATTAGTTATTAAGAAATACAAATTACTGATTAATGAACTACAGAGTGGAGAAACCAGGTAGACACTGAATTAACGTTACTAAGTAATGGCACAAATTGATATTATCTTTTCCTGGTATAAAATACAGTGAAGAAAGCATCACTTCTGTAACATTCCTGCCAAAAAAAGCATACTCTGAATCTAAGCATGAGGAAACATCAGACAAATCCAAACTGAGAGATATTCTGCAAAATAGTTGGCTTGTATACTTCTAAAATGTCTAGGTCAAGAAACGAAGGAAGGCCAAAGAATTGCTCCAGACAGAAGGAAAATAAAGAGACATGGTAATTTGATGAAACTCTTGAACCTGAACTGGTTCCTCCACCAGAAGTTTTGTCTTTACTATTGTATATGTTCTCCTCCTCCTCCCCTCCTCCCCTTTCCCCCCTTCCCTTCCTCCTCCCCCATCTTTCTTCCCCATAATCCTCCTCCCCTTCCTCCTCTTCCTCCTCCTCTTCTTCTTATCTACTGCTATAAATGACATTATTGGGACAAACACTGAAATTTGAATGGGGTTTGTGGGTTATAGTATTCTTGTACCAAGGTTAATTTTCTGAGTTTGATATATTTTATGTATTATGGAAGAGTAGGAAATACACACTGAGGTATTTAGGAATAACAGAACATCACATCTGCAAGTGGAAAGAAAAGATAAATGATAGAAATAGATGACAGAATAGTACAAACATACATACATACATATATACATAGATGGGTACGTAATGGGTACATAGATGGAAAAGGCAAATATGCTAAAATGTTAACAATCGGGGATTAAGATGAAGGCTAAACAAGAGTTCTTTGTACTGTCCTTGCAACTTTTCTTAGAGTTTGAAAGTATTTCAAAACAAAAGTTTTAAAAACAAAAGCAGTATTGTATCTCCTCCTTCCACCACCCCCCTCTTTTTTTTCTTGAATTCCACAAAGATATAAATGACCAGTTAGGAAAACTCATTACTGCATTTTTTCCTTACATTCTCCTATAGTTTTTCAGATTTTAAAAAAGACATAAAAGCTGCAATATTAAGGAAAAAACACTTCTATGAAAACTGTGAAGATTTTACAATCGTGTTTTCTCATTTAAGTGACCATTATAGGCTCTTTCCTTTAACTTAGTCACATTTCAGGGTTGTAAATACAACCGGCTTTGTGACTTTCTCATAAAATCTATTTAGTATTAAGGTTTCCCTAAAATAAAACACACCCCTGAAGAGAGTCTTTTGACCTGACACAACACAGCGTTGGAATAAAAATACTTTTCTGGTGAAATATTTGAAAACCCACAGTCATTTAGTGATACATATGTGCATGCTTGAACTGAAAGTATGAGCCTAGTTTGAATGAGGTTTGTGGGTGTATAATTACCAGTATTAAATTACGTGCTCAACATTGACTTACGGCCATATTTACTATTGCTATTAAAAATGCTGACTGCAACATGTGACATGTTCTTATGGTAATATGTGGCCCTTATCTAAAATAAAGCACGCCATTTTCTCTTTGCATGACCCTTGTGAATGAGGTCTAATAAACTTGATAGAGTTTTTAGTGGTGGAAGCATGTTGGAAAGAAAATTCTAGTACTGATTACTTCTAAAATTAACATAAGAACACAAGGTTGGAATGTTGTTATTCAAAATCCACAGAAGCTGATTAAAGAGGAAAAAAAATAGCTCTAGCTATAAAACCCAGAGTGCTGCTTTGTTCTAAATAACTCGATGCACCCACAACCCAACACAATAAGTCCAACGAAAAATAGAAGAAATTGAGAAAGCTGAGTTGTTAATTTTGAGTTTTTTTGTTTTGTTTTCCTGTTGTTGTTTTGTTTACTTGTTAATGTTGAGTTTTTTCTTTTCTTGTTGTTGTCTAGTTTACCTAATCCATTCAAGTGTGAAATATATCCCCAAATAGGCAATAAATACAAGGTATCTATAACACTAATGGTTTCACATGTTCACAAGGCCAGAAAGAAATGAACAGTGCTTGCTGGATGTCCACCTTTAAATTCAGTCACAGGTTCCTGGACAAATGCTGGGTAGATTCTTAGGGATGAGTAAAGAGCTGTGAGTCATACTGCTCATTTCCTAATGCCAGTCAGACCTGCAACAGGCCTTCACCACAGTGTCACTGCTAAAAAGGTTTTGATGTACCTATTAAAAAAAAAAAAAGACTCTGGGGTAATTTTTTGGGAGGAGAGGGGGTGGATTAGTTGTTAAAATACTCTAATTTTGTTTTAGTTGCCTAAGTAATTAAACCTGTGAAAGAGCAGGGCTGTAGGTCTCACCTCTCCTTTACTCTTCATTCCACTAGGGTAAAAAAATTTTAAAGGCAAAAAAGCAACCTATACTGGAGAAGGCATCAACAACCAACAGGTAGAACAATCCCTAGTGGTTTTATAGAAAGAGGAATTATACATTTTCACAATAAGATAAAAAGCTTTGAGTCAACAGAATGTTCCTTAAAGGCCAGAAAATATAATCTTTTTTATTTCCAGTCTAGCCTGAAACAGGCCTCTATGAGTCCCCAGGCTATCTTTCTCCATAAAGGGGGCTCTGCCATCTCATTGCAAACTGAGTTTTCATTCATTTGGAAAATATGTCTACATTCTAACTGCAAATCCAAAAAAAAAAAAAAAAGTACAGTCATAACAAAGGGGAACAAAAATATGGCTTATATAAATTCTTTTAAATTAAAAATAATGCCCCGTCTTCCAGGATCCTTGTCAGACCATCACTCAATCAACGTTACTGGGCAATAATCTGCCTCTATGCATGAGGTTTTAAATCAAATCTTGCTCTAAAGGCTGAGGTTTAGGAGTACTGCCTAATCCATGAACTGATCCTTTGAAAAATCATGTGCTCTATATAAAAACACAATCCAATCTACTGTTTCCAGTTGAACTGTATACAGAGATATTGTGCTCTGATGTAGAGGGATAGGATGAAAAATTATGACTTTTAGCAAAATAAGTAAAACTAATCATTTTTTATAATCTGATATTATTTAATTTTCTGATTAGAACACTGATACAAGGTAAACTGCACCAAAATTACAAAGTGTTCTATAGCAAGAGTTTTATTTCTCTTTGCTATGATGATCTAAGTAGCCCTTGAAACCTAGATGACATTGTTGTGAACCTACCTAAGATAATTTGCTTTTGTAAACCTTAGGTTCTTTTTGGTAGAAAACAACAGTCAGTGAAGGAGAAGAGGGTTAGCTACTCCCTACAACTTCATTGGTCCTAACTGAAACAAGTTTCAAAGCAGCTACCCCACATTTCAACATTCATTAAATAAGCAGACATAAGCATTCCTTCAACATGATAAACTCGATGAAGTGCCGGCTCTATCCTTTCAAGTGTCCTTGCATGAAAAGTTAATTCAGTCAGGACTGGCTAAATGATCTGTGGAGCCCAGGGCAAAATAAAGGTGGGGAGTTCCTTCTTCAAAAATTATACGAATTTCAGGATGGCAAGAGCAGAGCATTAAACCAAGTGTGAGTCTCTTCCAAGCACAGGTCACATGAGTACAAAGCCAGTCATGCACTCAGCACAGACACAAGATTCCAGAGACAAGATTCAGTTACTTTACAGTCAGTATCAGGCAAGAAGAGATTTAATGATGGATTTACATTGCTAGACAAATACTGATTTGAAATCCAGCCTGAGGTGCTACAAAGGGAAACTGATTTTTGATATTCAGTATGCTTACTAGCAATATTAGATACTGGTACAAATAACAGAAGTTCTCACGGTAGCTACCTCTGTGTAACTATGGCTTTTTGCTTAAACACAGAAAACAATCCTGAATGGTGCTTTCCTAATTAGGGCAACAAGCTGCCCCTGGAGTGAAACTTAATCCAACTGGCACATAGGTAATCACTCTGACTAAAAGCGTATCTAAATCACAGCCATCATAAAAGACAGTGATTCCAAAGAACATGTTCTATAGACAAAAGGATGTATAGGAAGTGTGGTTTGGCTTTCAATCAAAACTAGGAATCTCAATCAGATACAAAAAGAAAAGAGAAAGTATATTAGCATCACTACAGGTGAATAAATAAATGTAATTTGGGAGGAAAAGTGATTTTTGGTGGTACCTGAATTTGTAGTGTTTGATTGTTCCTGGTTGATGAAATATAATATCCTCTTGACCTAGGGTTAAAGCAAGTTACCATCCATGAATGATACTACAACTCTGTTTAGATCTTCAGGAGTTGAGAGTTGTCAGCCCAACTCTCCTCTGGGATCCAGGACCCAAAATTTAAAGAGAAACTTCCCCTTACTTTCCCCTTGCCTCCTCCTCCTGTTCTCACAGATACATCCCTCAGACCAGAAGTTCCTGAAAAATGTAACAATTAAGCAAACCTTCCAGAAGCTAAGAACAAAAGGATAGTTCAAGTGAAAATTCCAAAGATTAAGGATAAAAGCCTTAGTCTTGGAAAAAGGGAAGAAGTTGTACAACCAGAACAGAAATAAAACCCCAAAGATAGTCAATAAGATTCAAAGAGACATCTGGGAAGCGCAGGTCAAAGGACAGGCTCCAAAAATTTCAGATCTTAACACTGTCCTTCCTTTCCATCAGAGAGGGTCAAGTTTTTATATACATCACACCCTAGTTAATCCTCATAACAAGCTGCAGAAGCACTTAATGACCACCTTCTTTTCCAGATGAGAAGACAGATTAACTGATTTACCCATAATCACACAGCAAACAAACGGCTGCCCTCAGTTAAAACTCAGATCTAACTCCAGAAGCTCTAATCTTAACACTACTCAATGTTGCCTCATGTTGAAAGGGGATGAAGGTAAAATTCTAGGGGATGAAGCGGGAATGGGACACCGATTACCAGCATGAATGTAATGAGAAGAACTGCAGGGTTGGATGACAGATGGATGAATAGATAGGTAGGTAGGTAGATCGATATAGATAGATAGTCACATTTTACTAGCTTCTGAATTCTTCATCTTAGAGTAATATAAAGGGAACTTTGCTCCCCTCAGTTGGTAGCACAATAAAAAAGCCAGTTCAATAGTTCCGGATGTAGGAAATATGAATGTTTCAGCAAGTCAAGGTTACTATCTTTCCATGATACTTAAAACCAGGAACAACAGACACTTAATTCTATTGTCACAGGCCTATTATAAAATTATGAAGTTAAGTTCTTTATATAATATTCAATCATTCTTTCTGAAGAGTCCATAAAATACTTCACAATTCTTTGGCACATGGATAAATATTACACAACTTAGAAACAGACAGGAATAAGCCACAGGACAAAGGAAACAGACTATTAAAACTCGGTCAATATTTCCCAGGTGCCATTTTAAAAGAAACAATGATGCAAGGAAACTGGAAACTGTGGGAACTCTTTCTGTGCTTCAGTAAACTTTTTAAGATGTGCGTTTTGTAAGAAATTCAAATTAGGACCATTTAAAATTAGCACACAATGAGAATGGGGAAATATCATAAATGCTTTTCTGAGAAATAAACAATTTGCAAATTAGCAGAAACATGTAAAACGATTACATAAATGAGGTTTTCATTCTGAGCAAATGGCTTGACTGAGGTAAAAAGTGGTTGTCTGCGGATGAAAGGAAAACAGAAAAGGGAACTCTGTGTCTCTTGCTGTACATTGTGACCCACAGTGCCTATGACTCTACAGAGGGGAATTACTTGATGTTGCTGCTTAACCAAATAATCCTTGCAGAGAATGTCCAGAGGCTACACCACAGCTTCCCGTCTCCCTGTTCTGAGATTTTCTGATCCGTAAATTCTCCCCAAACTATTTTTGCCTGAGTTGATATTGCGTGAGCACTTCTGTTTTGTTTTTATTTTTACATTCCAACTGTACATCTGTCTTTGGATTTTTTGAGGTTTCTTCTTAACCTGCTGGTTTTACACTAAATGCTACCCCGCCCCCATATGAGGGGAACAAAATATTTCCAATGTGCAGTTTTTCCATTTACTTAATCAGAAGTCACGTGAGACATAAATCTTAGCCGAATTCAGAGGATTCCATATAAACTTTAAAACTGTATCTCAAATAAATAATATAGATCTATCCTGCAGAAGCAGATTATCCATCCTTGACACGATACAATAGCCATCGACCTTAGAAATAAAAACAGCCTGAAATAAGGTGGAATGGAAATAATAATAAAAGATTGAGCACTACTGTTCTAGGACATAACATACATTATCTTTTCATTTTCAAAATAATCCTATGAGATATATGGCTAAAAATATTGCCATCTCCAATTTACAAATGAGGAAACTGAGCCACAGAGAGCTTAAGAAAATTACTCAATGGCACACAGTAGTTTTTGGTGAGGTGCTAATCTGAACTCAAGGAGTCTGCGTCCAGGGCCCTAACAACTCAGCACACTGCGTCTCAGTCTGGGTAGAAAGACCAAGAAATGCTGCTTAGATAGAATTCACCCAATGGCAACTAACTAGATAAAGGAAAGTGGAGAAAGGTCAAATATGACTCCAAAATTAGATGACAAGAATAGTGCTGTCATCAAAGTAGAGTTTGGGGAATGCTGAGTTTAAGTTCCTGCAAAACTATCAGGTGGAGATGTCAAGAAAACATTTAGAAATACAGGTCCAGAGATCAGAGGAAGAGACCTCAGATAGATAACTGGGAGTCAGCTTCACAGAAGTGATGTTTAGAAAATTGGAAGCAGATAAGGAAAGGAACAGAAAAAGAACAATGGTCAGAATATGTACAGCCTTAAGAATGCTCCCATCTAGGTGGTAGGAATAATGGCAGAAAACTAGGATGGCTGTGCTCAAGTGAAAAGAACATTTTAGGAGGCAGAGGTCAATATTCCAAAATATAGAAAAATGAGAACTGAGATTAGTCTACTGTATTTGATATGTAGAAGGTACATCGAGAACTCCCAGACAGTGGTTTCATTTTAGTGGTAAATATTTTTATAAACAATTTGGATAAAAGCAAAAAAGAAGATGTGTTGATCAAATCTACAGATGTGAATGATAAAAGTTAATATCATCAATAAGTGACTCAACATTGAAAAAAATTCCATATACTATAAGGAAAAGCCAAAATTAGCATGATGAAATTTAGTCGGGGCAGGTAAAATATTCTATATAGTCCAAAAAAATTAATTTCCCACCAAATCTACGAGGTGAAATATCAGTAATTCATATAAAAATGATGTGGGTGATATATTTTTAATTTGAATTTTCCTTTTATTATAAAGTGAATATAATCACATTATAAAAGATTTATTTAAACAGAATATTTTCAAAACCTTATATAATCTCACTACCCTAAGATCAGTGTCAACACTGGTATGTCTACTTATAATCCTTTTGTCTCCCACGTGTATTTTATACATGCAAGTAATATAGGGTAGATACAATTTTATACCCTGCTTTTTTTACTTAACATTATATCATTAGCAATTTATATACTATAGATTATATTAATATTTATGTGTTTTATTGACTATGTAATACTTTTCCAACTAGTTAATGCAACATAATTTACCTACATAATCCTCTCATTTTAAAGATTATTTTCAGTTTTTCATTTTGGATGCAGTATTATATTGGCTTTGTAAAACAAACTGGCATAATTTTAACATTTTCTATTCACCAGTATAATTCATATTTTATATTTTGTATATATATTTTTATGTTTTATGGCAGGAAGATTACCTGATTCATCAAATGTTAAATGGAGTCACATATAACACAATATAGACCCAGAGCCTTATTTAGAAACCATTTCTTGACAATATTTCTAAATTTATTCTATACTAGTTGGTCTTATATTTGAAGTCTCATATTTCTTATTTAAGTTTTGGTGTTTCATATTTTCCCAGAATGTTTTTTCATTTCATTTTGATTTTCTAGATTTATTAGACTAGAATTGTAAATTGCAGGAGATGGTAAACATTTTCTATAAAAAGCCAATTAATAAACATTGTAGGTTTTGTGAACTCTACTGTCACTGCCATAACTAATCAAATCTGCTGTTTTAGTATGGAAGCAGCCATAGAGATGACATAAACAAAAGGGTGTGCCTGTGTTCCAATAAAACTTTATTTTTTGACTCATTTTTATATAGGAATTTTTCAAATTCATGAAGTTTGAATTTTATATAATTTTCATATCACAAAATATTATTGATTTTATTTTTTTCAACCATTTAAAACTGTAAAGATCATTCTTAGTTTACATCCATTCCAAAATGAAGGTCAAATTGCTGTATCAGACTCCCCCTACCACTCAGAAAGAAGCTCAATGCCTAATTGGCACCTTGAGATTATAGAGGGAACGTGTATCTCATTTGCACATGCGTCTCTGATCCTTTTTCCAAGTAAGCCAAAGAGCTGCTAATTTTGAATGGCACTCAGAACAAGATATGGTACTGTAACTTTTCCAGGATGATGTGCAAGCTGCTCTGAGACTTGAGTCATATGGTCCAGCTAACCCAGTAGTCCTTAGAGTGTTTCTGGAAGACAGGAATGCTGTATGGAGCTCTTATCAGGCCTTTATAGGTAAATCACAGTACAGACCTATTGGATTTTAAGCAAAGCTCTCTACTCTTCTCTGAAGATAACTATTCTCCTCTTGAAAAACCAGCTTTGGCATGCTATTGGACCTTAACAGAGGCTGAAGGGTTTGGCCACAGCCCGCAAAGTTACCATATGACTTGAGATTCCCATCATGAACTGGGTGTTGTCTGAATCATCATACCTTAAGTGTGGGCCTACACTACAACATTCATTATCAAATGAAAGTGGAATATACAAAATTAGGCTTGAGCAGGTTCTTAAAACCACAAGTAAATTGCACGAGCAAGTGGCCTAGAAGCCATGGATCCTATTTCTGCTATATTATCTCCCTCTCCCCTCTCTCAACCTGCACCTATGTTCTTATAGGAAATTCTTCATGACCAATTGACTGAGGAAGAAAAACATGGGCCATATTTAGAGATGGTTCTACATGATATGCTGGCAATACCCAAAGTACACTGCTACATCTTATAGTCTCACTCTGGGGAGGCCATAAAGGAAAATTATGGAGTTATATCTTCTCAGTAGGCATGATTCCAATCAGATATGATTATTTGCCTTGCCTGGAAGGAGAGATTGCCAGAGTGACCTCTACTGTTTCATAAGTGGAGGCTGATAGTTTTGCTAGATGGTGAGGGGCTTTCTTTAACTCCAAAAATACAGAACACCAAAGGCTGCTCCTTATTCTCTCCTTTTCTATGATGGATTATACCTTCCACATTACTGTACCCCTTTGCCTGTCATCTTCACCACTGCCCATGTTTCACTAACTAGAAAGTTACAGAATGAATATAGATAAGGATGAATATAACATATATAGAAATAAAAAATTGTAGGGACAGATGGGGAAGTAGTAAGTTGTTCACCTTATAAAACTTTTCATACAATAAAACATTTGCTACTGGTTTTCTAATTGATGTAAGTATATATCTTTGAAGAATAGGTAAGCAGTGGAAGAAGTAGAAATTTACTTTTTTAATATCTGAACCTATTTTATCTCTGGTCTCATCCACTCTTTAGCTAATCAAAACATCTTCTACAGTCTAGAATAAGACTGATTTATTTTTCATATCTATGCACTTTCAAAATTATTATGTTTAAATATAGAGAAAGTAAATTAAGTAATTCTAGAAAAATTGCAATTTAGTCTAAAAGTCAAGGCTACTTCTCAAATACCAAGGGTTTTAATTAAGTATTTTATCTAGCAGTGTACATCTTAGAAGCTGAAAGAACTGGAGGCATGTGCATGAATAGCGGTAGAGGTAAAAGGGACTTTATACCCAACAAAGATAAGACATGAGGGTAAGGCACCAGGATAAAATGGCTGCCTTCAAATATTTAAAAATAGTCACAAGATGTAAAGTATCAGAAGGTGTACCTGCATATTAATTAATTAATTCGATGAAACTAAAATGTAGATTCTGATTCAATACCAAAAAAAATGACTTGCACAAAAGAATTATTCAAGCAGAGGCTAGATAATCAATAATCATGAGTTTTAGGAAAGGGACCCCTGCACTGATGATAAGTTTGATCTATTCTATATAATAACCTTAAATCTTGCCAATGTTTTAATTTTAGGAGAAAAACACCTCCTCTGAAAAAGAAAATTTCTTTTCCAATCTGTAACACCATCTTTTTAAAATGACAGTTACTGAAAGAAAGGATTTTATGAATAAAAAATGTCAAATGTAATATTAGAAGGCTTTTTTGGCTAATTAATAAGCAAAAAGGCATTCTCAGAAATTCCTCTAGGCCAAATGATGTACAGAGAAATTTTTCTGTAATATCCCCTGAGCCAACTAATATATAACACAGCTCTGACTCACATGGTAGAAGGCAGTCTCACTTGGCAGAGAAACTCCACACTATGGGAAGAATCACAAGGTTTAACCATATTACAGATTAAAGGTTTCTCTTAAAACTTGCTAAAAGAAATATTTTGAAGAGCTCACTTTCTGGATATTGAATGCTTAGACACTGGAAATAGTTATAAATATCATATATCAGTTTTTCTTCAGAGAGTTCAAGACCCAAGGGTCTAATTATGGTCACTTGAATTATGATGTCTGATAATAAATTCCACACATATTGTTTTGTCCTCTTAAGTTTTATATCTGAATGCAAGCAAAGCAAAGGAATAAGAAAATAATCAGTGATTCAGAATTCTCTTACAGCCAATCTGCATTAATAGCAGGAGATATGTCTACTGTGTGAGTAAACCAGGGTGGGTTTCTCATACATAGCCTCCCAAAATGCACCATCTCTTGAATTATACAGATTGTTATCAAGTACTCAATAACTTTACTTGACAGTAAGTGAAGAAAAAAATGATTCTTACCCTCTAACATTCTAAATATCTATCATTCACACTTAGCAACCTTGGCAGAAACCTTTCATTTGCTGTCTTTTTCCAAGCTCCCATTCTTTTCCAACTGACTACCCACTCTACTCCACTTTTCCTCTATTAGTTCTTTCACTGCCTTCAAGAGTATCTACGTTCAATTATGAGTAAATCACCTATACCCTCCATTTTCATTGGTATATTTCCCAGTCCTTCTTAATCAGACAATTCCACATACCAGAAACCTTAATAAACATTACTCTTCATACTGTGTTCAGTACAACTGTCAAGGAGGAAAGGGTTTACACAATTTGTAGTCTTTATCATTAAGCAACTACCATTTTTGACAGTTATCTGATGATTTCTAGTATATATTTGGCCTGAATTTCTTTATTTCTCCAGTCCTCCTCCTACCTCTGACTCTGGCTACCCTATTTTTTCTCTTTCTAGTCCTTCTATATTATGTCTCATATCTCAGTCTTATTCTCTCTTCTCTTTATACATTATGTTGTATTAATGTCATAGCTTCAACTCACATTTTGGTTAGAAGCCTCTCACATTTAAATAAACTGTCTAACTCCTATCTCAAACTCCAGATCTCCACCTCCAATAGTCACGTGAATCTACCATCTTCTCCAATCAGCACCTTCTTCTTCTCTGTTAATTTGATCCAGTTGTCTCCTGATCACATGGGCAGAGTAACCCAAGGTTGAGGCTTGATTTCTCCCTCTTTCCTCTCTTCAACCACTCATCAAGTTCTATTTATCCATTCTTACTGTTACATCTGTTCCTTCCTTCCATCTCTAAAACACCTCAGTAGTTCCAGTTACTGCCTACTGCAATTATCATTGCCTACTACTTGGGTTCCTCTCCTCTGGTTCATCTCAAATCCCTTCAGTCCTGCACATCACATCCAGATGAAACAGTTCCTGCTCAGTAATACTGATGGCTCTCTGTTGCCTACTAAATTCATTTAAAACCTGTACCTTGGGCTTCCCTGGTGGTGCAGTAGTTGAGAGCCCGCCTGCCGATGCAGGGGACACGGGTTCGTGCCCCGGTCTGGGAAGATCCCACATGCCGCGGAGCGGCTGGGCCCGTGAGCCATGGCCACTGAGCCTGCGCGTCCGGAGCCTGTGCTGCGCAATGGGAGAGGCCACAACAGTGAGAGGCCCGCGTAACCAAAAAAAAAAAAAAAAACCTGTACCTTAACACTAAAGGCCCTAAGGGTCCTATATCTACCTACCAAACCTCACAACCAACCACTAAACAAATATTCATTGATCTCCTGCTTAAAGTTTTTCAATCATTTCCCATTGCATAAAGAATGCAGAGGGTAAGGGTAATGCTTCTTTTTCACTCCTCTAGACTTCTAAACACTCCAGGTCTTTTAACCCACTCCTTAATCGTCCTCGTTGAAGTAGTATTCATTTTCTGATTGTAAAGTCTGAGAAAGCTCAGTTCCCTCCTCTTCTTTCTCAATGGGACTCAGAGAGCTGACATTTTTCTCTGCTCCTCCTTGTAATAAGTTTCATAGAAGCAGGGCTCTGTGGGTGGTGACCTATACTGTGCATGGCCACCCCTGTAACTAGGTAAGTAAGTCTGCCTAATTCTGAACTTCAGTAAGAAGTCCACTGTTGTCACACATCCATGTCACTTTCTCCCATATGAGTTTTATCATTAATAGAGTTGATGTTTAGTTCCGCTGACTCCATTTTAACATTCAACTGATTTATAACTAAAGCAAGAAAAACAAAGATGCCATTTACAGGCCTTCTTGGGAGCCCAAGACAATTCATGTTTCTTATTCTGCCCACCTTTTGGCATCATCCTGTCACTCTCTACATGCATTCTATACACTTGCCATGCTACTTGTAATTTCCCAGATGTGCCTTCTTGTTTTCACCACCAGAACTGTTAACATGCCATTTCCCCAGCTTGTGGAACTCTTCCAAACCCCTGCCCTTTATTAAAAAGCTTGAAGACAATTTGAATTTTATTACCTCTTAAAAATCATCCTTGATATTTCCAGGAAACAAATCCAACTTTGGCCCTACTGAAAAGCCCACCAAGTTTTATAAAGGGTACATATCATATCTTAGTATGTCAAATCATACAGGGGTGATTCAAGTTCCTCTGAAAAGCTGTCACCGAAAAACACTTTGCTGTACATTCTCTAGATTCAATATGCCTATACCCTCAAAAAGTATATTACTGTGCAAGTCCAACAACAGTTAAAAGTTGAAATAGGACTTAGATTTAATAAGATGTTTTTAGCCAGAGAATCCAGAAATATCTGAATCCTGCTCCAGACCACAGGGAATATCCCTTGCCATAAGGTTCCTAGGGAAGCGGACCATAGGGAATATTGGCAAAGGAAAAAGAAAGAGAAAAAAACCCTTTATTATTAGGCATGCATTGGGCCCTAAACTCAAACGAAGACTATACTAGTGAGTTATAATTTACTGTGTATTATGCTAGAGACCTAAAGGGCCTCTGAGTCCAAACTGGAACCTCAGATCTTCTCTCTCTCTTATCAGCCACATAGAGGAAAAGACAGAAACAAGCTAAGTCTGAAGGAGGCCTTGAGTCTGGTGAAGACTAGCCTGAAGATACACATAAGGGGACATTTGCCTCGAGAAGGTATTGCAGGTTTTGAAACCAGATGAAATCCCCCAGTCAGTGAGTGAAATAGGAAAGAAAAGATCAGGACTGAGCCCCGAAGAGACAAAGAAGCACCACCTTAAGACTCAGTATCCAGAAGGAGGAAAACAGGGAGTAACTGCTATCCTTGAAGCCAAGAGGAAATTTAAAAAAATACTTCAAGGAGTATATATTCTATTATTCAAATTCTACTATTGAGTCAAATAAGATGAAGACTGAGAAAAGCCAACTGGGTTTAGCAGCATGGACATCACTAGTGACTTCAAATACAAAGTGTAGATGACAGAAGTCCCAGCTTCACTACTGACTAGCTATGTGACTGTGGGCAATCTTCAGTTTTTTTGTCTCTCAAAACATGATGAGGAGATGATGAGGATAACAATAATTCCTGGTTCAAAGGGGCATTATGCAGATTAAATACATATTAAATGCTCAACACAGCACCTGTCACATTGCAAACTTTCAAATATTATCTATTAGTCCTGGGAGAGTAAGCAGAGGTCAAAGGCAAACCAATATCCCTTGCTGTTACTTCTCACACGGGCACTATGAGATATTCCATAGTTGTTGTGCCACATCCATCAAACTCCTTCTTCAGCTTCCCAACTCTTCTGTTCTCTTCCTCTCCCTAATTCTTAGAAGTTATCCTCTCCAATATAGTTATTCATTTGCAAAATTAAAGTTCGTGGCATTTCCATGAGTCAAAGCAACATGTTTTCTAAGTAGCTTCACTTGCTTTTCAAACAAATATATTTTGGTACAAGAAATGAAGAAGCCAAACATCTCTTTTTCGTCTAAAACCCAAACCCCAAGGTACTACTACCATCCTCAACAGTTTTCAGTTAGTGCCAAATTCATATGCACACAGTAAATATGCATATGCAGTAACAGTGCAGTATGTAGCCTCCAAATTTATTGTACCTAATAAAACTGTGTGTTGAAACAGTCCTATCTGCCCACAATATGTCTATGGTAGAATGCTGGTGACCTAATAAAAACTTTAATTCCCATTTGACATTCTTCATAGTAGTAATCCCTGTGCTGACAGGTGGCTAGTAATTTCAAATGTAATTATGGAGATAATATCTGCAGATGTTTGGGTATGTACTACAAATTCTTGTAAATGGGTACCGTAGGAATATGTGGAAAGTGATAGCTAATATAACTATTACTATAAAGAGACACATTCTCCTCAGGAACATCTGGAAGACCTTGTATGCAAAAGAATTAGAGGTGGGTAACAGGGACCGTGCAGAGAACCTTGGCACTTCAGAAGTATACACAGCTTCACGATGTCAGCAAGACATTGATTTGGTGCGAGGATTCTAAGTTTTCACCCTACATCACCTCCCTCTTGGGCTAAACTTCAGGACAGGAGCCAGATGGATAATTCCTCCCTTTTCTTTTTCCAACAAAAGGAACAAACTAAGACAATATATCAAGTTTATAACTGGTAACAAAAGTCAGTGGGTGTGCATGGATATATTTTCTTCCTACAAGCATTCTTAAAATGAAATGTTCTGCATATAGCTGGAATGTAACTGTTGGTTATTCAGCTTCTCAAATGATGACAGTCTCAAAAAGCACAAGTATTATTTGTCAGCAGCTGCATTTTGCTAAACAAATTTAAATAATCCCTATTTACACAAGGAGCACAAGGTATTGTACAAAGGCAGCTTCCCACTAGTTCTAATTCTATTTGACATTATTTCTTAAATTATGAAATGCATCAGCAGACTATATTTCTGCCATGGTTAAATTATTAAATGATGACATAATCCATGTAAGATGTGTGGACGAATGCATTATACGTACACATAATTGATCCTCCAGTGTTCCCATGTTTCTTGAACTATCTCTATTTAAAGCTCATACTTTTTACTTTTGTAAAAGAGCTTTGTCTATAAAAATGCCTTGCAGTCTATACTAGAGATCATATATCTGAAATAAAATATTTAAACATCTATTCTTTGTATATTTTAGCACTAAATTCTATTTAAAATAGTCATGGCCTTTGCTAACAATATTCTTTACAATTTCAAGTCAAAAATTACTAACTCAAATGGTTTAATTACTCATAACTGCTAGTTCTTTTTCAGAGATGTTAAATATTATCAATTACATTACTATGGAACTTTGTGAAGCACTTTTACACTTTTCATTATTTAGCTTTCACTAAAATCTAGTGAAATAGCTAGGGTTGATGATTCTGGTTTCATTATCCATGAAACTGAAGCTAAGGAAAATAAAACAGCTTTTTGTATCACATGCCTAATACACACACAAGCCAGGAAACATCAGCTGAGATCTGGTTCCTAGCTGATCACTTCTGACCACTCAGGAAGATTCTGCAACAACAACAACAACAAAAAGTCACAATCTAAAAGACAGACTTCACCTTCAAAATGCTCAGCTCTTTCTCACAGCTATTCATATTGTTTAATACACACATTGTGTATTAAAGAATTAACCTTACTCAAAGAGACATCAGCTTTTGTCCTCTTTGGCCAGGAGGTGATCTCTAGGAAGAATGTCTTTGCTTACTTAGAGCCATGACTGCCCAACAGTCTAAAAATGTGAATTATGAGGAGGGGTTTGGGCCATGTAGTAACCACACTACCTCCAGGAGGGATGGCAATGAAAAGTCAACCATATGGGCAAACCATGGAGTCCAAATAAAAGCCTGGACACTAAGGCTCAGGAGAGCTTCCCTGGTTAGCAATACTCTGTGTGTGTTATCACACATCATTGTTGAGAAAGCAATGCTGTCCATGACTCCAGGAAGAGAGGACAACTGGCAGCTCTGTGTTTGGAACCCTCCTGGATTCTGTCCCATGCACTTCTTCCCTTGGCTAATTTTAATCTGTATCCTTTCACTGTAGTAAACCACAACTGTTAAGTATAATAGCTTTCAGTGAGTTCTGTGACTCCTAGCAAATGTTTGAAGCTTAAGGAGAACCTTCTTGATAACCCCGAACCTTGTAATTAGTATCAGAGGTGAGGGTAGTCTTGTGGACTATACTCTCTAACTTTGCAGTTGGCTAACTTCTTACTTTCAGATGAATGTAATGTTTCTCCATATGATCAACTGGTTAGTCCTTACCTTGAAATGAAACCCACTTCAACTTCACCAGGAAAATGTGATTTATTAAAAAAAATTTTTTTTGAGAATTACCAAGATTTTGACTCTACCAATACAGAAAAGAAGCATTCAAATGCAGTATACAGTGTTTTCTCTCTCAACAGTAGTCTACTGTCTTTGCTGTGATAAAAGAAACCCAAATTACAATATAATGCCCAATGTTGTATGTACAATAGCTCTTTTCTCTCTGTTACAACTAAATAAAGCCAACAAGGCCATGTGTCATTTCCCCTGGTAAAGCATTAAACCATTTTTTTCAGAAAATTTTGAGCAGCACAAGTCAACCAAATTAGTATTTAAGCCCCTAAAAACACTAAGAAAATGAAGAAACCAATACCCATATGTAAAACAAAGTTAACTTGGAAAGTGCATAAGTCAGTTCATTAAGTTTTACGAATTACTTGAGCACAGAACTCCAGGACCTACACTGCACATGCATCACTGATTCCTCTCTTTCCAATAAGAAGAGGTGAAATAAGATCTTTCATCCCTTAAGAACCTGGGTACTTTAAACATCTTTGTCAACAGAGTTTCTTATTACAGTTAAACATTGAATATTCTTTTAGGTTTTAGAGTGTGCCAGAAATATAAGCTTTTTTATTGGAAGGATACCTAAAATGAAGAAACTGGGAGAGAGATTTAAATCTCCTGGAAGATACCACTGAGATTCCTAAAATTTCCTCATTGAGATTTTAGTTAAAGGAAAAACCTTTATACAGTTAACAAGGCATGGCCATACCCACAAATTAGCCCTCTCTAATTTGCTGCTATGGAAAGCCCTGCTTTGGCATTGTACTGTAATTTCTTTCTTGAATTAAAAGTTTAAAAAGGAAAAAAAAAGGAAAAACCTTTTAAAGAAGAATCTCTTTTCCCAGTTGTCCCAAAATAATAATAAAAGCAAAGTTTCTCTAAAGATTATTAGTCTAAAAGAAGACTAATTTAAATATAGCAGAGGGAGGAACACTCCCAAACTCATTCTATGAGGCCACGATCACTCTGATACCAAAACCAGACAAAGATGTCACAAAGAAAGAAAACTACAGGCCAATATCACTGATGAACATAGATGCAAAAATCCTCAACAAAATACTACCAGAATGGATTAAAGACCTAAATATAAAGACAGACACCATCAAACTCTTAGAGGAAACCATAGGCAGAATACTCTATGACATAAATCACAGCAAGATCCTTTTTGATCCACCTACTAGAGAAGTGTCCATCAACAGATGAATGGGTAAAGATGTGACACATATATACAATGTAATATTACTCAGCCAGAAAAAAGGAACGAAACTGAGTTATTTGTAGTGAGGTGGATGGACCTAGAGACTGTCATACAGAGTGAATTAAGTCAGAAAGAGAAAAACAAATACCGTATGCTAACACATATGTATGGAATCTGAAAAAAAAAAAGAAAAAGAAAATAGCCAGAAGAGCCTAGGGCCAAGATGGGAATAAAGATGCAGACCTACTAGAGAATGGACTTGAGGATACGGTGGGGGGGAAGGGTAAGCTGGGACAAAGTGAGAGAGTGGCATGGACATATATACATTACCAAACGTAAAATAGATAGCTAGTGGGAAGCAGCCACATAGCACAGGGAGATCAGCTCAGTGCTTTGTGACCACCTAGAGGGGTGGGATAGGGAGGGTGGGAGGGAGGGAGATGCAAGAGGGAAGAGATATGGGGACATATGTATATGTATAATTGATTCACTTTGTTATAAAGCAGAAACTGACACACCATTGTAAAGCAATTATACTCTAATAAAGATGTTAAAAAATAAATTAAAAACAAATTAAAAATAATAAATAAAAGAAGACTAATTTAAGACCTCATATATATCCAACTTACTAGAGATGGTTCAGTCATCCAAACAGTATTATTTATGTTTTCCTTGTAATCAGAGAACATGTTATACACATTCTTATGAAAGTTTTGGTATTGAGTAAACAATTGTATTATATCACGTCTTTTTAAATAATGCAATTTTGATTTTTTTCAAGAGGCAGTGATTGATAATATTGACTGATAAGCTATAAAACAGTACTTAGAGAGGAGACATCAAAATTTTATGGTACTCTAAAAGAGTCCAAAAGGCATCTGAAAAAAGCTAGCCCACACTTAAATGTTGCCTGTTCTCTTTCAAATTGATTTTTCTCTTATTCTGCAAAAAAAGGGAAAAAATTGATCCCAAACTAGTTAACTGTCTTCAATATCAGCTGGAGCATATACAAAAGAACAAAACAGGCAACATTTCTTGACTAAAAAAAGGGAGGTCTACATTAGTAACATTTATACTGTTATTACATAGAGGTTCAAGTCAACCTGCTATAATCACAGCAAAGGGGATAAGATTTTACACTCATGAGCACAAATGTTTCTCTTTATAGGCCTTTTGCTTTACAGACTCATGAATCGGTGAGAAACAACAGACTTTATGAGAATTTTCCATGGGAAAATGTTCATGAATCTTAGTAATGGCCCAGTTATCATCTCATCAGCATCACATTGAATTTCATTGCAAGGCGAAGGTTAGTGACTTCCTATTGGAACTGCAGTTAACGAAACTGGAACAAAAGGCCTTCATGTCTTTGATTAGAAAATCATTTCTCTCGAAATCTTTCCTCACAAGCTTTTCATCCTCTGCTATCCTCTTTTCACATTTTTTTTCCCATGTAGCAAATCCCTGCTCTTTGTACAAGACTCACGTCAAATATCACATCCTCTCTGAAGCTTTCCCTGACAAAACCTTGCCTCCTCCCATAGTCATCATACCATCCTTAGTGCTCCCTTAATACTTGGTGCCTAGTTCCATTAGCACTTACATCTCTATATTGCAGTTATTTGGTACACCTTTTTGATTTTTGTATCCTCAGCACTTAGCAGAGCTACACAGTAAGCATTCAGCCAATATTTATGACATTAATATTTAAATAGAAAAAAGAAAGAAAAAAGTACCCCTGAGATCATGGTTAGTTTTATTTATAATTATACCCTGTAAACACTGATAGCCATGAACATTAATATGAATTACAAAAATTTTCATGAATCTAAAATAGAAGTTAATAGAATTTTAAGTAATCTCTGCTGTAAAAAACCAAATAGCAGTATTAAATTCCTACTTATAATAGGACAATACTGACCACATAACAAAGACATTTTTCTTCCATCCTCAAATTATTCAGTATCCAATATCATTTTAATAAGTCCTGATTATAATCCAAGTGGTGCATCTGACCTAATCACCTGAAAAAAGTATGGCCAGCATATGAGGAAGAAAAAGTAGGTAAAATATTCAGTGGGAATGGTTATCTTACACAATCATTCTTATTGAACTCAAGTTTTTGGAGTCTTAGATTATGCAAATACTGAAACCACATCAAAACCACAGTCCTGTTTCACAGACTCATAGAATCACTGAACCACTGACTTTGAGAGAGGAGACTGCAAAATGAGAATATCAAAATGCATACAGGGCTTCCCTGGCGGCGCAGTGGTTGAGAGTCCGCCTGCGGATGCAGGGGACGCGGGTTCGTGCCCCGGTCCGGGAGGATCCCACATGCCGGAGAGCGGCTAGTCCCGTGAGCCATGGCCGCTGAGCCTGTGCGTCTGTAGCCTGTGCTCTGCAACGGGAGAGGCCACAACAGTGAGAGGCCGGCGTACCGCAAAAAAAAAGAAAAAAAAAAAAAAGCATACAAATATTTACAACGTGAGTTAGGCCTCCTTTATTTTACATATAAAAATACTGATGCCCAGAGACACTAAATGACGTATAGATCACCATCCTTATTGACTCTGGTTCAAGTTAAAGAAAGGATACCAAGATAGCTTGAAAGGTCCAGTTAACATTTTTATTCTGCCATATCCCATAAAAACCTCTGGGCATGAAGCTTTGTGGCTACCATGTATACATACATATAAGAAGGGCTGAGTTCCTTAACATTGGATACAGCAGCTCCCACATAATAGAATGCTGACATTCTAATAGGAGTACCTTCCTCAGGAAGATATGGAAAATAATTGAGCTTATGGGATAACAAGACAAAGTTTGGGTGCTGGTAACTTATTCTAATTTTTTTCTAAGCCAGTTCTACTCCTACAGAAATATCTCATTTATATGTTTATTTAGCCTCATTTACTGCAGACTGCACTACCTGCCCTAACCAGTCATCTTACAAATATAGGCATCTATCACCAGGTTTACTAAAATAAGAGTTTTCACTTAGTCAAAACCGACCCATTGAAAAAGCCATTTCAAAGACTAATCCTTTCTAATAATAGGTCAGAAACAGTAAATGGTTCTTGGGGGTGGGGTGGGGAGGTAGTTTCTGTTTGTTTGTTGATGATTGCTTAATTCCCTAAAGGTTACTCTTCAGTATCTAGCAATGTTTTTCCTGTAGTATTTGAATATTAATGAAAATTACCTGTGGAACTGTCAAAGAAAAACTGCAGCAAACAAGTTAAACAACCAAAGAAGATTTTATTCAAGACTATTACAGTAGGGGGGAAAGACTGAACTCATCTGGGCTGAAATAAAAGGCAGGAGAGTATTTAAGCCCTGTGGTGAACTAACAGAAAATCACTAGAGGACGTTATTGGGGAGGATGGTCAATGTAATTAGACCGTCTGTGTTGCTACTTGGTGCTTACTGAAATTAGATTCCTACCCTCCCACACAGTCTGAGAGATAGGGATGCTCTTTCTTGATGATAGTGATTTATACATACTTAATTTTTGTTTGTTTTTTTGGCCGTGCCGCAAGACTTGCAGGACCTTCCCCAAGCAGGATTGACCTGGGGCCATGGCAGTGAGAGCGCCCAGTCCTAACCACTGGACCACCAGGGAAGTCCCAATGATTACATTTAAAGGGGATGGTCTTCGGTCCTTGAGAAAGACAGTCCTGGACTGTCAATTTGACAAGAGGCCGGGAGAAGATATACATCTCAAAGGGGTCAAGAATGAATTTACAATTACAAATTTTCTAAAGTAAATGCTTCAAAAAAAGGGAGCTAGGGGTCTATATCAGAATGAAACAAATCTAGAGTTAAGTCAAGCTGAGTGCCATTAGGTGTTCTGGGTCAATACCAGCCAACCTACAAATTCCTGAGCCCAGTCATTCTTACTCAACAGGCCCTGATGTGGGCTCAGGAAATTTTTAACAAATACTTTAGTGGTTCTCATGCAGAAGTCCCATGGAACGGCTAACAGGTTTCAATTCTTATCAGTTGGTTGGCTTGTTTAAGCTCTGTGTTAATACAGAGAAAATATTCAGGTTCAGAAAAAGGGCCATGATCTGGTGAACTGGTGACATCTGCAATAAGCAAAGGATGGGCATGGATAGGGTCTGTAGGCATGCTGTGTAATTTCTGTCCTCACTGGATGCTTCCCTAATGGTGCAAGTCCCATCACTAACCACTTAACTATTTCATTTAAAAAAAAAAAAAAATCTTGTAAAGTCTGTTTCCTGAATGACCCAGTGCTTCAAGTTACCCTGGAAATACTGCAACTTTAAAGAGAAGCTATGTGGCTTAAAATGGCTTGGATAGCACAGAAACTTTTTCATTTGTAAATGAAAATTAAGGAGCCTATTACTTTATAGCTGTTTCAGGAGATACTAGAATATATTGATACATTTCCTCCAAAGTGCAAGACAAGTTATTAAATGTTGAACCCACCTACTATTTAAAAAGAGGTATAATGCTTTATGGGTCTGTTTGGATTTTGGAAGTAATATATACCATATTTGAGCACACTGCTCAGACCCATTTATCAATTAACCTCAAAGGCTGCCAGTTGTAAGGAGAGCCTAGAGCAATAGAAGGCTTTGCAGCAGAACCAAGGTGCAGTACAGGTGGTCACTTGGACTTTATGACCAGCAGATCCAATGATACTCAAAGTTTCTGTGGCAAATAACGATGCCAAATAAAGCCTCTAGCAAGATCTCAAAGGAGAATTATAGTACAGAATGCCCAGATTTTAGAACAAACCCATGCATTCTTCTCTAGATAACTATTCTCCCTTTCAAAAACAGCCCCTGGCTTATTGCTGGGCCCTGACAGAGATCATATTCCTAACTATGGGACATCAAGCGACCATATGACTTGAGATGTCCATTGTGAACTAGTGTTCTAGTGTTATTTGACCCCTCCAATCAGAATGTTAAGGTGACGTAGCAAACCATCGACAAGTGACAATGGCATATAAGTGATGGGGCTTGCCTGGAAGGCAGGAGTTAGTTGCGTGAGCAGGTGGCTCATACCTGTATGTCACCTACTCCTGCTTCACTGTCTCTTCTGCCCTAATCCATACAGTGCCTCATAGGAAATTAGTTTGATCACCTACTCCTGCTTCATTGTCTCTTCTGCCCTAATCCATACTCAGTGCCTCATAGGAAATTAGTTTGATCATTTGAATGAGGAAGAAAAAACCTGGTTTATAGGCAGTTGTGCATAGTATGCTGTCACAACCTGCAAATGGACTGCTATATTTACACACCCATCCAGCAATGCTCTGAAAGATAGCGGTGAGGTAATCCTCCCTATGAGTAGCACTTCAAGTAATTCACCTGGTTTTCCACTCTGTATGGACTGAGAAATGCAGATCTAAAGTAGTCAGTAACTAGCTGTTTAGCTGAATAGTCAGGGCATTTGAAACAGCAGCACTAGAAGATTAAAGACAAGAAGGACTAGAGAAAGAGTAGCTGGGAGGACCTCTCAGAATGAGCCAGAGAGTGGCTATACTTGTGTTTCATGTGAATGCTCAAAAATAGCATCACATGCAGAGGAGACTAATAATCAGCTAGACAGATGACATGCTTTATGGATGTCATTCAGCCTCTTTAATTAACCATCTAAGTGCTTGCTTAAAAAGAAATGTAGAAAGAGCCTCAATAACAGGAATAGAAGCTACAAATAGACTCAGCACCATGAAATTTCACTCTCTAAGGCTTATCTATTAATTTTGAGTATCTACCTTGCCAACAGCAGAGATGAAGGTTGAGTCCCCAAGATGTCACTATTCCCTGAGGGACTCAGTCAGCAACTGGGTGGCAAATTAAATATCAGACCCTTTGCATCAGCACTACTACTGATGCAAAGCAGTACATGGTTTGTCCTCACTAGCATAGACATATTCTAGACACGAATTTGCTTCCTTAGTCTGTTCTTCTGCCAGCAGCAACATCATTAGACACAATGAATGCCTTATTCACCATCATGGTGCTGTGCACGACACTGCTACGGACATGGACTCATTTAACCACCTAGGACATATGACAATGGACTGGTACGATGAATTCACTGATCCTACTACTACTTACCTCATTACCCAGAAGCACCTAGCATAGTAGAATGTGGAACACCCAACTGAAGCCTGACTTACAGCACCGGTTGGTGGAAAACCCTCTCAAAGAAATGAATTCTGTCTTACAGAATGCTGAATATACTTTGAGTCAACTGTTTCTCCCATAATTAGAACATATGGATTTGAGAATCAAATGGAAGAAGCGAGAGTGACTCCTTTCACTATTACACTGAATAATTCACTTGCAGAATTTTTACTTTTGAACTCAGCGATTTTGAGTTCTGCTAGCTTGTAAGTCTTAATTTCCAAGATATAAATTATTCTACTGGGAGAAGCAACATTGGTTCTATTGAATTGAAAGTTGAGACCACTTATTTTGAGCTCCTCATGATACTAAACCAACAGACAAAGGTAAGGATTACTTTATTAGCTGGAATGATAGTTTCTGATCATCAGGAGAAAATTAGGTTACTGTTGAACAATGGAAACAGGGAAGACTATATTCGGAACCTAGAGAATTCTGAGACACCCATTAGAAATTCCACGTCCAATAGTAAAAGTTGACAGAAAATGATAGTAACTAAAAAAATCTGGGTCACTGAGAATTCAGACACTTCAGGGAAAAAGATTTGGGTCACTCTCCAAGGCAAAGAAGACTGACTTCTACAGGGACTGGTTCAGGGCAAAGGAAGGATGTAAGGTAGTTTAAGAAGGATATGATAAACACCAATTATGGCCTTTTGACCCTTACAGAGATTAGAGTTGTAGTAGCTATTTTTTCCTGCTTTCCTGTTATTATTTTATATGAGGATTGTTGTTGCGGATTAACTTTCCAATTAGTCTTTGATTACAGATTATTCAAACAGGACTATAACTAACTTGAGGAGTAACATCCTCCAGTGATGAATAACCTGCCTTTACCCTAAGATGGATACTGTAACTTCTGGAACACTGACCTCTCTTTGGAGAGAGAAAGAGCATCTTCCTTTATATGAAGGTTATTTGCATCTTGTTAGGCGATGACATTAAAATTATCATTGCTGTGTATGGAAATTCAAACACGGGTAGAAGGGTATCTATGGATGCTAAGTAGTCAAAGGAGTAGACTATAGCTAGGTATTAAGCTCCACACTTATATACTGTTCTGTAATGCTGGGACTAGGAATTAGCAAACCGTATTTCTCCTTTGCCAGCTGCTACTCTGTTAATAAAGTTCTACAGCAGAGACACTAAATTGGAAGGCAAAAAGAGAAGAGAATGGATTTGTTCCTCTTATTTTGCTGCTCTTCTTGATAGTACCACTCCGGAAACTTCACTTCACCCCTGG
This sequence comes from Neophocaena asiaeorientalis asiaeorientalis, assembly GCF_003031525.2. Classification (NCBI taxonomy): domain Eukaryota; kingdom Metazoa; phylum Chordata; class Mammalia; order Artiodactyla; family Phocoenidae; genus Neophocaena; species Neophocaena asiaeorientalis. The sequence goes on from NW_020173215.1 coordinate 5,840,207, forward strand.
CAGCAGAGCTGGTTCCAGCAAGAGCTGGTTCTAACCACAGTCCTAGAATCAGCCTTACCATATTATCTTAACTGTAACTGTATCAGGTGGGCAGCACCTTTCCCTAAGCAATCTGAGTCCCATTTCTACAAGATCCTTCCAAAGCAGCTGCATACCACTCTCTTCTAAGATGTTTAGTTTCTAGGGTTCTGCAGTTATCGGGTTCTAAGAGATTAGATTCTGATAATTATAACTTCTTCCTTCGGTTTCCAAGGATGGTGGCTGCTTCCTGTAGTTATTACTTTCATATTCTCTCAGTCCCTCCTTTTTACCCTGCCAGTTAGCCCAACTCCTGATAAACCACTTTCTATATTATTGATACAATCTCTGTTAAAATAGCTACTATGGTTTCCATTTTCTGATCTTGATACACTGGGATATTAAATAAGGGATCAAATAATTTTTTCTTTCCAAAATTGTGTATGAAAGTATATTTTACAGAACATGATACCATCATCACTTGAGTAAATTTGATAACTATCTGAAAATAAAAGATTTGGGTTAGATTTAAGAAAAAGTTTTTTCATATAACTATTTGCCAGTTGCCAAGGCCAAAAACTTTGGAATCACCCTTTGCTTTTTTTGTTCTTATGCCCCACATCTAACCAGTAAGAAAATCTTGCTGCTCCTAATGATTAAATATAGCTAGCATCACTTTCACTTTTACCACCTTCATGGTTACTGCTTTGGACAGTGGTTCTCAACCTTGGCTGCACATTGAAATCACTGGGAAGATTTTAAATTACCAATTCTTGGCCACACCCACAAATATTTTTATTACTTACTCTGGGTTTGGCCCTAGCATTGGTTATTTTTTAGAAGCTCCTTAACAGAAGCCAAGGTTGAAAAGCACTGACCCTCGATCAAGCCACCATCTTTCTAAACTGTATTCTTATAATCGTCCCTATCTAGTTTCACAGCTTATATTTTTTCTTTCCCTAACTCTAAAGTCTATTCTCCACATTGCAGCCAGAGTGACTTTTTTTTTTTAAGTTTACATGGTAGTTCAATGGCTTCCCATCACAGAATAAACTATATCTCCTGACCATGGCCTACAGGCCTTACATGATGCGACCTTAGTGATCATTTGCCTGTTTCTCTCTCTCTCTCTCTCTCTCTCTCTCACTATCTTCCAGCACTGGCCTATTCCAGTTTTCTTGAACACACCAATCATGCTCTAATCTCAGGGACTTTGCACTTGTATTTTCCAGGTATCCACATGACTCTTCTTTTAGAGAGGCCTTTTTTCAGAAAGGCCTTCCTGAACAGCCTATATGAATGGCTCCAGCCTGTCATTCACTACCTTCTTTACCCTGCTCTACTTTTCTTCTCAGAAATAACCATTACCTGACATTACATTATGCCTTCACCAATAGAATATAAGTTCCATAAGGGTAGCAACTTTGTTGCATTCACTTCTGTATCCCAAGTGCCTGGACAGTATGCAACACAAAAATAGGCACTCAAGAGAGTCAACCAAGATGATGACTTAGGAGTCTTATAAGCTCCCCTCATCCTACAAATGTACAGCTACACACAGAGCAACTCTTTCTGAAAGAGATCCAGAAACTGGCTGAGCAACTTCTTCTATAAATTAAAAGAATGTGAAAATACCCACATCAAAATGGTAGGAAAGTCTGAGATACTTTCTGGCCATAAATCCCACCCCTGACCCAGTGCCATACAATCAGAAGGGAACCCATAACTCCTAGTTTCTCCCCGAGGAGCAAAGGGTTTAGACCCCACATCTTCAAATTTTAAGACTCCCACTGAAGGGAAGGACCCCAAAAATACCCACCCCTGAAAGCCAATGTGGTTTGTGTCCGTAAGATCCACAAGACTCTAGAAAACAAAGAAACAATTCTTAACCAGTGCCTGAGCACTCACTGCAGCTATCCCCCCCAAGGGCTCAGCACAGAGGGAGCAGGCAAAATCACCGATCTGCCAGTCTTACCCTGAAAAAGCTTTATCTGCATTTTTAAAAGTGCTGTTTCACAGCCAAGCTTTCAATAAGAAAACATGAGATTTAAACTACATGATAGACTAGACGAACTTAGACATATACAGAACATTCTATCCAACAACAGCAGGATACACATTCTTTTCAAATACACAGGAAACATTCTCCAAGATAGATCATACATTAGGACACAAGTCTTACTAAATTTAAGAAAAATTAAATCATATCATGCATCTTTACGGACCACAGTGGTAAGAAACTAGAAATCAAATATAAGAAGAAAACTGGAAAACGTACACATATGTGGAGACTAAACAACATGCTGCTGAACAACCAGTGGATCAAGGAGGAAATCAAAAGAGAAATTAAAAAATACTTTGAGACAAATGAAAATGTAAATACAAAGTATCAAAACTTCTGGGATGCAACAAAGCAGATCTGAGAGGAAAGTTCACAGTGATAAACACCTACCTTAAGAAAAAAGAAAAATCTCAAATAGGCAACCTAAGTTTACACCTCAAGGAACCAGAAAAAGAAGAACAAAATAAGTCCAAAGTTAGCAGAAGGAAGGAAATAAAGATGAGAGTGGAAATAAATGAAACAGAGACCAAAAGACAGTAGAAAAGATCAATGAAAGTAAGAGCTGTTTTTGAAAAGATAAACAAAATTAACAAACCTATAGCTAGACTACCAAGAAAAAAGAGAGTCAATTCAAATAAATAAAATTATAACTGAAGAAGAGACATTATAATTGATACCATAGTAATACAAAGGATTATAACAGAGTACTATGAACAATTAAACACCAACAAACTGGAAAGAAATAAATTTCTAGAAACATACAACCTACCAAGACTGAATCATAAAGAAATAGAAATTCCGAACAGACCAATTACTTGTCAGCAGAATAAGTCAGTAATCAAAAACCCCCCAACAAACAAAAGTCCAGGACCAGATGGCTTCCCTGGTAAATTCTACCCAACCTTTAAAGAAGAAATAATACCAATTCTTCTCAAAATCTTCCAAAAAATAGAAGAGGAGGGATGACTTTCAAAATCATTTTTTGATGCCAGAATTACCATGATACTAAAGACAGACAAGGACACTACAGGAAAAGGAAACTACAGGTCGGTCAATATTCCTGATGAACATAAATGCAAAAATCCTCAACAAAATATTAACAAACTGAATTCAACAATACATTAAAAGGATCATACACTGTGATCAAGTGTGATTTATTCCTGAGATGCAAGGATGACTCAACATATGAAAATTAATTACTATAGTACACTATATTAACAGAAAGATAAAAATCATGTGATATGTCAATAGATGCAGAAAAAGCACTTGACAAAATTCAGCACCCTTCAATAATAAAAACTCTCAACAAACTGGTTATAGAGATATGTCCTTCAACATAATAAAAGCCATATATGACAAACCCACAGCTAACATGATACATGATGGTGAAAAGATGACAGCTTTTCTTATAAGATCAGGAACAAATAAAAATGCCCACTCTCACTACTTCTATTTAACATAGTATTATAAGTCCTAGAAAGAGCAATCAGACAAGAAAAAGAAATAAAAGGCATTCAGACTGGAAGGGAAGAAGGAAAACTGTCACTATTTGCTGACTACATGATTCTGTATACAAAAAACCCAAAAGACTCTACCAAAAATTATTAGAACTAATAAATGAATTCAGTAAGGTTGCAAGACACAAAATTAATATACAGAAACCTATTGCATTTCTATACACTAATAATGAGCTATCATAAAGAGAAATCAAAAAAACAGTTCCATTTACAAATGTATCAGGAAGAATAAAACATCTAGGAATAAATTTAACTGAAGACATCAAACACTGGTACCCTGAAAACTATAAAACATTAATGAAAGAAACTGACAATGATACAAATAAATGAAAAGATATCCTGTGCTCATGGATTAGAAGAATTACTATTATTAAAATGACAATACTACTCAAGGCAATCTACAGATTCAATGCAATCCTTATCAAAATACCAATGGTATTTTTCACATAACTTGAACAAATAATTTTTAAATTTGTTTGGAACCATAAAAGACCCTGAATAGCCAAACCAATCTTGAGAAAGATGAACAAAGCTGGAGGTATCACACTCCCTGACTTCAAACTACACTCAAAACTACAGTAATCAAAACAGTATGGTACTGGCACAAAAGCAGACACGTAGATCAATGAGAAGACTAGAGAGCCCAGAAATAAATCCATGTATATATGGTCAATTAACCTATGAAAAGGAGGCAAGAATATACAATGTGAAAAAGACAATATTTTCAATAAATGGTGTTGGGAAAACTGGACAGCTACATGTAAAAGAATGAACTTAAAACATCTTCTCACACCACATACCAGACAAACTCAAACTGGATTAAAGTTTTAAATGTAAGAACTGAAACCATAAAACTCCTAGAAGAAAAACATAGGCAGTATGCTCTTCGACATCAGTCTTAGCAAAACTTTTTTTGATCTCTCTCCTCAGGCAAGGGAAACAAAAGCAAAAATAAACAAATAGGACTACATCAAACTAAAAAAACTTTTGTACAGTGAAGGAAACCATCAACAAAATGAAAAGGTAACCTATCTAATGGGAAAAGATATTTGCAAATGTCAAATAGGGGATTAATATGCAAAATATATATAAATAACGCATATAAAAACGAACAACCCATTTAAAAACTGCAAGAGGACCTGAACAGGTATTTTTCCAAAGGAGATATACAGATAGCCAATAGGCACATGAAAAGATGCTCAACATCAGTAATCATTAGTGAAATGCAAAACAAAACCACAATGAGATATCACCTCACACCTGTCAGAGTGGCTGTTGTCAAAAAGACAAGAAATAACAAGCGTTGGTGAGGATGTGGAGAATAGGAACCCTAGTACCCTGTTAGTGAGAATGTAAACTGATACAGCCACTATGGAAAAGAGTATGCAGCTTCCTCAAAAAATTAAAACTAGAACTATGTTATGATCCAGCAATTCCATTTCTGGGTACTTCTCTGAAGAAAACAAAAACACCCACTCAAAAAGATATATGCACCTCAAAATTCATAGCAGAATTATGTACAACAGCCAAGATATGGAAACAACCTAGGTGTCCATCAATAGTTAAATGGATAAAGATGTGGTGTATTTATACAATGGAATATTACTCAGACAAAAGAAAGAATGAAACATTGCCATTTGCAATAACATGGATAGACCTGAAAGGTTTTATGTTCGGTGAAGTAAATCAGACAGAGAAAGACAAAACCTGTTATGTTTTTACTTATATGTGGAATCTAAAAAACAAAACAAACAAATATAGCAAAATAGAAACAGACTCACATATACAGAGAACAAACTAATAGTTATAGGGGCTTTGGGGTAGGGAGGGGGAGGCAAAAGAGGTGAAGGGGATTAAGAGGTACCAACTACCAGTTATAAAATAAATAAGTCACAGAGATATAATGTACAGCACAGGGAATATAGTCAATGTTTTATAATAACTTTGCAGGGTGTGTAACCTATAAATATTTTGAATCCACTATGTTGTACATCTGAAACTAATACAATATTTTAAGTCAACTATACTTAATTATTTTTACAACCATTTTTTATTGAAGTATAGTTAATTTACAATGTTGTGTTAGCTTCAGGTGTTCAGCAAGTTAATTAAGTTATATATACTATATATATATATATATATATATTCTTTCAGATTCTTTTCCATTGTAGATTATTACAAGATACTGAATATAGTCCCCTGTGCTATACAGTAAGTCCCTGTAGTTTATCTATTTTATACATAGTAGTGCATATATGTTAATCCCGACTCCTAACTTATCTCCCCCTGCACCCACTGCTCTCCTCTCTGGTAACCATAAGTTTGTTTTCTATGTCTGTGAGTATATTTCTGTTTTGTAAATAAATTCATTTATATCATTTAATCTTCTTTATCCATTCATCTGTCAGACACTTAGGTTGCTTCCACATCCTGGCTAATGTAAATAGTGCTGCTATGAACACTGGGGTGCATGTATCTTTCTGAAATAGGGTTTTCATCCTTTCCAGATATATGCCCAGGAGTGGGATTGCTGGATCACATGGTACCCCTATATTTAGTTTCTTAAGGACCTTCATACTGTTCTCCATAGTGGCTGCACCAATTTACATTCCCAACAACAGTGTAGGAGGGTTCCTTTTTCTCCGCACCCTCTCCAGCATTTATTATTTGTAGACTTTAATCATGGCCATTCTGACTGGTGTGAGGTGATACTGCACTGTAGTTTTGATTTGCATTTCTTTAATAATTAGCATCTTTAATATTAATTTAATACTGAGCATCTGTTCATGTGCCTATTGGCCATTTGTATGTCTTCTTTGGAGAAATGTGGGAAAGTAGTTTGTTTGTTTTTGTTTTTTTTTGCGGTACGCGGGCCTCTCACTGTTGTAGCCTCTCCCATTGTGTAGCACAGGCTCTGGACGCACAGGCTCAGCGGCCATGGCTCATGGGCCTAGCCACTCCGCGGCATGTGGGATCTTCCCGAACCGGGGCACGAACCCATGTCCCCTGCATCGGCAGGCAGACTCTCAACCACTGCGCCACCAGGGAAGCCCGGGTAAGTAGTTTTTAATCAATCTGGCTTCTGCTCCAAAAATAGAGTTTTATGACATTAGTTTCAAATTTCTAGTTGATAGGTACTGTCTACAGATGAATAGCAGCTGCTCCCTTTAAATAAGATATTTATATTCTATATTACCAGACTCTTCACTATTCCCTGTGCTATTACAGCTAGTTGTTTCAGCAACTTAACTGCCAGCCCCTATAGGTGTTTTATTTTTCTAACAATCTTATTGGAGTATAATTGCTTTACAATGGTGTGTTAGCTTCTGCTGTATAACAAAGTGAATCACCTATATGTATACATATATCACCACAACAACTCCCTCTTGCGTCTCCCTCCCACCCTCCCTATACCACCCCTCTAGGTGGTCACAAAGCACCGAACTATTCTATCCATGCAATGCAGCTACTTCTCACTAGCTATCTATTTTACATTTGGTAGTGTATATACGTCAATGCTACTCTCTCATTTCATCCCAGCTTACCCTCTCCCTCCCCATTCCTCAAGTCCATTCTCTACAACTGCATCTTTATTCCTGTCCTAACCCTAGGTTCCTCAGAACCTTTTATTTTTTTAGATTCCATATATATGTGTTAGCATACAGTATTTGTTTTCCTCCTTCTGACTTAACTTCACTCGGTGTGACGACTCTAGGTCCATCCATCTCACTACAAATAACTCAATTTCACTTCTTTTTATGGCTGAGTAATATTGCATTGTATATATGTGCCACATCTTCTTTATCCATTCATCTGTCAATGGACACTTAGGTTGCTTCCATGTCCTGGTTATTGTAAATAGTGCTGTAATGAACATTGTGGTACATGACTCTTTTTGAATTAGGATTTTCTCACTGTATATGACCGGTAGTGGGATTGCTGGGGCATATAGTAGTTCTATTTTTAGTATTTTAAGGAACCTCCATACTGTTCTCCATAGTGGCTGTATCAATTTACATTCCCACCAACAATGCAAGAGGGTTCCCTATTCTCCACACCCTCTCCAGCATTTATTGTTTGGAGATTTTTTGAAGATGGCCATTCTGATTGGTGTGAGGTGATACCTCACTGCAGTTTTGATTTGCATTTCTCTAATGATTAGTAATGGTGAGCATTCTTTCATGTGTTTGTGGGCAAGCTGTATATCTTCTTTGGAGAAATGTCTATTTAGATCGTCTGGCCATTTTTGCATTGGGTTGTTTTTTTTGATATTGAGCTCCATGAGCTGCTTGTATATTTTGAAGATTAATCCTTTGCCAGTTGCTTTGTTTGAAAATATTTCCGCCCATTGTGACAGTGCTCTTTTCATCTTGTTTATGGTTTCCTTTGCTGTGCAAAAGCTTTTACGTTTCATTAGGTCTATTTGTCTATTTTGTTTTTATTTCCATTTCCCTAGGAGGTGGGTCAAAAAGGATCCTGCTGTGATTTATGTCATAGAGTGTTCTGCCTATGTTTTCCTCTAAGAGTTTTATAGTGTCTAGCCTTACATTTAGGTCTTTAATCCATTTTGAGTTTATTTTTGTGTATGGTGTTAGGAAGTGTTCTAAATTCATTCTTTTACGTGTAGCTGTCCAATTTTCGCAGCACCACTTACTGAAGAGGCTGTCTTTTCTCCAGTGTATATTCTTGCCTCCTTTATCAAAGATAAGGTGAAATATGTGCATGGGTTTATCTCTGGGCTTTCTGTCCTGTTCCATTGATCCATATTTCTGTTTTTGTGCCAGTACCATACTGTCTTGATTACTGTAGGTTTGTAGTATAGTGTGAAGTCAGGGAGCCTGATACCTCCAGCTCCATTTTTCTTTATCAAGATTGCTTTGGCTATTTGGCGTCTTTTGTGTTTCCATACAAATTGTGAATTTTTTTGTTCTAGTTCTGTGAAAAATGCCAGTGGTAGATTGATAGGGATTGCACTGAATCTTTAGATTGCTTTGGGTAGTCTAGTCATTTTCAGAATGTTGATTCTTCCAATCCAAGAACATGGTATATCTCTCCATCTGTTTGTATCATCTTTAATATCGTTCATCAGTTTCTTAGAGTTTTCTACATACAGGTCTCTTGTCTCCTTAGGTAGGTTTATTCCTAGGTATTTTATTCTTTTCATTGTAATGGTAAATGGGTGTGTTTCCTTAATTTCTCTTTCAGATTTTTCATCACTTGTGTATAGGAATGCAAGAGATTTCTGTGCATTGATATTGTATCCTGCTACTTTATCAAATTCATTGATTAGCTCTAATAGTTTTCTGGTAGTATCTTTAGGATTCTCTATGTATAATATCATGTCATCTGCAAGCAGTAACAGCTTTGCTTCTTTTGCAATTGGGATTCCTTTTGTGTCCTTTTCTTCTCTAATTGCTGTGGCTAAAACTTCCAAAACTATGTTGAATAATAGTGGTGAGAATGCATAACCTTGTTTTATTCTTGATCTTAGTGGAAACGGTTTTTTCAGTTTCTCACCATTGAGAACGACGTTGGCTGTGGGTTTGTCATATATATCGCCTTTATTATGTTGAGGTAAGTTCCCTCTATGCCTATTTTCTGGAGAGTATTTAATCGTAAATGGGTGTTGAATTCTGTCAAAAGCTTTTTCTGCATCTATTGAGATGATCATATGGTTTTTATCCTTCAGTTTGTTAATATGGTATATCACATTGATTGATTTGCATATATTGAAGAATCCTTACATTCCTGGGATAAACCCCACTTGATCATGGTGTATGATTCTTTTAATGAGCTGTTGGATTCTGTTTGCTAGTATTTTGTTGAGGATTTTTGCATCTATGGTCCTCAGTGATATTGGTCTCCAGTTTCCTTTTTTTGTGACATATTTGTCTGGTTTTGGTATCAGAGTGATGGTGGCCTCGTAGAATGCGTTTGGGAGTGTTCCTCCCTCTGCTACATTTTGGAAGAGTTTGAGAAGGATAGGTGTTAGCTCTTCTCTAAATGTCTGATAGAATTTGCCTGTTAAGCCTTCTGGTCCTGGGCTTTTGTTTGTTAGATTTTTAATCACAGTTTCAATTTAAGCGCTTGTGATTGGTCTGTTTATATTTTCTATTTCTTCCCGGTTCAGTCTCGGAAGATAGTGCTTTTCTAAGAATTTGTCCACTTCCTCCAGGTTGTCCATTTTATTGACATATAGTTGCTTGTAGTAATCTTTCATGATCCTTTGTATTTCTGCAGTGTCAGTTATTACTTCTCCTTTTTTATTTCTAATTCTTTTTATTTGAGAGTCCTCTCCCTTTTTTTCTTCATGAGCCTGGCTAGTGGTTTATCAATTTTGTTTATCTTCTCAAAGAACCTACTTTTAGTGTTATTGATCTTTGCTATTGTTTCCTTCATTTCATTTTCATTTATTTCTGATCTGACCTTTATGATTTCTTTCCTTCTGCTAACTTTGGTGTTTTTTGTTTTTCTTCTTCTTCTTCTTTCACTAATTGCTTTAGGTGTAAAGTTACATTGTTTATTTGAGATTTTCCTTGTTTCTTCAGCTAGGACTGTATTACCATAATCTTCCCTCTTAAAACTGCTTTTGCTGCATCCCACAGGTTTTAGGTCATTGTGGTTTCATTGTCATTTGTTTCTAGGTACTTTTTGATTTCCCCTTTGATTTCTTCTGTGACCTCTTGGTTATTTAGTAGCGTATTGTTTGGCCTCCATGCGTTTGTATTTTTTACAGTATTTTTCCTGTAATTGATATCTACTCTCATAGCGTTGTGGTCGGAAAAGATACTTGATACAATTTCAATTATCTTAAATTTACCAAGGCTTGATTTGTGAACCAAGATATGATCTATCCTGGAGAATGTTCCATGAGCACTTGAGAAGAAAGTGTATTCTGTAGTTTTTGGATGGAAAATCCTATAAATACCAATTAAGTTCATCTTGTTTAACCTATCATTTAAAGCTTGCGTTTCCGTATTCATTTTCGTTTTGGATGATCTTTCCATTGGTGAAAGTGGGGTGTCAAAGTCCCCTACTATGACTGTGTTACTGTTGATTTCCCCTTTTTTGGCTGTTAGCATATACCTTATGAATTGAGGTGCTCAGATGTTGGGTGCATAAATATTTACAATTGTTAAAGCTTCTTCTTGGATTGATCGCTTGATCATTATGTAGTGTCCTTTTTTGTCTCTTGTAATACTCTTTATTTTAAAGTTTATTTTGTCTGACATGAGAATTGCTACTCCAACTTTCTTTTCATTTCCATTTGCAGGGAATATCTTTTTCCATCCCCTCACTTTCAGTCTGTATGTGTCCCTAGGTCTGAAGAGGGTCTGTTGTAGACAGCATATATATGGGTCCTGTTTTTGTACCCATTCAGCCAGTCTATGTCTTTTGGTTGAAGCATTTAATCCATTAAATTTAAGGTAATTATCAATATGTATGTTCCTATTACCATTGTCTTAATTGTTTTGGGTTTGTTTTTGTAGGTCTTTTCTTTCTCTTGTGTTTCCTGCCTAGAGAATTCTTTTAGCATTTTACAACTTTTATTGTAAAGCTGGTTTGATGGTGCTGAATTCGCTTAACTTTTTCTTGTCTGTAAAGGTTTTAATTTCTCTGTCGAATCTGAATGAGATCCTTTGCTGGGTAGAGTAATCTTGATTGTAGATTCTTCCCTTTCATCACTTTAAATATGTCCTGCCACTCCCTTCTGGCTTGCAGAGTTTCTGTTGAAAGATTAGCTGTTAACCTTATGGGGATTCCCTTTTATGTTATTTGTTGCTTTTCCCTTGCTGCTTTTAATATGTTTTCTTTGTATTTAATTTTTGATAGTTTGATTAATATGTGTCTTGGCATGTTTCTCCTTGGATTTACCCTGTATGGGACTCTCTGTGCTTCCTGGACTTGATTGACTATTTCCTTTCCCATCTTAGGGAAGTTTTCAACTAGTTCCTCAGACCCTTTCTTTTTCTCTTCTTTTTCTGGGACCCTTATAGTTTGAATGTTGGTGCTTTTAACGTTGTCTCAGAAGTCTCTGAGATTGTCCTCAATTCTTTTCATACTTTTCTTTTTATTCTGCTCTGTGGCAGTTATTTCCACTATTTTATCTTCCAGGTTACTTATCCGTTCTTCTGCCTCAGGTATTCTGCTATTGATTCCTTCTAGAGAATTTTTAATTTCATTTATTGTGTTGTTCATCATTGTTTGTTTGCTCTTTGGTTCTTCTAGGTCCTTTTTAAACATTTCTTATATTTTCTCTATCCTATTTCCAAGATTTTGGATCATCTTTATTATCATTACTCTGAATTCTTTTTCAGGTAGACTGCCTATTTCCTCCTCATTTGTTTGGTCTGGTGGGTTTTTACCTTGCTCCTTCATCTGCTGCATATTTCTCTGTCTTCTCATTTTGTTTAACTTACTGTGTTTGGGGGGTCTCCTTTTCTCAGGTTGCAGGTTTGTAGTTCCTGTTGTTTTTGGTATCTGCCCCAAGTGGATGAGGTTGGTTCAGTGGCTTGTGTAGGCTTCCTGGTGGAGGGGACTGGTGCTTGTGTTGTGGTGGGTGGGGCTGGATCTTGTCTTTCTGGTGGGCAGGGCTGTGTCCAGTGGTGTGTTTTGGGGTGTCTGTGAACTTAGTATGATTGTAGGCAGCCTCTCTGCTAGTGGGTGGGGTTTTGCTCCTGTCTTGCTAGTTGTTTGGCATGGGTCTCCCGGCACTGGAGCTTGCTGCTCATTGGGTGGAGCTGGGTCTTAGCGTTGAGACGGAGACCTCTGGGAGAGCTCTCATCGACTGATATTATGTGGGGCTGGGAGCTCTCGGTGGTCCAATGTCCTGAACTCGGCTCTCCCACCTCAGAAGCTCAGGCCTGACACCAGGCCGGAGCACCAAGACCCTGTCAGCCTCACGGCTCAGAAGAAAAGGGAGAAAAAAAGAAAGAAAAAATAACATTTTTTTAAAAATAAATAAAATAATTAAGATAAATAATTTTAAAATTAAAGTAAAAAAATTAAAAATAATTAAAGAGAAAAAACCAATAAATAAATCCACCAATGATAACAAGCGCTAAAAACTATACTAACATAAACATAAAAATCAGAAACAAGTCAGTCGCAGATAGCAAACCCCAAGTCTACAGTTGCTCCCGAAGTCCACTGCCTCAATTTTGGGTTGATTCATTGCCTCTTCAGGTATTCCACAGATGCAGGTTACCTCAAGTTCATTGTGGGGATTTAATCCACTGCTCCTGAGGCTGCACGGAGAAATTTCCCTTTCTCTTCTTTGTTCGCACAGCTCCTGGGGTTCAGCTTTGGTTTTGGCCCCACCTTTTGTGTGTAGGTTGCCCTCAGGCTTCCATTCCCAACCAGACAGGACAGGGTTACAGCAGCAGCTGATTAGGGGGCTCTGGCTCACTCTGGCCGGTGGGAGGGAGGGGTACAGAATGTGGGGCGAGCCTGTGGAGGCAGAGGCCAGCGTGACGTTGCAACAGCCTGAGGCACGCCGTGTGTTCTCTCGGGGAAGCTGTTCCTGGATCACGGGACCCTGGCAGTGGTGGGCTGCACAGGCTCCCAGGAGGGGAGGTGTGGCTAATGACCTGTGCTTGCACACAGGCTTCTTGGTGGCTGCAGCAGCAGCCTTAGCATTTCCTGCCCGTCTCTGTAGTCCCTGCTGATAGCTGCGGCTCGCACCCGTCTCTGGAGCTTGTTTAGGCGGTGCTCTGAATCCCCTCTCCTCAGGCACCCAGAAACAATGGTCTCTTGCCTCTTTGGCAGTTCCAGACATTTCCCCAGACTCCGTCCTGGCTAGCTGTGGCACACTAGCCCCCTTCAGCTTGTGTTCACGCAGCCAACCCCAGTCCTCTCCCTGGGGTCTGACCTCTGAAGCCAGAGCCTCAGCTTCCAGCCTGCACCCACCCTGGCAGGTGAGCAGACAAGCCTCTCAGGCTGGTGAGTGCTGGTCAGCACCGATCCTCTGTGCAGGAATCTCTCCGCTTTGCCCTCTGCACCCCTGTTGCTGTGCTCTCTTCCATGGCTCCAAAGCTTCCCCCCCTTGCCACCCCCGTCTCCACCAGTGAAGGGGTTTCCTAGTGTGTGGAAACTTTTCCTCCTTCACAGCTCCCTCCCAGAGGTGCAGGTCCTGTCTCTATTCTTTTATGTTTTTTTTTTTTCTTTTGTTCTACCCAGGTACGTGGGGATTTTCTTGCCTTTTGGGAAGTCTGAAGTCTTCTGCCAGCATTCAGTAGGTGTTATGTAGGAGCTGTTCCACAAGTAGATGTATTTCTGATGTATCTGTGGGGAGGAAGGTAACCTCCACATCTTATTCCTCCGCCATCTTGAAGGTCCCCAACTATACTCAATTTTAAGAAAAACAACAGAATAGGTAAAGAAGAAAAAAACAATATAAAATAAGTATCATCTAAATCACACATGGCTGAGATTCGAGGTATGATTCATCCCTAGGCGAAATTCCTCTCCAGATATGAACCCGTGAAACCAGACACATTATGTGCAGAGATGGAAATCAGAAAGAAGGGGTGATGTGGCCCAAGGAAGTCCAACACCTAGCAAGGCAAATTCCATTAGATTTCAAGGCCTGAGAATAATCCTCTCTGGTTCAATGCTCTGCCCTCTAGGTTCACTGAGTGGCAGAATCAAACCCATGGCTCCTAGGGCAGCTCTGCCCCCTTAGCTCTCAGCAAGGACTATATCCCTGATGCAGTGGGCAGGATATTCTGATCTGCCAAAACTGAAGAGGAAACAAGAGGAATGAGCCCTGCCTGTTGGACATGTGGTAGGAGTGGCAGCCCTGATGATCTCTGAATCGTCTTCAGAGTCATTCTTCCCTTTTCTTGAACAATAAAGCATGTGTGCAGCAGAACAGCTCTATCATCCTGACACATAGAATCTAAGAGCCCTCCATCCTTCTATTTTGTCCCATCTTTGTCCCCTTTCACTTCAAACTGGCAGGGTTTCTACTTGCATAATCCCATAATCTCTTTATCAAATGATAGTCAGCCATACCCCTGGTGTTCTCTTTGGAACACACTTGATTTTTTTTTTTTTTTTTTTTTTTTTTTGCAAACCTTTTTTTTTTTTTTTTTTTTTTTTTTTTTTTGCAGTAAGGACAACTTGAGGATTTTCCAAATCTTTAAATTCTCATTCCCTTTTTACTGAATTCCTTCTTTAATTTCTCTCTCTCCTCTCACATTTTACCGTAAGCAGACAGAAGGACCCGGGCCATACCTTTAACATTTTGCTCTGAAATATCCTCAGCTAAATATCCAATTTCATGGCTTACAAGTTCTACCTTCCAGAAAATACCAGAACACAGTTCACCGAAGTTGTTCGTCACTTTGTAACAAACATTGCTTTTCCTCCAGTTTTCAATAATCTGTTCCTCATTTCTTTCTGAGATTTCACCAGAATGGCCTTTAAGGGCCATATTTCTACCAAGATTCAGTCCACAAGCAATCTAGGATTTTTTTTTAAATGCACCTCAAAATTCCTCTAACCTCTACCCATTACCCAGTTCCAAAGCTACCCGTACATTTTTAGGTATTTTTTACAGCAGTACCTCATATCACAGTACCAAAATCTGTATTACCTCACGATGCCATAAATATATACCATAGACTGGGTGGCTTAAACAGTAGAAATTTATTTTCTCCTAATTCTAGAGGCTACAAGTGCAAAATCAAGGTTCCAGGCAATTCAGCTTCTGGTGAGAGCTCTCTTCCTGGCTTGCAGATTTTCCTAGCTTCCTTACCTTTTCTCCGTGTGCTCACATAATCTTCCCAAGTTGTGCACAGAGCAAGGGACACCAGCCCTGTTGGATTAGAGTTATGACCTCATTAAACTGTTATCATCTCCTCAGAGGTGATTTCAAATGCAGTCACATTGGAGGTTACCATACAAATTTTGAGGGGACACAATTCAGTCCATAGCAGAACTGAATATCAGACCCAGGAATCTGCTTTAATTATTGCTTTTTTACTCCTAAAGTTTTATTTGCAAAGCACTTTAGTTTACAAATCTTTTTGCTGAGCCATATCATACTTTATACAATATATACAAAGACTTGGACCATAAAAAAGAGAAAACTGTCTAGAAAACTATAACAAAGAAATCTCTCCCCACCCCATTCCCCTCATGGACTTAGCTTTTGAATACAAGCATGCATAAGACAAAGAACTGATTTATCTGATGGATTTACTTTATCTGTCTGTCCCATGCAACTGCTTCATTATGGTGTCTTAAACTTGTCAAAGAAAAGCCTAATACATTGCAGCAAGCACATTCTTTGCTGACAGCAAGGTAACGTTTAGCTCCACAGGTCTTGCTATTAATAACTGTGGTATTGTTGTTATTAGATGTAGGTCCAAGAGACATCTAAACTTCTCTTCATCAGCATAAAACTTGGCTAGGCCTTTAAAAATTTTTTTTCCATGGGAGACTTATCATTCCATGGCTTTACCAAACAGATCATTAGAAAGGTTTTCAAATTGGGAATTTCTTTTTCTGAACTATTTTAGTACATATAGCCAGCTGGAATCTATTGATGGTTTCTGTATATGTAAAGTTAGGGAGGGAGAGAAGGGGGGCTTGAAAGAGGGGATTAGAGTATCAAGGCCTCAGCCTCCACATGTGTTTCACCAAATATAATTGCTTTATTCTGAAGTAACATTTGCAAATGAATGTAAAATTGCCTATCAGACAGAATAGGTCAGAGAAAGCAATCTCATTGTTCTTATTTTCACTGCCATCTATAAAAGGTTAAAAATTTTTATGATTTCATCCCAAATTTGTTCTCATAACAAGGTATTTTTTTCCCACTACTTTGGAAAATACACCTTAAGACAATTAATGTTGTAATATTCCATCCAGTTGAAAATTAGTACTATATATCAAGCAATACCTGTATCAAACTACACGTCAGATAAAACTAATAATCTGAGAGTTCTGAAATACAAACTTTGAGAAAGATGCAAAAAATGTTTTGACCTCAATTATTACTCTCCCTCAAAATAAAACTGATCCATGTCATTTTTACTTGGTCTGTTTTTACCATTTCAATCATTTTCTAATTCCATAGCAATGTAACAGGATCATGATAAGGCTCACTGAAACCTTCACATCATATCAGCCGGAAAAGAAGAGTAATCATGGAGAGAGTCGGACCAGAGTTTTTGGAAACTAGGCTGTGTGGCTGACCTCAAGGAAGATAATCTGTAATCCAAGTAAAAGTGAACAATAGCGTATTGGGCTCAATCCAAGCCAAAAACTTTATACATCAGGGCCTGGTCTAGCAATTGGGCTGTGAAAACAAGAATTTCCAGGCAATGGCAGTACTCTGGGTCAAGTGAATGGGTGGTGGGATTTTAATTCCAGGTGATCCCTTCAGTTTCTAACAAGCCTTTAACCATCACTTGGGGGTCATGGGGAGTTCAGGAAGCAAGGCTCAGGCAAAGGACTCTCAAGGTAGGGTTTCAGAATCTGAAAATTAAGTTCCAATAATGAATATCCTTATCTTATTTGTTAAAAGATTTCCTAACTGTCCCAGCTCACAGTGAGGTCACTTTTACATTTAAAAATTTACTCCTTGGGCTTCCCTGGTGGCGCAGTGGTTGAGAGTCTGCCTGCCGATGCAGGGGACACGGGTTCGTGCCCCAGTCCGGGAAGATCCCACATGCCGCGGAGCGGCTGGGCCCGTGAGCCATGGCCGCTGAGCCTGCGTGTCCGGAGCCTGTGCTCCGCTCTGCAACGGGAGAGGCTACAACAGTAAGAGGCCCGCATACCGCATTAAAAAAAAAAAAAAAAAAATTTACTCCTTAACGATACTCAATACATATATAGTGCTTTGCAGTTTTCAAAGAACTTGCACATACATTATTTATTCTTCATGGCATACCTGAAACAGGAGTATAGAAGATATATTCATATCCACTTTATCAAAGAGGAGACCAAGAATTGTGTAGCAGCAGGGCCAGGACCCACGTGAGTCTCTCTAGTGCTTTTCCAGTGTGCTGTACTATGGTGCCTTTGAGGAAGCAGATAATGTAAAGTTCCTCCTTCCTGATCTTTTCCATATGTATGTAAGAGAATGTGGATGGAAGCAACCCACTGTCTTGGCTGTATACTGGCCCTTGTCATCGCCCAGTTCCTCCTCTAAAACCTTAAACATCAGTATCCTACTCAGAAGAAAATCTCCCAACTTGTTGTTTCATTCCCACTAAAACTTACCTAAACTTCACTGAGATCTCAGTCTCTTAAATCCTCCCTTTTGTCTTCCCCACTCAGCTCTCTCCAAATCTTACAGCCTTTATTATTAGCATCCTTATTTTTTTCTCATCTTTGTTCTCCTGCTGCACTTACCTGACAAGGCCCCTGACATAGATCAATCCAAGTTTCTACCTCTAGGCCAAGTTTCAGAGAGACCCTGAGTTGACATTATTAAATTTTTGTCTTTTTCTCTGGCTAGGTCACTTACCCATTTCTGTAAATAAGTGTTCTAAACTTTCACTACCATCCTAATGCCTTCACCCTACTTCTGTCCTGCTCATTTTCTCAGATGATGTTTTCTACATCATCAAGGTCTTCCAATCAAATTCCCATCTCCCAAGGTTTAACTGTCTTTGCAGCATCATTTGTTCATCCTTGTCTTCTCTCCCTCCTTTGCCTTGAATCTCATTCCCTACCATATTCCCTCAGTTAGTCCTTCTCAACACAATCTCCTTCATTTCTACTATCCATTAGTGACAGCCACTTTCTTAAATTTAAAAAAAAAAAAAAGGAAAAAGAGCAATTTTCTCCCAACTTAAAAAGAACTCTGGATATTCATCCCCAAAAAACTTCACAAAAAAATTCGTGAAAGAGAACTTCATACTTTCCATCTCCACTTCATCAATTTCCCTCCTGTAAAGTCCATCCACTTCAAATAAATTTCTATACTGCCTATAATGCAATAGATAATAGAATAGTCAAAGAAGTAAAATGTGTCCATTCAAAAACTGTCTATTTCTGCCTTTCTTTGTCAAGAACCATCTATAATGTAAAACATGCCATTTTTAAAAGTTTTGTTTTATATATATATATATATGTGATTCTTTGGTGGGGAGGCCCCTTGAAAAAATATTCCCTATTTAATTTGGTCATTTATAAATATAAATAATTATATTTATATAATTTATAAATATATAAATAATTATGTTATAATTGGAATAATTATTCCAATTATACATGAAGTTATTATATTTTCAAAAACAGTCAATGGAATAGAAACATATGGATTAATCAGGCATTTTTATTGAAGATGGTTTGCATTCTATTAAAATTTCACAGAAATAAAATATCTTTCATAACCAGAGAATCTTCATCATGGTTTGTTTTTTAACAAGAAAGCAATGGGATATATAGATTTTTGTTTTTTTTTTAATAATGTGCATGAGTGTTTTTACTTATAAACCTAAAATATCAGCCCTTTAAACTTTTTGTAATCCTTCCACTCAAACCTCCAATGTATTGATTTTACATTGAATAACTGTGAAGCAGTTTCAATATTCAGATTTTTCTCTTCCATGTCATATGTGCCTATGTCTCTTATTTGCTTGGTGTCTGAGTTCATTTACACATGGTCTAGCTTCTATCAGGCTGTAGGCCAAAGACCTGAGATAACTGCATGACTGCTTAGGAATGCTTTTATAGTTTTTCATCCAGTTTAAGGCAGAGAGAAAGAAGTGTATGTCAGAAAGTTACGTGGGGATATTACTGGTGTGTTTGGGCATAGATACACTATGCCGGAATGGGGCATTTACATTTAATTATGGAGCAGCTGTTCAAGTGGGGAAAATGTTTACTTGAATGTACATAGATTATGCGGTACTGCCTCTATCCTTAAATGCAAAACATGGCTTTCTCTGTGGTATTTTGGAATTTCACCCTGTGTTGAGGCAAAAACAATGTTTAACTGCCTTTATACATGCACAGGAAAGGCTTTCAGGCGCCAGTTGTTTCTCAATAGGGAATCCCTTCACAGTAAATTGCATCACTTACTCTTATTGTGGTGATGGTGGGGTAGCAAAACCAAACCAAACCAGCCATGATGTGGGCTGTTAACACAGGAAGGTGCAGAACCCAAGTGCTGCAAACTCTGAAAAGTAAGCTGCTATTCAAATTAACCGTGATACTACATGAGATCTATTTCCAGTTTTCAACCCACTGGAATACACAGAGTACATGTTTCTAAATGAAAAGATTCTGAGGAGAGACAGCAGATATTTTTTAACAAGCAAGGACCACAAAGGAGAGTATTTGTTTCTCTCTTCCTAATGGACATATAGTTTACTATTATTCTAAGGCTAATTATCCAGTTGTGGACTCTGCTAGTCACTGTCTCCTTTTCTCTCTGGCTCCTGGCTTTTGAACAAGTTGCTCATTAGCAACCTCACCCAAAGCTGGACAGGAGAAGTAAAATCTGCTGAAACACAAACTAGTCTATCCCACTCCTTGTTAGTAGTTCTCATAGAAGAAGATACAGAAACTGTTTATTAAACTGTTTATTAAACTCATAAACTCAGATTTATGAGTAGATATCAATGATCTATGAATCTCCAGCTCTCAATACCACGGATAATTGAGAGCTGACCACTCTACCAGACACTTAGGCCACAACAATTTCTTTTTAGGCTTATCTCTGCTTTCTCCACTCCCTCAAACTATAATAGACTAGTTCTATTTCCTAAATGTCAGTTTTTGTGATCAAGTCTGGAAATGTCCTTAAAATTATTTCAAAGGTGGTGGTCATCTCCCTCAGCAATTGAAGTAGCAGCAAAATATAAGACATCTGCCCATGCATTCTATACTTGCCCTGTGGGCAATAAAAATAAATCCTTCAGTTCTGCAATTAAGGTAGACTCCATGTGTCATTTACTTTCTTCACACAAAACATATTAAGTGATACAGTCTGAGAAAGAGAAAAAAAAAAATTTAAGCCTGTCAAATCTTTAGAATTTAATAGACTTTAGCCACTCTGGATTTGATGTGGCTATTTTAAGACTATTAAGTTGGATTATTTTTCTTTGTTATATATGAGCTATATTGGGTTTTAATTTTAATTTTAAACATGAGGAATTCAAAGTAAGTGAAATGAAACTGAAATCTTATCTGTGGACCAGTCTGGAGTTTTATATACACATGTATTAGACCATTATGCTTCGTCATGATGTTTTAATTAAGGAAAATAAAAGAGATTTGAGAGGAATCTAGAGTACTGAATAACGAGAGCAAAAGTTCAATTGAGGAGAAAAAACCCGAATTGAAAGAAAAGATGTTTATATGAACATGAAAGGAATGGATCTAGAAATTTACTGTATTGCTACAAGTCAATAGTAATGATCTGACATTATTTAGATTAGCATGAGTCAGATGCAGATGCAACCTCCCTTGTCATCCCAGGTAACACTAGAATAAAAGAAAAAAGACCTAAAGATTAAAACAAATAAAGAGCAAAATGATTATTTGTTCATTCATTCAACAACCATCAATTTAAAATCTAAACACCAAGACTAAAGAAGAAAGCTCTCCTCTGCTTGTAGAGAGCTCCAGAGAAATATAAACAAAATAAAATATAGTTAATACTGAAATGTAAACTGTACACCAACAACCCTTGAGCTAGAAGGTGACAACTAGCGGTTATCAAAACTACTTAACTTTCCCAAGAGATTTCAACTACTCCTTCCGAGATTAATGGTGGCACACCTTTATGCAATAAAATCCACTTTTTATTTCTATTATACCCATTTGAACTTAATCACTAAAGAGATCAGTATTATTAGAAAACAAAATTTGTTTTAATCCCTAAGGTTTCACTGTAACAATGATAGAAAGCTAACACCCAGGATGATTAACCGTTAAGTCCATTCTATTCCTTTCAATAACATTTTATTGAGCACCTACTATATACCAGTTAAATCCCTTAGCTAAAGTACTCCCTCTCAAACCATAGTGGTTATGCTCCTAAAAACCCTGGTTGGAGAATTCATAGGAGAGGAACCTAAGGCCTCATGGAAAATTAAATCAGGAAGACCTATTCACAATAAAACCTAGGAAGATGCTCTTTTGCCTTCTTCTAAAGGTATCATGGTTTTTCCACCCTTGGCAAGATTTAAAGCATCATCAACCCCCAACCATCCACTTGCTTATAGTCTTAAAAATAAAATATTTGTTAATTTAAGGACTTTACAAAATTTGCTTAAGATACACTTTTATGGAATAGAACATATTATTACCATTTGACATGAAACACCAAGCGGCCATGCCCTAGGTGCAAAAATAAAATATTTTCATGATCTCTGGGATAAATGTGACTAACTGTACGTATAGAGAACTAAATGCGGGCTGATCAATATGGTAGCCACTGGCCAACTGTAACTGTCAAGCACTTGAAATGAGGCTAGTCCAAATTGAGATATGTTTTAAGTGTAAAATACCACATTTCAAGTACTTAGTATGAAAAAAGAATGCAAAAGATATAATTAATAATTTTTATATTTATTGCATGTTGAAGTAATATTTTTGATATGTTGGGTTAAATGAAACATTATTAAATTTAATTTCATCTATTTCCTTTTAGCATTTTTAATGTGCTACTAGAAAAATTTTATCATATATGTGTCTTGCATTATTTTTCTATTGAACAGCACTTACACAGAGAGGAATAGGCAGAAGAATGTGGGTTCATCCTGGAAGAGACACTCAGCATTACTCAGTGACTGCAACAATTTCAATTTTGAAACTTAGAGTTACCTGCCATTCTGATATACTTGATCAAAAATTCTTTCATTTATGAATAATATTATAAAAATATAAATCAGCATTTTCTGGAACATGACCTAATTCATAGTAGGGGAGAATCTGTTAAGCCCCAGTACCCCACCTGACAATTAAAATTGGAGAAACATAATGAGAAACCTGCTCTGATTTAACCCCTTGGATTTAGGCAGTCGGTCATTAGTAACTCTACGTTTTCATATCTAATTGTATATATATTATATACAATAGTAAAACAATAGTTCATATTGGTAGCCAAGGTTTTCTTAAATCAACTCTTCATTAAGCCATAGTCCAAAGGGATCAGTAGCAATGATTCAATCTGTCCTCTCGGATATACAACACATAAACTAAGAATGCACAGGGAATCCTTAGGTGGGTTTCTAAGAGACAGTTTCTTCTAAATTTGGCTCCCTTGCTTTGACAACCTGAATTAACATAAGAAGATGAATTGTCTTTTCTTCATTAAATTAAATTATAAGTGCTAAATTAAGTTATACTTTCAAAATAAATCTACGGAAAAAGCTGGATCCAACCAAAATAGTGTCAGAGTATCTGCCCAAATTCTGAAGACTAGGTGGGATCAGAGACTGCAAATGGCTAGTGCTCTGTGCTAAGTCCCACAGAAAACTTGTACAGAGATTTTTATAATTTGGAATTAGTTGCCAAAACTTAAAATTCACAAATTTTACACAGAAACCATGCCCCCCTATTTCTCTAGGAAAACAAAATCAGAAGGATGGCTAACAATTGACATGTGTTCTCCAGCTCATCACAGCTCCCACTACTTCCCATTGACTCAGACTTCATTTTCCTTACTTGACTATTCCCTGTGTGCATTTGAGTTTGCAACCCCTGAGCTAGGTAAAATTTTGGTAAGTGCATAAGACAAGTTTATGTCATTCATTGTAGAACACCGAGCATTACCTAGGACACATGGATACCATGGCTCTCATCAATTATTTAATAATAAATAATAAAAAATCACACAAAAATTAAAGGCACATTTTCTTACAGGGAATGCTCACAGAAGCATATTGGAAACAAGGATTTATGTACAAGTAATTTATTTGGTAGGTAATCCCAGCAACAACAATAGTAAGTAAGGCAGTAACACAGAGAAAGACACTAACACAGAATGTGTTGATGAGCACGTTGATAACAATGGGCAACTAGGGCTCAGTTGTGCTGGGGACCTCTGCAGTTGTTCCACTTCAGAGTTTTTCCATTTGAGGGGCAAAGAAATGGGATATTTATACACGAATTCCTGTCCAACAAAAGTTAAGTGCTTGTCCTAGGGGTGTTTGGTCCCCAGCACTTCTAGTCCCATCTCCACTGGCATGACCTAATCATACCCATGACCAAAGAAAGATTCAGGCAGAGAGTTGGAGGTGCTTACATCAGGAAACCATCAGAATGTATAAAAACAGTGAGAAAATCCAGGCAGGGCACTCAAAGTATCTGCCATAGTCCACTCCCTTCCACCACTGAGAGCTATTCATGTCACTTGCTTATTTTCCACTCTCCTGTCCCTAATTCTTCAAGGTGGGACAACCTACAATTTCTAAAAAAAAAAAAGTACAACTATTCTATGTTCCTCTCAGCTTGCCTAGAACTTTTGCTTAGTTAATTTCCCCCTCAATGGGGTTAGCCAGATCTTCATTCCTGAGGGATATGAGCTTCCTGTTACCAGGCCCTAGTCAGGCCATGACTAATGCTACTGCAGTCATAATTATCACTAGTCATGGAAGCACCAAAAGGCACCACAGTGAACCTTCTATGTTTCAGGCATACTTCTCTCCTCTCCAGTCATGTAGCAGCAATCTTATCTCTTCATGATAATCACAGTCATTACCCCTGCCAGCATAGTATCTCCTTTCTTTGACTGCAGATCTATCAGCATGAGAAGTCCAAAATTACCAGTCAACAGCTTTAGCTTTAGGTTTATGGAATCCTTACTGCGCCCCTTAGTTGAAGCATACCAGAGTCTCTAATTCTGCAGAGGCTAAAGTTTTAGAGGCAGAAGCAAATATTGAAATTCAGTATTCACTGCTGATAGGTCAGGCATTCAACAGCTACAGTAGCTAGAATAATCTTGGTGATAGGGAGTGTAATGCTATTGGAACTCACGTATATCTTTCATTACTGGTCCTATGACCACTCCATTAATAAGTCCATTGCGTAAGAAGCATTGGTTTGAATGAGGACAGTCTGGCTGACCTCTGCTAAGGTAGATGCTTAAGGATAAATGTAAAACACAAAGATCCACACATTTTGTGCCCACTCCCACAGGACCATCTGAATATCTGTACCCTATAACTTCTTGTATTCAATCTTCCATCTTGCTTCACCTAGGCTTCTTAGCAATGAGCCAAACCACTGGCCACTGCCCAGGAGTCAATGTATATCCTTACCCTACATTGTTTTCCCCTCCTCAAAAAGTTAATTACCAGGTGTATTGCTCAAAGATACACCCTCTTGAAAGACTTCCCCTCGTCACCGCCTTTCAGGACTACCCGCAATAGGACTGTCAAGTAACAGTAGTCCATTTTCAATTTGCAGCAACATGTCAAATCAATCTATGAACCAGGCCCAGAGTTTTCCTTCTTTTGACAGCTGAGGGATAGGTACAAGGGTAGGTGACATGAAATGTAGGCCACCTCCTTGTGTAACCTACTTGTTCCTCCAGATATGCATGGGCCTGCCCAACCTTATGGTTTTGTGGTCTGATAATACCCAGTTCATGATGTATAACTCAAATAATACAGTAATTTGGTGTCCCTAACTCAAGGATTTAGTTGCTTTTTAAAAAGTGATAATTCTCTGCCAGAGGCATTATAGCTTTTCCAAGAACCTAGGAGTCTGTTTGACAACTCTCCTAGCCAAATTTGCCAGGGAACCTACATAACATTTTAATCTACTAGATACTTCTAGTACCATTGGGTCCACTGAGTCATAGACTCCGAACAGCTAGGCTGCTTACACTACTCGCTGAACTTGCTTCAGAGTCCTCTCTGAGCCTCAGTCAAAACCTGCAGCCTTCCAAGGTACCCAATAATTAGACTGAGGCAGTATTTCCTATTATGATACACTATGTACTGGGCCTCTTTCTTAGTGATGGGAGGTACAAGGTGTAATAACCTGCCTTTAACTTGGAAGGCATGTTCTAGTATGCCCAAGACCAACAGATGCATAAAAATTTTATTGATATTGAAAGCTCCTGAATATCTGCAGTGTTAAATCTTCCACCATCTAACACACACGTCTTATCATACCATTCAGAATATTTGTCGCTTTGGGCTCTCCAAACCCAGGTCAGGGAACCAATGTGAAGGTTTTACCAGCTGATAAGTAGATCTATCTGCTTATGTTCTCAGGAACTGGGTAAATCACCATAGATTGGTCTTTGGACTCATTTGATCCACTGTCACATGAACCTGGGTCAGGATTCTATCAATCACCTGTCCTTCCCAAGTCCTCATTCTAACAAGGGCCATGAGAACATTGTGGGAATTAGTGTCAGCTCAGCCCTATATCCCACTGTCCTTAAAAGTTCTGGATACTTCTGCACAGTAAAGTACTTAACCTTGCCCAAAGAGAAATCTGGCTTTTGCCCTTGCCTTCTGAGAAGTAATCTCTAAGCCTCTGGAATGTCACACCTGATAGGAGTGTCACTGTTTGCTGAGGGCCTTCCTTGGACCACACCAATCTAATCAACGTGGTTCATTATCCAGCAGCGCTAGAGACTGAGGTCAGCCACGTGGGCAGTTCACCATGGTACCCAACCAAGACTCCACATACCAAGGTTCAGGTGAGCTTTTCTGGTTGGCAATATTCCATATTGTTATACAACTTTGCCAGAAAGAGTTAACACTGTCCATGACTGTGGACTTGACGACAGGACATCTGGAGACAGAATACCTGGAACCTCTATGTTTGGAATCCTCCTGGACTCTATGTATTTCTCCCCTTAGCTGATTTTAATGTGTCCTTTCCCTGTAATAAACCTAACTCTATATTAAAACTTTGTATTTATTCCCCCATAATAAAACCATAACTGTAAGTGTAACAGCTTTCACTGAGCTCCATGAGTTCTTCTATCAAATTATTGAAACTGAAGGTGGTTTGGGGAACCACCGAACTGACAATTGGTGTAAGTATGGGTGATCTTGTCAACTGTGTTCTCTCCAGCTCTGCCCTCCACTTTTCCTGGTGTACAATTATTCTGTCTAATGGCCACATTCCTTTGAGGGAAAATGTGGGAATATCTACGTTACATCCTTACTGTGACACTGCAAGATATTTCATTGAAGGAATTTAGCACCCCATTCAACCAAAAGGCTCTGAGTCTAAAATCTGGGTCAAAACTGAGGGACTATAATTCTCTTGTTGCAGTAGTTAAAATTATTCCTGTGCTAACCTACAGTTTGTCTGTCTCTCTGTTTTATTATATTGATACAAGTCTAGCAATGCCCTTGTTGGCTGTCCATCTGTCTCACTCCTAGGAACAGTATGGCATATTAGTCATTTCCACAGATACCTGAGGGTTAAGGTCCCCTAGCTGCCATCCCAGCCTTGAGGATGGCCCATCATGGTATTAATGTCCACCTTGCCTCCAACAGTTAAGTGCCAACACTGGCCTCTGCCACTCCATGATCAAATCACCCTCACTAACATTAGAGAACTGAGTTCCACAGAAGCATCTCTTATCATCAATGCTGGTCTACAGAGGACAGCTCCACTGAACTTCTGATGATGCTGGTATCCCACCCTGCCCCCACTAACACATTCCTTTTCACTTCAATGAATAAAGCAATCAGTAACCCTCAAAGAGAACACTCAGCTGATGGGTCTCTAGTCTCGCGTATTACATCTATTCTAACATGCCCATCTCTCTGGGCCTCTTGTCCCACCCTTATTACTCTGTCAAGATATCTGACATCTCTACCTCACTCACTCTAAGTCATCGTTGCTTTCAAGCTTCATGCAGCCATGCTAAAGAGAATTAGAACCAGTTCCCATTGTCCATGCCAGGATTTAAAATCCAGAGTTATGGAAGAGTTCCCCTATACCAATAAATTCTCCTTTATTCAGCATTATATTCTGCTGTTCTTGCTCTAGTATCTTCAAGATTCATTCCCTGTATATGTTCTCCTAGTTCCTGAAGATCCATATTGACGCATAAGATCTTGACTATTCTCTAGTCAAGTCATGCTGAGACTTGACTCCTATTATTGATCTATGCAATGAGAAGCCATGGGAAGAGGAACGAGCATAGCTTGTGAAGGACCATCATCATCTTGAAAAATATCTACCTTATGTCCTCTGTTAGTAGTTTCTAGGCAATGAAAGCCTAGGTATTCTCTTCTAACATGAGAGAGAGAGAGCAACTACTTCTGGCCTAGAGGCATAAGGAAAATCTAAGGCACTGATTTTCTCAAGCCCAGCCATCTAAACATGCTAATTCCAGATCTTAGGGTTCTATTTCTTTCCTATCAGGGTCCTTTTCTTAAGTGTAGGAGAGTTGCCAGGGCTATGAATTCAGCTTGCTTTGTAACTTCTCTATTCTTACAATCAAATTTTGGACCAGGCTCTTAGCATAGTCTGTTTTCTGACTGCTGGAGATGTGGTTCTCTTTAAAAGCGATCATGGAGAATTGGCTTTCACAACACATCTGAAGACAATATTTGGTTGAACTGAGCCTGTTCCTTTTCTTCCTTCAAGACTTCTATGACTACTAACAATAGCTACCTCACTTCACAGGTCTTACCATGATCACTGCCCTACATATTTCAAGTATAGAGTTATTGCGTGAGCCAGTGCATCCCTCTTCACCTCTACCTCATCTCAATCCACCACAGGTGACAGTATTAGTAACTGTGATGTTACAGATCATCAAGAGTTCTTGACAGTACCCTCATCCTCAGCAATGAAGCCCTTGCCTCTAACTGGCAAGTTAGTGATCTAATCCCAGGGTCTACTTCCTAGTACCCCACTTCTGATACAAACTGTCTAATGTTGGATTCTTCCAGAAGCTGACTCTTATATAAAGGTTTGAATGAAAATAATTTATGTGGGAGGTGATCCTAGAAATAACAATTTGGGGAATGCAAACTAAGACAGCCATCTCCGTGTGATGAATATTCATGAGTCTAGGTGGCCTGGGCCTGACTGTCTCTGCTAATGCAACTTTGGCTTCAGAACTGAGAGTGGTGCTGCATTACTATCCAACAGACAGACTACATGCAGGCTTAGGATACCAGCAAGGCAGGGACACACAAAAATAATACTTGTCTTCAATAAACTTGTCCATAAAAAAAGCTCTAAAGAAAAAAATAATGTCACTTCCAGCAGTAATTTACATTTTATGTTTTATGATTTACTGCTGTTTTAAAAGTACAGGACACACAATTTTTTCCAGTAATTTTCAGTGCTAAGATCAGAAAACATCTGAATCTGAGCCACCCTGTGATGATATACTCGGCCTGCTCATTGAAGGTAGCAAGTCAAATTCTGCTCTGCTGGGCTTCTGAGCAATCTTCTCCTTCTTAACAATTTTAACACCAACTTTGAGTCAATTCTTCAGCCAAACTTCAAATATGCTCACGCTGAACATCATGGCTGGTTCCTCCCAAACTCACTCAGGCTCTGGTCCAATATGCATACCATCTCTCCTCTTCCAGAGACCCCCTCCCCTTCCCTAATCTTATTCATTTCCCAAACAGGAAATTTCTGTCTCCTTTCTTCCTTTTCGTGGGGGAGATTCATTACCAAAAGAGAGAGACAGAGAGAAAATATACATATTTCCCAGAGAAAACTTCAGTCAAAAGAATTATCACAGAAACTAACACACCATTGTAAAGCAATTATACTCCAATAAAGATGTAAAAAAAAAAAAACAATCATCACATAAGTTTTTACCCCTCTTCCCGCTGCTCCCAATTTAGAAGTCACCTCTAGGGGGAAACCACGCTTAATACTAATAATTTTAGTAAATTATGCAATTTATTGCTAAATATCTATTTTTGATCATAGAGAGATTTAATAAGTGACATAATTATTATTTCCTATCTACCAGGCACTGTACACTAAGTATTTAACAGGGATTATATCATTTAATCCTGATTATAACCATTGCTGTAGGTACTATTTTTATCCCCATTTTAGTGATGAAGAAACTGAGGCTTAAGAGGTTGGAATTTGGATCTCTCTAATGGAAATATTTTCTCTTAATCACCATGCTGTTTCATAAATAAATATTTGTTGAATGGAGTGAAGTATGGAAGAAACAAGATAGAGAAAATGAGAAGGAAAAAGCTGGAGGGGTTCTCTAGAGTGGTTTGGACCCATTCCATTCTCCCCTTTGGAAAACTCTCTTACAGCTTCTAAAAGAACTGCTATGTTCTTGCCACCTGGTTCCCAAGTACTACTTATAAACCTAGGTCTAGATTCAAGTGCATATACAGAAAAACATGAACATATTTCACACTCACAACAAATTCCAGGTAAGTAAAAATCAGATTGACTCTGTGAAACAGACCTGAAGCCACCATTGCCTTGTTCCACCACTTTCTTTGCTCCCTCTCAGTTTGGAGACAATGCATCTTCTAGCCTTACCTCTGAGCCTAAAGTCCCTGCCTCTCAGACTAAACATGCTGATTGCCAACCAAAACAAACAACTTTACTGACAACCAAGTTCTGCCTAGATAATTTTCGCTTACAAAACAAAAACTACAAAGCATGCTCTATCCCCAAAGGAATTCTTTCCTACTCTGCTATTTCTTCATGTTGAGGAGAGAATCTGATGATACGTGAAAATAGCTAGCTGTGAATCAAATATTTCACAGAGATCTCTGCAAGGCTAAATTTAGGAAGAAGAAAAATCTTGAAATTAGTATAAAAATCAAAAGTTAAAATCCTGCTTCAACTCTACACTGATCAGTCTTTAAAAATCAGCTAGAGAACAAGCATGCTGTCTTATTAGTCATGTGGATCTGAAATTACTAACAGATACATAATTCCAGGCTTGATCTCATTTCTTGCCTGGCTTTGCTTTTAACTATGTACATCCATGCTGAGGATTCAAGCTGCTTCCCCAGCTCGTAACAAGCCCTTTTCAGAGACAGGTCTCCTGCCTCCCTGCTGCCTGTATTAATGAGAAGCATGAGTTTCAAATCAAACTACAAAAGAACAATTTTCTTGGAACATTATCCTGTAATGGGCTTCAAATACAACCTTCCTTAGGGGTTTAATATCTCTATAGAAAGTAGTTAATCCAGTGAGAGAAAATCTAAGGAAGCCAAAGAGCCTAAATTTGGGGTAGATTTGGTATTTCCCCCATGCTGGGTGGTGGGAGAAGGGAGAACTGAATTCTGGTGACATTAATACATAAATGGGTCTGATTCCAAAGGCAAAAGTTTAATCTCACTCACCTTTGGAAAACTAAGCTAGCACCTTTAGACTTAGATTCCCTGATGTATGAGGATATTCAATACGATCCCATACGGCTCATGCAACATGAACCCCATGTAAATACTCCAAAACCACAACTGATTGGAATTCTTAGGAAAGGAGATGTTCTAGGTCATTGGATTTTCTTGTCAAGTCAGGAATGAATAGAAAAATCCTTCTTATTTCAACCCTCAGGATCAAAAATGTTTATAAATGCATTAGTCTATTTTCCTGATTTATTAAATGCAGCATGGAGAATATAATTCAATCTCTATTTGATGATTCAGATACCTATGGTTCCTGAGGTCATACCTTTGGGAATCAGTTACTTTGGTGCTATAACTAAGAAGTCAGAGGTTAAGAAACAGAGGTAGAGCTGCACTGACATTAGGTTATAGTTATAAGGGTTTAGTAAAAAGTCACCATTGATAGGCACTTACTGTCCTTTTACCTATTTCTTATAAAATTACAGGGTTAAAAAATTCTGATTAATGGGTGAGTCTGATTATTTAAGAATTTGAATGTTTATACTAGCATAGCTTTTCCTTGGGGGGAAAAAATACCTTCCGTCTTCATCTGAGAAAGAGCCCATTTCTAACTGGCTGCATGGTTCACATAGATATAATAAAACCTGTTAAAAAATAAAGTGACACAACATAAATTCAATTGAAAGCAACCTAAACTTCCACCTCCGATCCCAAGTTGCTGTTGTTACTGTTGGGGTGGTTGTTTTTGCTGTTGTTTTGGTAAAACAAGGCTGCTACTATACAGTGGGAGTTCCATTTAAATTTAAAGCCATCAAAAGTTAATTCTTCTTCCATTCAAGAGGGAAAGAAAGACCTTTCAGTAATCTCAGGAGAAAGTTTTTTGTACTCAAATCCTCCCGAGCTGTGCAGCTCTGTAATGAAAGATAAATCAGGCCAGTCACGCGCGTGAAGACCAAGAATGAGCAGCAAAACTAACCACAGCAATGGTGACTTCAAGTGCCAGCAGGCACAGAAAGGCCTTACTCCAGCAGTTTATTATGCCCCTATTCTCCAAAGGTTGTGTTTTTCCTGGCAAGAGAGGAGGAGGGGAGGTACATCTCCTAACTTGTTAATGACCTATGCCTTCTGAGTAAGGAGAACACTAGTGAAAACGCAGGATCCCTGTCCTTTCCATCAGCTCTCTACTTGCCAGCAAGCCAGTGTTTACGGCTTCTTATGTTTGCCTAACAGATATGTTCACCATCAGCAATTCTAACTTGACCTATCCCTCACTGATGGTTATCCAGAGTTCTGTGCCAAGCACAAGGGCTAGGGGAAAAGGGGAGGGCATAGAAAACTGCAGGGGAAGGAAGGGAAAGAGAAAAAGGGTACCAGGCAAGGAAAAACCTGTCATGCACAGTCAAACAACTGATTCATGTCAACAATACTAAACCTATGCTAGTTTCTCTGCCTTTCCTACCTATTTTTAGTAGAGCTTTAGGAAGTACAAGACCAAAAAGAAACTGAGTTTCTGCCATTTGATTCTACCCATACGCTACACACAAAATCTTTAAGTAATACCTGTCTTATTTGTCTGTAGGATACAACCAATGCAAGTAACACTCTTCCACTTAAGACTAAGATGAACAGTAAGTAAATTTCATTTTCGACCTAAGGTTCTAATCTGTTTCAACCTGGACCCACCAAGACCTGAACTTTCATCAGATCAACAAAATGATCCTTCTGTCTTTTTGATTGCCAGATCTCATCCAAGTAGTCAACTACTTAGGACTTTATTGACAGAACCTTGGAAAGACTGGGAACGAGGAGATGCAGCCAGGAAAGGAATGCAAAATTTCAGACATGCCGTGTATACTAATAGCGATACTTAAACCACTAAGATTTCCATTCCATTGATACTAATTTATTTCAGATTGCTCCATCGTGCTGCTAATCAAAGCCAGCAAACATACACCAAGACAAGCCAAGGGGGAAAATGACCTTCCTTTACCCATGTCAGTTGTCAAGAGGGTGGTAAATAGCAGAATGAATAAACACATATTTGCTGATGCTTTAATCCCATGCTTATAAAAAATTTTTCAGTTAAAATGCCAGACACAAATTTGTAGAGTATTTATTAAATACTGCCCTAAAATCAGTTTCAGATATCTATAGTCAGATCCCTGAGTTCAGTGTGCCACTGCTTTTGATACTTTTTAAACATATGCTTAGTAAGAAAGGGTTAAATAAAGGATCTTGAACAGTAGGAAGTCTCTTAGGAATAAAGATAGCTATCCTTCAATGATAGGTTTGAAATATAAAGATGAGCACAAATGCAGCACATTGAAAAAAGAAGGCAACTGATACTTTTTCAAGCTATTATGAACTTTAATTAAGTTTATAAACTATAATTTTAAACTACATTTAAAAAACAATAGACCACATTTTTGCCCTAATTGGTTTAAAAAGCAGAATAGTTGAGGTTAAGTGAAAAGAAACTTTCAATTACTTTAAAAATAGTCTGAAGCAATGGACTAGATTTACTCACAGCAAACTAGATGTATCTTAAAAACATACTCCTAAGTGAAATTTTTAATGTAAGAAACAGAATAAGATCTATAGCAGAATATCATTTATATAAACGTAAAATACATGTATACAAAGCAACAAGGATTCAGTAAGAGTATATATCAAAGTAAAAGGATACACAGTGAATGAATCAGAATAAGCTATCTATGGTAGTGTGGGAGAAAAGAGTGGAGAATGAAGATAAAGATAAATTTTTAAAAAATAAGCCTTGCATGGATCAATGATGGCATTGTACTATGAGCTAAGAAATATGCTTATTATCAACCATATATACCCTTATATACCACAGTCCAAAAAATTAGAGTCACAGTCAATAAAGTTTCTATGTAAATGTGACAAAAAAATTTTTTAACTCCAGGGATAATAAGATAGATAATGGTTAATTAGGTCAACATGAAATGCAATTATATCAGGTCAATGACTACTATGCTTGTGGTTCATGACCCTAAAAATTCATTGGGAAAAATCAATGAGAAATGCTCCTTAAAATCTCCTCTGTTTTTCTGCATTTTTCCAACAAATTTTAATCCCCAAATGAGAGTAAAACCAAACCTGGGCTTTTGATCTCCTTTAGTGCAAGATCATCTCCAGGTATATATGGAGAAAAGGATACAGATTTCTAATGGTGTAACAAGAGAATCTAGTGATGAATTTGCTATGAAGTAAAGGGTAAAGCCAAAGAAGACACATAGGTTTATAATTTAAGGAAGTATGTTTATAAAGACTGAGAAGAACATTAGTGGAAGAGGGGGTGGTGAGGATTAAGCATCTCTATATTCAGTACATCAGTAATTTTTATACGGCCATTTCTTATACCCTCCTCCAAAGCATGCCTGTGGTTTAAGGTTCAAAGGTCAAGTCAGGTAAAACATTTCTAGAAGGACTAAAAGAGCTCTCTGATGGTCTAGTTTAATCAAGGGACAAAAGGCAGGATATTTTTTAAATCCTCCCTGAATATTATTTCTCACAATTGAGGCTTTGATGAGCATAGAGCAGCAGAGAATTTGAAGCCATATTATTTAACCAGATGCTTAAAAGTCAGTTATCCATGTTAGACAACCATCTAAGTAAGTACCAGGAGGCTTGGCAGCTGTGGCATGTTTTTATTTTCCAAAAATAGATAAATATGCATCCTACTCCATATTCTCTCTTACTGTAAGACCGATGCTTACACTTCTCCACAAAGAAGGAAGGTCTATGCTCCCTCACTTTGAACCTGGTGGACCTTCATAACTGCTTCAAGCAACAGATTATGTTGCAAGGAACACTGACTTCCCAGGCTTGGTCATGAAAGATAATATGGTCTCCACCTCTTTCTTTCACTCTCTTCTAGGATACATATCTTGGGAGCTCAGAGGCAACATTTAAGAAGTCTGGTTATCCTGAAGCCAGCATATTAGAAAAATCACACGAAGAAAATACACAGACAAAGAGATGTCTGAGGAGACCTCATTATTCCAGCCCCAAGCTATTGCAGTCCTCAGTCCTCACAACCTGACATATGAGTGAAGAAGCCTTCAAGAGCTCCTTGTTCCTAGCCACAATCTTACCACAACGGCATGAGAGACTCAAGCCAAAATTGCCTAACTTGGCCATTCCTGAATTCCTGACCACAGAAGCCATCTGAGATCTTAAAAAATCATTTTTGTTGCTTTAAACCACTAATGTTTGGGGTGATGTGTTACACAGCAACAGATAACTGATTCAGCAGTCTTTCAGGAAAGATGAAGAACTTAACCAGGGTGTGTCCCTGAACGGATGGCTGTCCCACCTACACGCAGAAAGAAAATCTGTGATTAAGCCTCAGAGCTGGTTGCTGAAGATTCTCATTCATTTGTTTTTGTTGTTGTTATTTGCTAACATTCACTTATAGTTTCCTATGTACTGGTACTGTTATTCCCGACAACCCACTGAAACATTTATTATTTTATTGCCATTGTACATCTGAGGAAACTAAGAACAATTAAATAACTGCCAAAATTAAAAAACTATCCATTGAAGGAGCTTCCAGCAGTACAGTCTGATTCTAGGCCCATGCTTCTAACCATCATGCTCTACTGCTTTGGGCACTTTTCAAGACTGAGCTCAATTATAAACTTTTGGAAATGATGACAAAACAAGTCAAACTATAAAATGACAAAGTTGGCTAAATACACTTGCTGAAAATCATTACCCTAATAATGCTGCTTTGTGCTCTGTGCACCCAAGCAAGGACACCTATAATGCTCTAATCCCATAGACTGATAATCTAATTAGTGAGTGTAAAATGTTAATATACAATTAATCTAAACAGATTAATATATAAATCAGAACAATACCCTGACTCATAGCAAAGGTCATAAAGGCCATTAAGAAGCACATGTACAAACTGGGATCAGGAGACAAGTGACAGTTGTGTTTAATCTAACATAAGGTAAAAAATACTGAGTGTTCAAGAAATGTTAATACTGACATAAAGACTGTTATTCGATCTGAAACAAAGAAACAGGAAGAAGAATCAACAACAACAACAAAATGTTTTAAATTTGTCTCAATCCACAGAAAGCACTATATTTAAATCACCCGCCTTTAGAATGAAAGTACTGGCAGGAATTCAACATAGCTCATTATGTCCCCTGAGGCATCATTACAGTATGTTTTCTTTTTAAAAAATCACACTTAAACACTCTCTCTCTTATAAACTGTTAAAAAGCATCACTATATTACTATTTCATGACACAGTAAGTGGTCTCAGCATGTGTGGCTAGTTGTGGGTGGGAACGGAGTGGGAAGTCCTCATCAAAAGATGCATCATCACCATCATTCAAGGCATCCTCACAGGAACGTGTTGTATGGCAACATGATGGGTGCTGTGTTTTGACTCCCTCACTGCTACACACAATTTGCCAGCAGTCCATAAAGTATGCTTCTGGATCATAAAATCTAAGAGATTTTTTCTTCTATTTGGCATGAATCATTTAAATATGAATTCTAAATGTAGTAAGAAATGCCCAAAGCATAATTTCTCCAAAGCTAAATCTTAAATTACGTTTCCCTAATGCTCAGGAGCACTGCATGCAACACTATTGATTTGAATCCTGGAATCCCCTTTTAGAGATAGAACAGTAGAATCAAATTCCTGGAAACCCTAGGTGACACCAACAGAGAAAAATGGACAAGGCCATTCCCAGCAATGGTGAGATTTCAGGAAAATCAACCAAGAAGAAAGAGTTGGACAGAGATTGACATAGTTCAACACCTACCACCTTGGAAAATGATGAAAATCACAAACAGAACAGGATTCTCAATAAAGCCACCCCTGAAACGGTCCTTTGAAGTGCCATGAATGACCTCTGGAGTGGGCATCCACAGTTCTCAACTTGAACAGTTCTGGGGGGAAAGTTTCCCAAATATATGCTTTCACAGCTCCTTTGCCGCCCCCCCCCTTAAGTTACCCCAGCCCACTTCCACATCCTTCTTTTCTTCCAGGTCCCCACCTCACTGGAAGCTTCTGTCTCTAACTTATTTCCAAAGTTCGTCTACTATATGTTTATGTGGCCACCTAAAATTCACGTGGAATTGAAGCTGTATGTAAACATCTACCTAAAAATAAAAGATCCTGGGATAGAGCTGAATGCACTTCAAATTCAACATATCTAAATCCCACTCATTCTCTTTCCCCAAAATATACCTCCAACTTTTCTGTTACTGTTAATGATATCACTCTTCTAGTCTCTCAAGCTAGAAAAGTGCACGTTTTCTTTCCATTCCTGTAAGAAATAAAAACAAAACTTGTCTCATTAATTCTTCCTTCAAACTCCCTCTTGTGTCTGCTTCTTCCTTCCCTTTTTCGCCCCCATCCCACTGGTTCACACATTTATCTTCCCATGCCTGAACTATTTCAAGCACCTCCTATGTAGCCACCTAAGCTGGAATCCCAACCATCAGCCTTTCCCCACCCTAATCTACCTTGCATACACCATATGAGATTTACCTTCCTAAATCACCTCAAACATCTTACCCCTTCATATTCTAAAATGGGTCTTTTAATGGGTCTTCGTTGAAAGGTCAAATTCCTCAATGGGGCATCTGAGTCTCTGTCTGCCTCCCACTTATCCTTTCATTTTATGACCACACTAAGTGTTGGTGAGTAATGGGGAATGCTGGGGGAACAGGAACCCTTACACACTGCTGGTGGGAATGTAAAATTGTACAACCACTTAGAAAAACAGTTCTTAAAAATGTAAACATTCTCACACCATATGATCCAGGAATTCCATTCCTAATTATTTACCCAAGAGAAATGAAAGCATAGGTCCAAACAAAGATTCTTAAGTTAATATTTGTAGTAGCTTTATTTGTAATCGCCAAAAACTAGAAGCAATCTAAATGCCCATCAAAAGGTGAATGGATAAACAAATGATGCTATATCCATCCAATGAAATACTGCTTAGGTATAAAAATAATGAACTATAGATACAAACTACAGTATATATGAAGCTCAGAAAAAGTATCCTGAGTGAAAGAAGCCAGACAAAAACACTTCTATAAAGTTCTAAAAACTGCACACTAATGTAGAGTGACAGAAAGCGTATCAGCGGTTGCCTGGGAACCCAGAGGTAGGAAGGTAAGAGGACTGGAAGGGAGAAATTACAAAGGTGCTCTAAGAAACTTTTGTCAGTGATGGGTATTATACTGATTGCAGTGATGGTTTCACGGTTAGGAACATATGTTCAAAACTCACCAAACTGTTCACATTAAGTATTCGTTGTACATTGTCTGTCAATTATACCTCAAAAAAAGCTGTTGAAGAGAAAATCTTATCTCTGAGAAAATCTTATCTCTGATCACTCACCTTCTAAACACATTCCTGAGTCAAACTGGTCAGCTGATTAATACAAGAATGCATTGTGAACCTTTGCACATCTGTGTTCTTCCTGCAGCCATCCTCTCAAATGAAATACCATACTATTTGTCCCTCCAAACACAGCTGACCTCACACCTCCTCCAGTGAGACTCCCCAGACCACTCCAGCTTGTAGATTTCTTCTTTCTCTTATTTTCTAACTTTCTAATACACTCTAACCATCATTTGGCGAGTTTAACTATAGCACAGAGGCAAACCTAAGTTTGAATCCTAATTCTCTAGTTTATAACTCTGTGACCCTAGAAATTTACTTAATCTGTCTCTATCTCTTAAACATTTATAATAATAGTACCCATTTCATAAAGTTGCTGAATGTAAATTGATTGGCATAATACCTAGCACACAGAGTAAGTATCCAATCTTTGTTGTATTAGATTTACTATATGTTTCTTTGTGATATTTCTTATATGAAATAGTTTTGGAAGGGGTGGTAGAGTCATCTGGCCTTCCTAATGGTGCCTGCCGGAAATAATTACATCTAAGCCCTTTTTGTACAATAGACAATAATTAGCTGGTTTAATTTTCCTTTTCCTGTCAATACCCTTTTCCAATATACATGTGTGTGTTTGTGTATATATAGAGAGAGACAGCCTGGGAGACAGAGAGCTAGAGCAAGCTGGAGAGGGCAGGAACAGGGAGGGCAGGGGAGGGAAAGGGAGGCAAGGGGAGGAGAGACTAGGAAGTTGCAAATATTACGGTTTTCTGCTAGAGTAAGCTTAAATTGAATCTAGACATTACATTTAAATAATAAAATGTACTTAGTCATACTCTCAGAATTTGACTTTCTTAGTTACAAATAATAAAATAATGACTACCAAGCATTTATTATCTACATGATTAGACACAAAGAAGTTTGTAGTAAGTTCAGTCACAAGTCAAAAAATGGCTACAATACAATTTGAACCAATGCCTCTCTAATTATGTAATGATACTTCTAACAATTGCATCATTGATTTTACTTTCATCAGCTGTGTCTTAAATAATAAAATACAGATTACAGACTTTTAATAGCCAATCATTTATTTATATTAATTGACTTAATGCTACACCTCACTTAATACAGGGTACTTTATGGAGAGTGGTTCTCAAGATACTTTAGTTTCTTAAATCATTTATTGTTCAGCAGATTTGGTAATATTTTCCTTTCAGTGGGAACTTTTCTTCAGGGTAAGTGAGGGAATACTGAAGATCAGTATCAGTACTTTAAGGGCAAGCTGCCATTTCACGCTTGCCCTTATTTTTTTTTTTTTTTTGCGGTACGCGGGCCTCTCACCGCTGTGGCCTCTCCCGTTGCAGAGCACAGGCTCCAGACGCGCAGGCCCAGTGGCCATGGCTCACGGGCCCAGCCACTCCGCGGCATGTGGGATCCTCCCGGACCCGGGCACGAACCCGTGTCCCCTGCATCGGCAGGCAGACTCTCAACCACTGCGCCACCAGGGAAGCCCCACGCTTGCCCTTAAAGTAACTAGTTTAGCAGCACTGACAATGCCCCCTCATTATTTACTTAATTCAGTATCAAAAGTGTTTGACTTTTCTTCCAATGGGGCCACGTAGATTTATAATTAAAAGAGATAGCCACCTCCCTGTAAGCAATAGGAAGGAATGTAAGAAGAAGATATCACCAATCCAAATAACTAAATACCTAATTGATGTTTTGGAAACTTATGCTTTAAGCAGAGCTTCACCTTCAGAAACTCAGTGCCTGGATAAAAGACAGTACCAAGGCCACTTGGACTGCAAAACACAGTCACAGGTGGAAATGCCAACATGCATAAACTAAACATTTGTAATCTCATCATATAGTTAGATGAATCCTGGATGATCTTTTCTAGACATTGTTTAAAGTACTGAGCACGTACACTTCCGAAGAGTAATCACTGATTTTTTTAGCTAACTTGCACTTTAACAATTAATTCGGTTTTATTATGTACTCAACCAATACTGTTTGTAGCATTACCTCTACATGGCTATGATTTATAATTATAATAGCACTTATCAAGCATTAATTATGTAACAAGCACTATTCTAAGCATTTTGCATAGGTGAACTCATGTCACCTTTATAACTCAATGCGATAGGTACAGATCATGGGAGATAAGGCATAAAGAGTTAAAGTACATGGTGGTATCATTAGCATTATTAGCATTGTTAATAATGCGTTCAGATATGGACTTAGATCTCACAATAAAATTTAAAAACTCAATTTCAAACAACTGTCTCATTTACAACTCAAAAATCTATCCAAGTAAAAGGTCTCACCATGTCTTTCTTAAGACATAGACGCTTGGTGTTTTTGTCAAAATAAGAATACTTTCATGAACTCAAAACATAGCTTCCTTCTTAAGAAGCTACATAATTCAAACTTAGAAGTAGTCAAGATACAGACACCCTTTTCACTAAACATGAGTATGATTTTACTATTAGAAAATCCAACAAGGAGCAAATAAAAGATGAAGGAGGTCACCTACAACCTTAGAAAGCATTAGAACCACCCACAAAGCAGAATACAGCTTAGACTATTTTCACTTTTTTGTGTGTTCTAACGGATATTTGTATTTCAAATACTTTCAAAATTATATTAGCTTTATAAAATTCTATTTTCTCCACCCCCCCATATCTTTCTTTCCCCACTTTAAGCCAATCAACTCAAGGTCTTTGGGGACTGCCAATTTGGAACATCCTCTGGCCTTGACAACTGGCAGCTGGGATCGATCAGTTCATAAAATCCAACTTGTCAGCTAAAACCAGTCATGTTTTTTAAGCAAGACAATCTGTTAAACAGGTTAGGCCTTAAATCCTGAAAAACATTTGCAAAAACACATTTTGTACTTGCTCTTCCTAAGTTCTGAGGCTACAGATGTTACAGAAACCACGATTCTGGAAACTCTCCCAACCATCTATTATCCTTCCCTGAAAACTTGAAGGTATCTTCTGGGCTCCACAGCTAGCAGCAGACCAGCTTCTGATAGCCATGGGTGGGAACAGATATCCTCAATGTGGAAGGAATCCTTGATTCACCCTGGGCAGTTACATAGTAATTTCTTTCTGCTGTGCACTTGATCTAGTTCATCGTAAGCCAATGTCATCACAGTGCAGTTAGGCTAGCTTCCAGTACTGGCTCTGTCATAAGAAGAAAAATTTATTATAGAGATTTCAAAGCAATTTCAGAGCTTATAAAGCTAAGTGATCTTAGGCAAGGCACATCTTCTCAAGCTTCAATCTCCTTCTCAGTAAAATGAGAGGGCTGGAATGACCAAACTTCAAATTTCTTTCCAATTCTATAATTCCATGATTCTACTTCTTCCCATTGTTTTCACTTAGCTGGAAGCCTAAGATACTTCCTCACCAATGCCAGCTCTTATAGTTATCCAGGATCACAGTGGGTCAGTCCCCACAAAGCATCATGCCACAAATAATGATGGGTTAGACGAATACTTTTTCAGACTTTATCATATTCAATTAAGTACAGGAAGGTTTCAAAACAGATAAATGTTGTTGTTCCCCCACTGAACCATGATTTGATTATCATTACCTTTCAATATCATAATATCTTGACACTTCCCACCATTACTATCTAAGTTGGCAAATATATACATCAGGCAAATGATCATTCCCTTTGGCTTTACCCCAGGTAAACATCAATCACTGATCAAGCCAAGACCACTCTCAGAATCTTCAACTCACCCTTCCAGACAGCCACCAGCAATTATTCAGAATTGGCATGAGTGAAAGAGCACATCTGAAATTGTGATGTATACATTAATTAGTACCAATCCAAACCCAACTGCCATCTATATGTCTCTAACTGGATATTTCCCGAGACATACACTCATTCTCTTCCCACTAAAGCATCTCCCTTTTTATAAATGGCAATTCCAATAATCCAGACATCCAAATGAGATATCTTACCTCATCCTTACATCTAATCAATCAAGTCTTGCAAATTTTACTTCCTATGCGGTTTTCACATTTATTTTCTCCATTCCAAATAACACTTTCCTAGTCCAAAACCTTATCATTTTTCTTCAAACCCATTGCAACAGCTTTTTAACTAGCTTACCTTGCCAATGGTCTTGTGAATATCATGTTTCCCTTTAAAACCTTTCAATGAATCTTAATGCATATTTGCATGACAGTCTCAGGTTATTCAAATAACTTACATGGTGGCTCAGGGTTTCATAAGCATGTAATAGTTGCATGGCCTTTTATAAGCTAGCCTTGGAAGTCAGTATCACGTCTACATACAACACTCTACTGGACAAAGCAGTCACAAGCCCACCCAGATTCAAGGTACACTTGATGGGAGGAGTGTCACTACAACCATGGTTTAAAGCCACCATATCCATCTCTATCTTTCACATGTTATGCTCTAGAAAAACTGAACCAGTAGTTCCCCAGTTATGCCACCGCACATGCTGTTTCTCCAGCATGGAATGCTGTGATAATTAATTTTATGTGTCAGCTTGACTAGGCCACAATATGTCCAGACAGCTGGTTAAATATTATTTCTGTATGTGTCTATGAGGATGTGTCCAGAAGAGATTAGCATTTGGGGTGGTGGACCAAGTAAAGCAGATGGCCCTCCCCAATGTGGATGGGCATCACTCAATCCACTGAGGGCATGAACAGAACAAGAAGGAAGAGAAAAGTTGAATTAACTCTGCCTGGCCACTTGAGCTGGGACATTGATCTTCTCCTGCCATTGGCACTCCTGGTTCTCAGGCGTTCAGACCCAGACTGAAACCTATATTATCAGCTCTCTG
The DNA here is from genome assembly GCF_003031525.2 of Neophocaena asiaeorientalis asiaeorientalis. Lineage (NCBI taxonomy): Eukaryota > Metazoa > Chordata > Mammalia > Artiodactyla > Phocoenidae > Neophocaena > Neophocaena asiaeorientalis. The sequence goes on from NW_020173215.1 coordinate 5,883,297, forward strand.
ACTCTCAGGCCTTCAAACTACACCACTGGCTTTCCTGAGTCTCCAGTTTGCGGATGGCAGATCGAGGGACTTCTCAGCCTCTAAAATCATGTGAGCGAATATCTTATAATAAATCTCTTCATATACATTTCCTATTGGTTCTCTTTCTCTGGAGAACCCTAAGACAGATACTGTCCTTACCTGACCCCCAGAAAACCCCTGTCATTCCTGTAGTATCATCAAAATACTACTTCCACTGTGACAGCTTCCCTATCAGTACATAATGAACTTGAAATTCTTCCATACTCCAGTACGATCTCACCAACTAGACCAGTGCTTCTCAAGGATACAGATCAGCTGGGATCTCATCAAGATTCAGACTGATTCAGTAGGTCTAAGGTGAAACCAAAGATTCTACATTTCTTACAAGTTCCCAGGTAATATGTATGTTACTGTACCAACCACAGTTTGAATAGCAAAAGGCCACTCAAAGAGCCTACTCAAAAATTGCTGGCCCAGAGTGGAGTGTTGCATCCAAGGAAAGGTCTGTGGCACAGGGGCAAACTGCAGATCACGCATCTGGGTGAGAGGCCAGAATGGAATGGGAGAAGATACAGCAGGCACCTAAGAGCAGGCCGATTGTTAAAATATGTGCATTTCTGAGACAGGCAAAGAGGAAATTTTGCCAATAGGAGGGAAATCAGAGAAACCACGCCAAAAGCTACCAAAGGTTTTAAGTGAAGGGTGGGAAGCAGAGAATGGAGGAATCCTAGAGCTAATGAAAGAGAATGTGTAAAAGCTGTTTTTAGGTTAGAAATAGGAAGGGAGCCATTAAGGCACTAGGCTAAAATTAACATTTTCCAAAATATTTGTCTATACCTCCATTGAGGTAAGCATCTACTTATACTGGATTTTAAAAATTTGGATGTCTATATCTAAATTCTACTTACCATAAGCTAGATTCCTGAGAACATGAACTGTTTTTATTTATTAGAGACTGGTATTTAAGAACATACATATGCCTTCTGGGTTCATATCTTAACTCTGCCACCACCTGGTTTGTGACAACAGGGAGACTTTTTTTTTTTTTTTGCTTTCATTCCCCCAAGCATAAAATAAGGGATAATAATAATGTCTGGACATAGAAATTTTGAGAGGATTAAAACAGAATATATCTGAAAGTGTTTATCTTGGAACATAGTAGCCTTAAAATTAGTGTTTGATATTATTATAGGGAGAGAGCATGATGTCTAAGAGTTGGCTTGAGAATCAAAAACCAGAGTAAAAAATCTCTTGCTCTCCTATTTACTAGTTGTCTGACCTTAAACCTCGTTCTTAACTCCTCTAAGCCTCAATTATTTCAACTGTAAAATTGAGATGCTAATTGTTACTACTTAATAGTTACTACTTAAGAATTGAGATCATCCATCCCTGATATATGCGATAAACCTTCAGTGAATACTAGTTATTATTATCAGCAACAACAGCATGACAACACAATCTGGCATTTGGAGGGCTTTCCACAAATACTGAATGACTAAATAAATTAATGAATGTAGAAAAGGTTAACATTGATCTCAGCAAATTCACCTCCCTCCAAGACTTTAAAATATTGCTATATACTCAGGGGAAAACTTTTCTTAGGACGCATGCAAGGAAGAGGTCAAGTAGAAACACAGGGCCCCCTCTATCTTCACTTTCATCTTTTGTTATAGGTTAAGCTTCCATGTAAATTTCCCTTCAAAAATTGCTTCCACCACTAAAGAATAAAGATTGTATCATATTTTCATAAATATGTCTTCTCCTACAGACCACAAAGATTAGCGCAGCATAAAATGTCTGGTTATAGTCATTCTAATAGGTTTAAACATCTAAACAACAATAAAAATTAAATGAAAGGCAGCTATATCATCACACCATTCCCCATTCCTCTACCTCCTGAGAATCTAAGAATGAAATTAGCTGGGAACAAATATGACACTGACTAGCCTGTTAGAATTAGCATAGTGCTACTGTAATGGCAAAAGAATTAATAGAAGTAACACGCCTAGTTCCAATACACATGGTGGGAAACCTCTTGCTGACAGAGATACAGGTAGGACTCATCCCAGCATTCCACTGAACATTTAAAGTAAAAAGCACAACTCAACTGCACCCCAAAGAATTTGCGAATTTAGAAGACATTTGATTACCCCATTTTACAGTAAGTGTCTGGACTAGAACCCTTTAGAAGGGTCACACCCTCTCCCAACTAGTGCTTGTTAAAGAAACTCATTTTTGGTGGTAGGAGGATGTTTTCCTTTACTTCATATTTATGTTGTTAGACATGGGATAAACTCAAATATATTTTGTTGCATAAATTCATACAATCTTTCTTCTGTCTTCTACTGGATTTAGGAGTGTCGCAAAATTTTAAACTCCAGGAGAGAAATCTTCCACAATTTATTTCACATGCAACTCAATGCTTTTTCTTCTGAGAATTAGCACCAGGCAGACCCTATAGACATCCTTTAAGAGAAGTTACGTACATTCCCATGGCTACATATTTCAGATATTTCCATCTTAATAAAAATCCTCCTCACTGGTTTGTCTTCTGTAGGCTCAGTTACACAGTGTTCTTTACATAAGTACTGAGCCCTACATTCTACGCAGATGGAGATAATAGAAATCAAACAATCAGACCTACCATATTCTGAAGATTACTGAGCAAGAGAAAATAATCATCACCAGTGAATTTTAGTCTTATTTTCCCAAGTGATGACACTGAAAACAATAACCTATCCACCCCACTCAGTAGGAGCTGAGGCTCACTATCAACACAGCAACAGATGAGGATATATGGCTTACGTTAAGAGGTGGTAGTTGGCTAGGGGCTGAGGAATATCCCAATTCTGACCCCTCACCACCCACCCCTTAACACCACCAACAACAACAAAATCTTCAAAAACCTGAGCCAAGGAACCCTTTATTACTAGAAGACACTCTGGTCCCCAAATCCCATTACAGAATTCCGGGGAGATGACCTACTACACCTCATGGAAGAATCTAATTTCCCAGGTGGATCTAAGGAACCAGCCTTCACACAAAGCCCCAACCCAAATCCCAAATCTATACATCTAAGGGAAGTAAGGGCCTTCCTTCATGAGATATAGAGAGCCAAGAGGAAGAAATGTCCAAGAACTTTTTCCTAATTTAGAGTGGCCTTTCCCATACTACATACCCCAGATCTTTCTCTGGAGTAAGGGAAGGGGAAAGATGCCAAGGAAGATGTTTGTAGGCCTGTATTACATAGACTCACGGGAAAGAAGAGAGCACCCTTTTCCTACATGGGCTGCCATTTTGGTCAATCCAGACCTGTGCTCTCACCTCTTAAGCATAGAATGTGGTGTGTTAGCAATTGGGGTAACCCTTGGGGGTGAGAAAAGGGCTCTAAGTTCCCTTGGAGGTCAAAATGGCTGACAAAAATCTATCTAATCAATTATTCCCAACTTTGTATGAGGGAAGTAGGAAAAAGTTATCTTTATATCCCAATAAAAAAAAAAATCAGGACTTCCCTGGTGGCGCAGTGGTTGTCCCCCTGCCGATGCAGGGGACACGGGTTCGTGCCCGGGTCCGGGAAGATCCCACGTGCCGCGGAGCGGCTGGGCCCGTGAGCCATGGCCGCTGACCCTGCGCGTCCCGAGCCTGTGCTCCGCAACGGGAGAGGCCACAGCAGTGAGAGGCCCACGTACCGCCAAAAAAAAAAAAAAAAAATCATAGAATTTGAATGAGAGTTGTTACTGATATGAGTATACTTTACATTTGATATGGAAGCAAGAAAAAAATAGTACTACTAAATAAATTAAAATTTTAAAAGTGGAAATTTATTTATTACTCATACAATTATTTATAAATGTATATATAAAGAATAACCAGACAACATCAACTTTCTCTCTTTTTAAATAAATATTCTGGAGTTAAATAACAAAGCCACAATTATTCGATTAATTTTCACGTTCTTCATGTGTAATGCTGAAATAGGATTTTATACCTGGGTTCTAGGCAAATCAAAAGATAAGTAACAAGGGCATGAATGCTGGGGTGAACACTGACCCCTCCCCCTCAATCCTCCCACAGATAGCAGTTAAACCACAGACTATAGACTGGGTCTGAGGACTGCTCAGTTTCCATGAATTCCTTTAGAGCTGAGAGGGCTTTTCTCAGTCAGATGTGTATCCCTACAGACACAAAATGGAGCAACAGGGAAAATATTGGGAATAAAAGAGACTATATATCCTAGGTCCTCACCCAGTGGCTTCTGCCTCAAAATAATAAATGTTTCACAGGACAAAATAAATATCCTCTAAACTTTCTCACTTATTACTATATTCCCCATAGCCCCCAAATAATCACTTTATGAAACTCATTCCTATTGTGAACAACTAATGGAATACTTTTTTTCTTTTTCATGGAAAGGCATTTTATTTTAAATGTAAGAGTGTGTACATGTCAATCCCAAACTTCCAATCTATCCCTCCCTCACACCCTTCCCCCCCGGTAACCATAAGTTTGTTCTCTAGGTCTGTGAGTCTGTTTCTGTTTTGTAAGTTCATTTGTAACCTTTTTTTTTTAGATCCCACACATAAGCGATATCATATATTTGTCTTTCTCTTTCTGACTTACTTCATTCACTATGATAATTTCCAGGCCCATCCATGTTGCTGCAAATGGCATTATTTCATTCTTTTCAATGGCTGAGTAATATTCCATTGTATATATGTACCAACTCTTCTTTATCCATTCACCTGTTGATAGACATTTAGGTTGTTTCCACGTCTTGCCTATTGTAAACAGTGCTGCAGTGAAAACTTTTGCTTATACATAAAATGTATTTCATCTCTTATTGGGTAGATAGAGATGATGCAAATGGCTTATGAGGGTGATCAGCATTACTCACCCATACTGTGTGGCCCAGAGATTTTATGTTCATGTTATGTCAACATCATTGTCAACACTGTGTTAAAATCTTCATGACAATCAGGTCATTTTATGTTGGTAGTTCCACAATGAGTTTATCCAGAAACTTTTCATCAATATTCATCAGTCAGGGAAAACACTTCAATGATGGAAGCATATTATTTTTATTTTAATGTAGGTTATAGTGTCCCAAAACTGGTCATTTAGGCCTCCTCCAAGGCAGACAACTCTCTAATTATAAATTCCATGAAAAACTACAACCCAACATTTATTGAGCTCTTCCTATATGGCATTTCTGTTAGAGACACTTTGTATGCACTATCTCATTGAATCCACACAACAATCCAGTGAATTAGGTGCTATTTTATCCTCATTTTACGGAAGAAAAGCCTTATAAAAGACCTGGATTTAAACCAAAGCAAGATGACTCCAGTTATGTACATTCAACCTCATATTATCCTGCATTCACCAGAACTTGATGTCTGAAAAAAAAAATATTTTTTCAAGCAACATTTGAAAGACCTTGGCTGTGCAGGGCTCATGCCACTTGCACTGCATGTTTCTTGGCAGCCTAATATGTAAATGAAGTATTACAAAATTTATTTTTTGCTGCCCTGGCTCTTTTTCAGGGGGATGAGGGATGCATAACCTTAGCTGTTTAGGCCAAGTAGTACATGCTTGTTGGAGATTCCACCCACCTGACCAGCAAGAGAAAGATATTTTGCACAGACTCATTTCCTCTTGAGGTATAACAACAATTTAAATTTCTCCTTTAAAGCCCAGTTGCATGGTCCATCTGTTCCAACTGGCTATTCTCCTGAATCATGGTGGCTACAGGAGGGAGGTGAGGAAATCTACTTGCTGGAAAAGAACCAAGCAATGCTGTATTAAATAAATTTGCATCAATATATATAAAGAATAACCAGACAACATCAACTTTCTCTCTTTTTAAATAAATATTCTGGAGTTAAATAACAAAGCCACAATTATTCGATTAATTTTCACGTTCTTCATGTGTAATGCTGAAATAGGATTTTATACCTGGGTTCTAGGCAAATCAAAAGATAAGTAACAAGGGCATGAATGCTGGGGTGAACACTGACCCCTCCCCCTCAATCCTCCCACAGATAGCAGTTAAACCACAGACTATAGACTGGGTCTGAGGACTGCTCAGTTTCCATGAATTCCTTTAGAGCTGAGAGGGCTTTTCTCAGTCAGATGTGTATCCCTACAGACACAAAATGGAGCAACAGGGAAAATATTGGGAATAAAAGAGACTATATATCCTAGGTCCTCACCCAGTGGCTTCTGCCTCAAAATAATAAATGTTTCACAGGACAAAATAAATATCCTCTAAACTTTCTCACTTATTACTATATTCCCCATAGCCCCCAAATAATCACTTTATGAAACTCATTCCTATTGTGAACAACTAATGGAATACTTTTTTTCTTTTTCATGGAAAGGCATTTTATTTTAAATGTAAGAGTGTGTACATGTCAATCCCAAACTTCCAATCTATCCCTCCCTCACACCCTTCCCCCCCGGTAACCATAAGTTTGTTCTCTAGGTCTGTGAGTCTGTTTCTGTTTTGTAAGTTCATTTGTAACCTTTTTTTTTTTAGATCCCACACATAAGCGATATCATATATTTGTCTTTCTCTTTCTGACTTACTTCATTCACTATGATAATTTCCAGGCCCATCCATGTTGCTGCAAATGGCATTATTTCATTCTTTTCAATGGCTGAGTAATATTCCATTGTATATATGTACCAACTCTTCTTTATCCATTCACCTGTTGATAGACATTTAGGTTGTTTCCACGTCTTGCCTATTGTAAACAGTGCTGCAGTGAAAACTTTTGCTTATACATAAAATGTATTTCATCTCTTATTGGGTAGATAGAGATGATGCAAATGGCTTATGAGGGTGATCAGCATTACTCACCCATACTGTGTGGCCCAGAGATTTTATGTTCATGTTATGTCAACATCATTGTCAACACTGTGTTAAAATCTTCATGACAATCAGGTCATTTTATGTTGGTAGTTCCACAATGAGTTTATCCAGAAACTTTTCATCAATATTCATCAGTCAGGGAAAACACTTCAATGATGGAAGCATATTATTTTTATTTTAATGTAGGTTATAGTGTCCCAAAACTGGTCATTTAGGCCTCCTCCAAGGCAGACAACTCTCTAATTATAAATTCCATGAAAAACTACAACCCAACATTTATTGAGCTCTTCCTATATGGCATTTCTGTTAGAGACACTTTGTATGCACTATCTCATTGAATCCACACAACAATCCAGTGAATTAGGTGCTATTTTATCCTCATTTTACGGAAGAAAAGCCTTATAAAAGACCTGGATTTAAACCAAAGCAAGATGACTCCAGTTATGTACATTCAACCTCATATTATCCTGCATTCACCAGAACTTGATGTCTGAAAAAAAAAATATTTTTTCAAGCAACATTTGAAAGACCTTGGCTGTGCAGGGCTCATGCCACTTGCACTGCATGTTTCTTGGCAGCCTAATATGTAAATGAAGTATTACAAAATTTATTTTTTGCTGCCCTGGCTCTTTTTCAGGGGGATGAGGGATGCATAACCTTAGCTGTTTAGGCCAAGTAGTACATGCTTGTTGGAGATTCCACCCACCTGACCAGCAAGAGAAAGATATTTTGCACAGACTCATTTCCTCTTGAGGTATAACAACAATTTAAATTTCTCCTTTAAAGCCCAGTTGCATGGTCCATCTGTTCCAACTGGCTATTCTCCTGAATCATGGTGGCTACAGGAGGGAGGTGAGGAAATCTACTTGCTGGAAAAGAACCAAGCAATGCTGTATTAAATAAATTTGCATCACGGTTGTAAATACACCCAGGGGCCAAGGTGATGAATGCATTTTATAAATCAAATAAATGAATAATAACTTTTCGAGGTTGCTAAATGTAAAATGTTTGAAGAACCGAATTGAATGAATCCAAACTGTGTCCAAGGGTTACGCTTTCTAATTAAAACATACACTGAAAACATTAACCTGATTCATAATCTAAATAAAACTCCGTTTTTTGAATGGCTTTCCATCTTTATGAATTTTTTTGTTACAACACAAGGTAAACAAATGAAAGTATACTTAATGAACCCAATATTTTTCAACTTTCTGAAATAAAAAAACAAAAAGAATAAAAATGAAAAGAAACATAAAAACTGCCACATTCATGATTCTCCTGCACATACCACATCTCAAATGCTAGGCTTCCGCTCTTGTCTTTAGGAACTGACTTAAAAATTCAGAAGCTCTTTACGTGAAAAAGAAAGAAAAAAAGAAAGGGAGGAAGAAAAGGAGATTAGGAGGGAGTAAGGGAGTAAAGAAGGAAAAGAAATTTTAAAAAATGAAAAGGGGGGGATTTCAAATATCTATAAGAACAACACATTGGAATTAATATAATAAAATGCAAGGTTCAAAGTCACCTGTCTCTGAAACTTAGCTGAAAATAAATTGTTTATGATTGTTTTTTTAAATACCAAAATAAATCAATTAAATTAAAATTTCATCAATTAAAATTGGGGCAAGTGAAGCAGGAATTTGCTGCAAACTTTTTGGCACATTACTTTCATTTCCAACTTTTGGTTTATCTGTGCTGTTTTCAACATCTCTTTCTATGGTGTGAATATTAATCAGGCCAATGGTATTCTGTTAGGCACTGTGGGCTCAACAGAGCATGGTTAGATTTGGTTTTAAAGAAATAAGCTCTACTTTTTAAAACAACAGAACGCCTATTAATTGAAACAGAAGGTCTGAAATTGTGAATAATTTGTCTGAATTTATACTCCTTGAAATCAATGGGAAAATCAAGAGTAAAAAATATATCTTCTTTTTCCTACTCTTCTGAAATAAGTTACATTAAGGAAAGAAAAGAAGGAAGGACAGAAAGAAATGTACAATCTAAGGGCACACACATATATCAGTCCCGTAATTCTTAGGGGAAGTGGGCAGTAATTCACCCCAGTCGTAGCTTTGTCTGTTTATTCTAATGTAGCATAGAGATAATATAATTTTATGTGGGTGCCATAACATGAAAAATGTAAGGAACATTGCTGCAAGAACTTGTAAGTTTTGCTGGGTGTATTAATGCCACAAATTTAATCATATTGTGAATCCCCCTAAACTTCCCTCAGAAACACTTAGATTTTTAAAATACTGATTCCCTATTATAACTGAATTATAAGTGCACCTTTTTTTTTAGCCACAATGTGATTAAATTCTTACAGAAGCTTTTGTCACTCAGCCTGTCTTTATATCAGTAAAAAACGCATTATTAAACATTTGGGAAAATCGAGCATTTTAGTTGGTAAATTCTAAAGTCATTTTCCATACTAAAAAAAAAAAAGCCTTCCTCTTGGTTAAAGGAGACCTTTCTTGAACAATATGTACTGATCCTAGGGTGGAAGGTGGGGAATAAGGTTTCAGCCTCCTTTGCTAACACAGTATGGCCAGCTGACACAAATGTGTCCTTTGAACAAAGGCTCATGATGTCTGCTGTTCTCCTACCAATAAAGAAGGCACCAAACCCACCTTCTTCGACATGACTGTCCTTATGCCATTAAACTCTAACTTCCGCATTACTGTTAGATAGGTCCCCACAGCACCTCCCTACAGCTCAGAGACTGGACTCCCATAGGGTATAGCAAATTCACTGGAATTCTACAAGAACACTCCATAAAAATAAATACAACTCCAAAAACAGACTTTAGATTTTTGTGATGAGAATTATAAAATTCAGAAAAATTTTCTCAAAATTTTAATTGTTTTGGCACAGCCTCATTAACTAATAGAAGAATTTATAATACAAAGAAAAGAAGGCAGAATCACTGATTTCTACGAAAAGGCAAAATAAATATTTCAGTTTTTACTACTCACTGTTAATATATTTTTTTCCCTTAAGAAAATAATTTAATAGGGTTTTGTTTAAGAGAACGTTTGTACATGAAGGAAGACTAACAATATCCAAGAGTGATCAACCATCAATTAACTTTTAAAACTCATGCTCCAAGCCAAGTGACCACTAGAGAATTTGGTGTTTATTTGTTTACTTGTAACTAGTTTTTATTGACTATAACCAGGCCACAGGTTCACAAATGATGCCCTCTAAATGAAAGTAAATAGAGAAACCAGAGGAACTTTTTCACTGAAAATTCACAAATTATTCCAGACATATCTGGAAAATTATAAAGTAAATAAACTAAAGGTATGTAACTGATAACAGCCTCTGACTTATGTATTATGTTAGATTTGGTTGTTTTGCCATGCAGATTGCTACAATGAACTCTTCTTACTCTAACATTTTTTATCTCATCTGTTTGGTACTAAGGTTGCTCCCCTAAAACCGCTCAGCCTTAGCCTAATGTTTGATTTTCAAATCTAGCAATAAGCTACTATGAGCCCAGCCCAAATATATCTCAAATAATAAAACAACGTTTCTTTGGGTTTCCTTTGATGTTGCATTACACTGTTCACTCTTCTGGCAGAGTTGATGAAGGCTATTGATATAAGGTATCCAGTCAAGACATGTGTTTACAATTATAGCCTTCAAAATAAAGAGAGGATACATAACCATATCCCCTGGGGTATGGAAATTACACCATTAGAGGAGCATGGCCAGAGGCCAATGGTCTGTACTGGTACACCTAATGAATAGTGTATTTCCATCTCCAAATGTGCATTCTATTTATAATAACATAATGCTACTTTAGATGAACAAAAAATTAGGCATACCTGGCACAGTGACATAACTAAAGCCTTGAGAATAATAAATTGATAGAGCATAATAGTGTCTGGCACAAGGAAAGGCATGTTTAGATGAGGGCATGCTGGGAAAAGGTGCTTACATATACCACAAGCAAAATTACACCCTGCTGTATAGGAGAGAGCACACAAGAGAGGATTTGGGAGATGAGTTCTCTACATTACACTTTGAATTGTTACCAAATAGCAGCTTCAGAATCAATAAGCAAACTCCTCCAATGACCTGGATAATAGGCAATTTCCAAGTTTCAAGGGCAGAGTGGTAGTGTAAATTCTATGATGTCAAGGCCAGTGATAGAAGGGTGGACTCCACATTAGATTCTGAGCTCATAAAATTTGGAAGAAACTTAAAGGCTGCCACATGTCCTGGCTCTTGCTCAAATTCTCTTGCCTGAACTGAATCAGGAGAGAGGGAAGTAAAAACTGCTCACGAAAGGCATCCCCAGTCCAATACCTGATCTATGAGTGCCAATGTTGGCATCCATTAGTGCATCTTTTCTACTTGTGAAGCAGGAAGAAGAATGTAAAAGTGACTATAAGAGCGACAGACAAACTAGAAAATCTGGCAAGTCACTTCAGCTGCAATGAAACACTGAAACTTGGGTGAAGCTGATATCTGCCATACGCTATTCATTATACCAGAAAAAGGATGAGGAAGTAGCATGAGAAGCAACCCTATAGTCTAGCAAGAAAAGAGAAAGAAGTAATGGGCAATGGTGTGGACATAGTGAAGGCTGCCTGTTATAGCTCAGTACATGCTTACAGCTTTTCTAGGTGTCACCTAACAAGCCCATCAAAAGCGTATTTTCCCTAAATTTACAGGTAAAATCATTATTTATAATTCTTACCACTGTAAAATAGACTCATATAAACCAAAACAAGAATCCCACAGGCCTTCAGTCATAAGTGCTAATAAATTTCTCATTATTTTTATTAAACTATCCATCCCTAAAAGCGGCCTTGGTTCAGAACTCACAGTTAACTTCACATTTAGTCAGGGACATAGGAGTTCAAAAAGGGATCAAAAAGGAAAAGTAAATTTTTGAAAAACAAAACAGAAGGCAAATATAACTTCTAGTCATTTAGTAAACTAGTATAAAATGTTAAGATTCAGAAGTTTGACAATATATCTTAATGCTTTGACGTGAACTGTGTTACCTTAATAGAGCATGCACAAGAATAGCAACAACAAAAAGAACACAACTCTTTATGTTTTTTCAGAAGGGCTTTGGGACTTCCAAAAAGTATAGGCAATGCCAATACGTTCAAAGGCACTAAAACCTTGGCCATAAGGAAAACTCCCTTTCCTTAAGATTTGTGAGGCACCGGGATGTGCTGCTAGGAAGAGCTGTGAAGTCTCAAGTGATATACAATTTTATCAGTAGGGTATAACCCATGAATCCAAGGTCATTTAAATAGCAACACACCCTGGGCTAAAAAGAAGATATCAGATATAAAAATCACTTCAAGGGCTTCCCTGGTGGTGCAGTGGTTGAGAGTCTGCCTGCCGATGCAGGGGACACAGGTTCGTGCCCCAGTCCGGGAAGATCCCACATGCCGCGGAGCGGCTGGGCCCGTGAGCCATGGCCGCTGAGCCTGCGCATCCGGAGCCTGTGCTCCGCAACGGGAGAGGCCACAGCAGTGAGAGGCCCACGTACCGCAAAAAAAAAAAAAAATCACTTCAAGCTGTGACATTCTACAAGTCTAAAGTGATAAAAGTACAGTTTGCATCACAGTTGTTTTATTTCTCTAATTCCTTCAAAGGTTAAAGAATCATGGAAATACAGCATCTTAAACCTGAATCTTCAAAGATCTTCTAGTCTCCTCATTTTATAGATATACAACATTACCTTATGCAATACATAACTGAAAATAATAAAAAGCTGTGAGCAGAGAAATCTAAATTTACTCCAAACTCCTACATTCCCAGTAAATTGATGGGCAGACCTTTAGGCATCTTACATTTAAATTCAGCTTGACCCTGTCCCCATGATTTTGAGATTCAATCTGTTCAGATATCACCGCTGCACAAGACAGGGGCACAACATCACACAGTCATATTCTTCAACTGCTGGATTTACTGAAGTGCTTATTAATAGAACTCCCTTGTTCCCTGACAAAACAAAAATGCAGTTGATCGTTTTCTCCTCTCATTTGCGCCCTCTCAGTCACCAAAATAGATTTTGAAATCATTTTTTCCTTGTGGTGATCACCCTAAAAATCCTCAATGTAAGTGCCATGTAAAAAGGAAAAAATTTTGAGGAAAAAAAAGTTTTGCTTGTTTACCATTTAAGAAAAAAAAGATTGATTCAAATTTCTGAAAAACTGAATGAAGCAGCTTCTTATTTTTGCTCAGTCATGGAAATAGGTGTTTCTATCTGAAAACAAGATCTTGATAAGTATCTCATCAGTTATTTGGAAAGTAGGTAGGTGATTCAGAATGATCAACCTGAAATAGTAAATAGAGGATCTAGGTTGCCTTCCTTGCAATCAGCATAAGTTTTATAAGGATCTTAATAAAACAGTACAATCCAATACAGCTATGGCCCTGCAAGGACTTGGACAAAGTCTACCAGCAGTGAAAGGAAAGAGTCCTCCTGAACACCAGTCAATGTGAATCTCCTTTACGTATAATAACAAGCCCTCAGCAATAGAAGAGGGGTGCTCAAGCATGGGCACAGATGAAATGAGATCTCTGAGACCTTGGATCTCAAAGAATTGGCCCCAAGTCTCCCTGGGACATCATCAGGACTAGCCACATGTTTGTCTCTACATAGTGACGGTTTTGGAAATTATGTTCCTAATATATCTCCTTAAAAGAAGTAAGAGTCAATTAAAGAAAAATGAAATATGCAGGGCATTGTATTAAGGGATATCACACTGCCTTAAGTTTCTGTTATGTTAAAGACTATTCCAAGATTTCTTCAAAACCTGGGGCTTCTTCCCGTTCTCAGAATTTGAGTTCAATGGTGGGAAATGAAACAGAAAAGAGATGAGAGTGGGATCTCCAAGTTAGTGGACAGGAATAGAGCTTCTTTAGGGTCATTTCTATCGGTCAAATCTTAGAAAAATTTAGGAATGCTAGGCAATTTACAAACATTAGGGAAACTGGAAAATGTGATCCCAAAACAGAAAAAAAAATAGGGGAATATGGAGAAAACACTAATAGGTGATTACACACAATAAGATAAAATAGAGAGAGACACCCACCCCCACCAATCCACACACATGCACTTTCCACCCAATGTTAGTTAGCATGGCCCCATATTATAAAACTCACAATGCTTCACTGAGCTGTGCTTTAGCAGGTGAGCTCCTCAGGCCAGGACCATTTCCTTTTCATTTTGAGATATCCAGAGCCCACATTAGAGATCAGCACAATGCCTGACAAACTAGAAGCTGCTCAACAATGCTGGTTAAATAGAACAATCTCCATGTCTTCTCATCATGCCAGAAGATGATAAGTTTAGGACAAGAAACAACAACAGTGCGTGTCATGGTGAATGAAAGGAATAAAAGTACACCATCAAACACATGAGTAATATATAATCCATCTTCTAAGGGGAGTTAATAAAAGTACACCATCAAACACATGAGTAATATATAATCCATCTTCTAAGGGGAGTTAATAAAAGTACACCATCAAACACATGAGTAATATATAATCCATCTTCTAAGGGGAGTTAATAAAAGTACACCATCAAACACATGAGTAATATATAATCCATCTTCTAAGGGGAGTTAATTGCAAAATTTCAGAGGAAATTTGACTGTTCTTGGATTTCTAATTCAGCACCTAGAGGCATAAGTCAGTATGAGAAGATTAACTAGAAATTTAGTCAGTTGCATTCAGTTACCTATGTCGCATTTATTCTTCACAGGAAGAGCAGTGACCTCCGGAAAGAGCTCTTGGCCCATGGCAGAATGTGAATTGGCCTAGCCAAACTTTACAGAAATAATCATATCTCGGTTCAGAAAAATCTATATTGACTTCCCCCTACAGTCTTCCTGTATGTCTTTAAGGTAACCTGACACTAATGCGGCATTCTGAGCGTTTTACAGCATTAATATATTTAATTCTCATAACAAATGAAAAAACTGAGGAAAAGAGAAATAAGTAGTCTTATGTAAAGTTCATCACTCCTGAGGGGCAGATCTGGAACTCAAGTCCAGTCAAGTTGGCTCTAGAACCAAAATCTTAATCATTACATTATACAAAACAGCCCCTACACTTTTGGTTTGGTGTGCCAGTTAATTCAGGATATAAACTCAGCCAGCTCAAAGTTCAAACCCCTCCTCAAGACTATGCTTCCCTGTTGTGGGCTCTCTCCCATCTACTCTTCTTCCCTGGGATGGTGTCTGGGTACAGCATCCTGGCAGTAAAGGAACGGATTCTCATTTTCTGGATCTATGCTGGCCTCAACTGTATAGCCTCACCCTGCTTGGTCTTTGGGTATTGGCTTCTGATCCCTCTGTTTCCTCCTGATACTACAAGATTACCCATTTCCTCAGGATGAGTGCTAGCACCTGATAATGCTGTAGTCCCTAACATGGCCTCTAACTGTGATGTCTACCACCTTAGGTGCCCTCCAAACTTGACCCCAGGAATCTTCGAGTCCATCAGAACTCTTCCTTCTTTGACTTCCACTAGGGCATGTGTGAACTTCTGGATCTCCTATTTGCCATTTTGGGCCACATTTTTGCCTGGGGCTCTGGTAAGTTTGTTAGGACTCCCCAGACATGTGTTGCCCCAGCCCTCACTAGGCTCCTACTCCAGGCCCTCGTTTCGGCACTTCTCTCCATGAGGGAAAAGGCTGCTATTGCCAATGAGTATGCACCTTACAGGGAACAGAGCTAACTCAGACCCCAGCCCCACTTCTGACCAGGGCAGGGGCAGCAGCTGCCAGCAAGTGTATCCCTGCTCACATTTGGAAGGACTGAAACTAGCTCCATGGTAAAGACTTTAATTGCTAGTGGAAGCAAAACCAGCTCAGTAGTGTGGCACCAACCCCCCGGCCTTGATCCAGCCTCTAACCAAGGTGTGCACACCAGAGGAAAAAGTGAAACCAGCACAGAAGTACAGTACCAAGCCCTCAGACCCAAGCAAGGTGGAGGCTACAATCACAGCCAAGAGAAACACAACTCTGCCAGGGCTCCTGCTCCAGCTCTTTGGCCCTAACCCTATCCCCAATAGAGCCAGATTGGCCATTTTGCATAGGAGAAACCCCGGCTCGCACCTGGTTTGACTCTAGTCTCTCCAACTCCAGCTCTATCCTCCCCTCGCCAGCACACCCAGGGGGAAGACACAGCCTATGCTCGCTTCAGATCCAGCTCTCTCAACAAAGCCAATGTGCACGTGCAGACTGCACAGGGACCCTCTCACGCAAGGACACACCTTCAAGACCAGGACAGGTAAGTGCTTCACCTAATTTCATAGAGAAAGTTAAACAAAACGATAAAAGAAAGGAATACGTTTCAAACAACAGAACAAGAAAAAAAGCACTGGAAAAAAGCCCTAATAAAATGGAGATAAATAATTTACCTGATAAAGAATTTAAATCAATACTGATAAGAAAGCTAAATAAACATGGTAAAAGAAAATATGAACAAAGTTAGAATATTAATAAAAAACTTGAAAATATAAAAGAACCAGTCAGAGCTGAAAAATACAGTAAGTGAAATGAAAATCATACTAGAAGGAATCAACAACAAATTAGGTGATATACAAGAATGCATAAGCAATCTGAAAGGTAGACTAATAAAAATCACCCAGTCATAACAGCAAAAAGGAAAACAAATCTTAAAAAATAAGGATAGTTTAATGGATCTCTGAGGCAACGTCAAGCATACTAACATTTGCATTATAGGGGCCCCAGAAGGAGAAGAGAGAGAGAAAAAGGTAGAAAATGTATATGATGAAATTATGGATAAAAACTTCCCAAACCTAAAGAAGGAAAAAGATTTCAAGATACAAGAAATACAGAGTCCCAAACAAGATGAACCCTAAGAGACCCACAAAAAAAAATCATAATTTAAACTGCAAAAGTAAATAATAAAGGGAGAATTTTTAAACCAGCAAGAGAAAAACAAAGAGGCATTAGCTAATTTTTCTGCAGAAACTTTGCATGCCAGAAGGGAGCGACATGATATATTTAAAGTACTGAAAGGGAAGAACCTACAACCTAGGATACCCTACTCAACAAGGTTAACATTCAGAATTGAAGGAGAGATAAAGAGATTCTCAGACAACCAAAAACTGAAACAGTTCATCAATACTAAACTGACCTTACAAGAAGTGTTAAATGGTCTTCTTTAAGTGAAAAAAACTACAACAAAAAATTTTTAATTACAGGAAAGAAAAATCCCACAGGTAAAGGCAAATGTATAGTAAAGGCTGTGGATTAAGCACTAAAATAAGCCACTACGAAGCTTAAAAGACAAAAATTATAAAATTAAACTATAACTACAATAAGCAGTTAAGGGATAGACATGAAAATGTAAAATATGACACCAAAAACACAAAATACGGGGAACAGGGGTAAAATGAAAATGTAGGTCTTTTAGAATGTGTTTGAACTTAATGACTATCAGGTTAAAACAAGTATACACAGATATAGGTCAACACATATGAACTCCATGATAATCACAAATCAAGAAGCTACAATAGATACACAAAAACTAAAGGGAAAAGAACACAAACAAAACACACACAAAAAAATCATTTAACCATAGGAAAAGACACAAAAGGAAAAAGAACAGAGTAAAACAACAACCAGAAAACAAGTAACAAAATAGCAGTAAGTGCATACCTACCAATAATCACTTTAAATGTCAATGGACTAAATGCTCCAATCAAAAGGCATAGTGTGGCTGATTGGATTTTAAAAACTCCCATCTATATGCTGCCTACAAGAGACTCACTTTAGAGCTAAAGACATACAGACTGAACATGAGGGGATGGAAAAAGATATTTCATGCAAATGGAAACGAAAAGAAGGCTGGTGTAGCAAAACTTGTATCAGACGAAGTATATTTTAAAACGAAATCTATAACAAGAAAGGCAATATATATTAATAAAGGTATCAATACAAGCAAGGGATATACATATATAAACATATATGTACCTAATAATAAGAATAGCTAAATACATAAAGCAAATACTAACAAACAAACGGAGAAATTGACAGTAACATAATAATAGTAGGGAAATTAACACCCCACTTACATCAATGGACAGATTATCTAGAAGGAAAACCAGTAAGGAAACAAGGACCTTATATGACACATTAAATAAGATGAACTTAATAGATATATACAGAACATTCTATCCAAAAGCAGCAGAACACATGTTGTTTTCAAGTGCACATGAAACATTCTCCAGGATAAATCACATACTAGGCCACAAAACAAGTCTCAACAAATTTAAAAGTTTAGAAATTATATCAAGCATCTTTTACAACTATAATGGTATAAAACTAGAAATCAATTACAGGAGGAAAAATGGAGAAAACACAAACATGTGGAGACTAAACAACAAGTCAATAAAAAATAAATGGGTCAACGAAGGAATTAAAGAAGCAATCAGAAAATACCTTGAGAAAAATAAAAACAAAAAAATAACTTTCCCAAATCTGTGGGACACAGCAAAAGCAGCTCTAATAGGGAAGTTTATTGCAATACAAGCTCACTTCAAGAAATAAAAAAAATCACAAATAAGCAACTTACCCTGTCACCTAAAGGAATCAGAAACAAAAATCAGAAGGAAAAGAAGGTCAAAGTAGGACTTCCCTGGTGGTGCAGTGGTTAAGAATCCACCTGCTGATGCAGGAGACAAGGGTTCGATCCCTGGTCCAGGAAGATCCCACAATCTTAGTGGAGCAACTAAGCCTGTGCACCACAACTACTGAGCCTGCGCTCTAGAGCCCACAAGCCACAACTACTGAGCCCACGTGCCACAACTACTGAGGCTGCACACCTAGAGCCCATGCTCTGCAATGAGAGAAGCCACCACAATGAGAAGCACGTGCACCACAACAAAGAGTAGCCCCCGCTCACCACAACTAGAGAAAGCCTGCATGCAGCAACGAAGACCCAAAGCAGCCAAAAATAAACAAATAAAAAATAAATTAATTTTAAAAAAAGGTCAAAGTAAGCAAAAAGATGAAAATCATACAGATCAGAGAGGAAATACATAAAACAGAGGCAAAAAAACATAAATGATCAATGAAACCAAGAGTTGATCTTTTGAAAAGACAAAATTGATAAACCTTTAGCCGGGCTCATTAAGGAAAAAAGAGAGAGGATCCAAATAAACAAAATAAGAAATCAAAGAGAAGAAATTACAACTGGTATCACAAAGATACAAACAATCGTAAAAGAATACTGTGAACAGTTATAGGTCAAAAGATTGGACAACCTAGAAGAAATGGATAATTCCTAGAAACATACAATCTTCCAAGACTGAATCAGGAAGAAATAGCTGATGCAAACAGACTGATTAAAAGTACTGAAATAGAATCAGAAATCAAAAAACTCCCAAAAAACAAAAATCCAAGACCAGATGGCTTCCAAGGGGATTGTACAAAACATTAAAAAATAGTTAAAACCTATCCTTCTCAAGCTATTCCAAAAAACTGAAGAGGATGCAACACTTCCAAATTCATTCTACAAGGCCACCATTACCCTGATACCAAAACCAGACAAAGACACTAGAAAAAAAGAAAATCACAGACCAATATCTGATGAATACAGATGTAAAAATCCCCAATAAAATATTGGCAGACCGGGCTTCCCTGGTGGCGCAGTGGTTGAGAGTCTGCCTGCCGATGCAGGGGACACGGGTTCATGCCCCTGTCTGGGAAGATCCCACATGCTGTGGAGCGGCTGGGCCCGTGAGCCGTGGCCGCTGAGCCTGCGTGTCTGGAGCCTGTGCTCCGCAACAGGAGAGGCCACAACAGTGAGAGGCCCGCGTACCGCAAAAAAGTAAATAAATAAATAAAAATAAAATAAAATAATTGGCAAACCGAATTCAATGATATATAAAAAGGATCATACACCATGATCAAGTGGGATTTATCCAAAGGATGCATGTATGGTTCAATATCCACAAATCAATCAATGTGATACACCACATTAACAAAATAAAGGATAAAAAACACATGATCATCTCAACAGATGGAGAAAAAGCATTTAGAAAATTCAACATCCCTTCATGATAAAAATTTTCAACAAAGTTGGTATACAGGGAATATATCTCAACATAATAAAGGATATTTATGAAAAACCCACAGCAAATAACATACTCAATGGTGAAAAGCAGAAAACTTTTCCTCTAAAATCATGTATAAGACAAGGATGCCTACTCTCATCATTTCTATGTAATGTAGTATTGCAAGTCTTAGCCACAGCCATCGGGCAAGAAAAGGAAATAAAAGACATCGAAATTGGAAGTAAACAAGTAAAACTGTCACTATTTACAGATGACATGACAGTATATACAGAAAACCCTAAAGTGTACACCAAAAACCCTATTAGAATAAATGAATTCAATAAATTTGTAGAATACAAGATTCACATACAGAAATCTGTTGCATCTCTATACTCTAATAATGAACTATCATAAAGAGAAAGCAAGAAAACAATCCCATTTACAATCACATCAAAAAGAAGAAAATAACTAGGAATAAACTGAATGAAGGAGGTGAAAGACTTATACTCTGAATATCATAAGACACTGATGAAGGAAACTGAGGACACATGGATTGGATAAATTAATGCTGTTAAAATTACCATATTATCCATGGCAATCTACAGAATCAATGCAATTCCTATTAAAATACCTCTGACACTTTTCACAGAACAGAAGATATAATCCTAAGATTTCCATGGAACCATAAAGAACCCAAATAGACAAAGCAATCTTGAGGAAAAAAGAGCACAGCTGGAGGTACCACACTCCATAACTTCAGATTATATTACAAAGCTATAGTCATGAAGACAGTATGATACTGGCACAAAAACACACCCAGATCAATGGAACAAAATAGAGAGCCCAGAAATAAACCCATGCACATATATTCAATTAATCTACGACAAAGAAGGCAAAAACAAAGGGGAAAAGACAGTCTCTTCGATAAGTGATGCTGGGAAAACTGGACAGCTACATGTAAAAGAATGAAATTAGAACATTTTCTCACACCATGTACAAAAATAAACACAAAATTCATTAAGGATATAAACGTAAGACCAGAAACCATAACACTCTTGGAAGAAAACATTGGTAGTACTCTCTCTGACATGTGTCTTGCCAATATTTTTTCAGATGTCTCCTCAGGCAAGAGAAACGAAAGCAAAACTAAACAAATGGGACCTAAGTAAACTTAAATGCTTCTTCAGTGCAAAAGAAACACTGAAAAAATGAAAAACAGCCTACTGAATGCAAATAAGATGACGGATAAGGGGTTAATATCCAAAATATATAAACAGTTCATACAACTCAATATCAAAAAAACAAATAAAACAATTAAAATATGGGCAGAAGGCCTGAATGGCCATTTTTCCAAAGAAGACATAGAAATGGCAAAAAGACTCATGAAAAGATGATGAACATAGCTAATAATCAGAGAAAGGCAAATAAAAACCAAAATGAAATATCACATCACACCTGTCAGTATGGCTATCATCAAAAAGACAATGAACGATAAATGTTGCTGAGGGTATAGAGAAAAGGGAATCCTGACACACACTGCTGGTGGGAATGTAAGTTGGTACAGCCACTATGGAAAACAGTATGAAGGTTTCTTATAAACTAAAAACAGAACTACCATAAGATTCAACCATTCCACAGTTGAGTATATACCTGAAGAAACTGAAAACACTAATTCAAAAAGAGATATGCACTCCAATGTTCACAGCAGCATTACTTACAATAGTCAAGATATGGAAGCAAACTAGGTGTCCATCAACAGATAAATGGATAAAGAAAATGATATATGCATACAATGGAATATTACTCAGCCATAAAAAAGAATGAAATTTTTCCCATTTGCAGCAACACAGATGGATCTGGATGGTATGCTTAGTGAAGTTAAGTCAGACAGAGAACAAATACCGTATGTTTTCACTTACACGTGGAATCTAAAAAAATAAAACGAATATAACAAAACAGAAACAGACTCACAGATACAAGAAACAAACTAGTGATAACCAGTGATAAGGGGCTAGGGGGCAAAATACAGGAAGGGAATTAAAAGATACAGACATTGAAGGCACACAATAGATATTTGTTGAATGAATAGATAGGCAAATGCATTGAGGTGCTGTGCTTTTACTGACCTGGGAAATACTAAAAAAGCAGACTTAGAGTTTAATACCATGAACTCAGTTTTGGACATCAGGAGTTTGAGACGCCTGTCTCATTCAGGAAAAAGAACTGTAGGTGCTGAATGTATGAGTTGTTGACATAAAACAGACTGCCAGATATCTCTCCAGCTAACATGGGTTTATTTGGGATCAGCAGAGAAATGCAACTTGGGGCCTACAAGCATGAGCCACAAGAAAGTTCCCACACATAGAGGAAGGAGAACACTTTTATAGAAGAGAAAAGGAAGCTGGGAGGGCTAAGTAAACAAAAAGCTCATGGCTTTTCATTGGTTGAGTCCTTGACAGGAAAGAAGAGGAATCTTTCTTCTTCCTGTTGGGCCCTGCTTGATCATAGGGTGTGAGAGCTCCCCTTCTGGTCTCTTGACTCTATTCAGTTGTGGTTTCTCTTTATTAATTTTTTGCATTTTCCCCTTTTGATCAAGATCTTTTTATAAAAGCATCTCTGATCAATTGTCAGGTTTTCTGGGTTTTGCCCCTCAATGCCAGGAAGAATCTTTGCTAGGTATAGTGTCTCACAGCACAGAGAGAGTACACAGATTGGAAACCTACTGAGTTCACATTTGAGTAACAAGGAGGAAGAACACTCAGGCACTTTTTATCTAGAGTTCATATATTATAAAGATCACAGACATTAGAGATCATTTAAAGCATTATGTCATCATCAAAGGTTTGGT
Organism: Neophocaena asiaeorientalis asiaeorientalis; assembly: GCF_003031525.2. Taxonomy (NCBI): domain Eukaryota; kingdom Metazoa; phylum Chordata; class Mammalia; order Artiodactyla; family Phocoenidae; genus Neophocaena; species Neophocaena asiaeorientalis. The sequence goes on from NW_020173215.1 coordinate 5,906,105, forward strand.
GGCAAACTTCCAACAGGCCTGGTCGAGATATCTTGGGAAAGCTGTCTCATCAGACATCTGCTTCAATACCAGGAAATCTTTACTTTCAGGTCAGCAGATGATATGCAGGTACAGTCAGGGTTTGGTGCTTTCTTTATGTGTGTCACAGGAATATAAGAGTCTATTCCTTAGATTCTGGCCATACAAGAGTTTGTTAACATACCTGATAGGGGCCTCTTTGGCAAGGTTGAAGAGAGTTCTTCTAGAGGTGTCTTTTCCAACAGATGAAATCTCCAGGTTGCAAGGTGTGATACTTAAGGTCTTCATCTCCAGAGAATGTACTGTGAAAAAACTGCTCTACCAAAACATGGTTTTTTTTGTTTTGTTTTGTTTTGTTTTTGTGGTACGTGGGCCTCTCACTGTTGTGCTCTCTTCCATTGCGGAGCACAGGCTCCGGACGCACAGGCTCAGCGGCCATGGCACACGGGCCTAGCCGCTCTGCGGCATGTGGGATCTTCCCGGACCGGGGCACGAACCCGTGTCCCCTGCATCGGCGGGCAGACTCTCAACCACTGCGCCACGCAGGGAAGCCCCAAAACATGGTTATTTTTAATAGAAGAAATTAGGCCTTTCCAGTACTGGAGTATCCCTCCTAATATCAGTTGTGAGTCAAAAGAAATGGAAGCCAACTCTATTGGGTATCTTATGACTATCTCAAATGGTAAGAGTTTATGAATTCCAAAAGGGGTGGATCTGAGATTTAGAAGGACCAACAGCAATGCTTTTGGCCAACGTATATGAAAGGCTTCTACAAATTTTGCCAAATCCATTAGTATGTTAGACTAAACCAGAGAATTAAGGGGTAAGCTTAGTGGAAGTGGTGTAAAACTGTCCAAACATCACAAACTTGTCATAATACCTGGCTGGTAAAATGGGTTCCTCAATCACTATCAAGTTCAAGATTATCCCAGGCAGGAATAATCTTTTCCAAATGGACTTCAGCCACAGAAGAGGCAGTAGCCTGTCTGCGAGGGAAGGCTTCAGTCCAGTATGAAAACATACAATGACTAGAACATATTTATATCCATTAGATGGAGGAAGTTGTGTAAATCTATTTGCCTGAACTTCAATTTTAAATGTCTGGAAACAGGGGCTTCCCTGGTGGCACAGTGGTTAAGAATCCACCTGCCAAGGCAGGGGACACAGGTTCAAGCCCTGGTCCGGGAAGATCCCACATGCTGCTGAGCACCTAAGCCCATGCGCCACAACTACTGAGCCTGCGCTCTAGAGCCTGCGAGCCACAACTACTGAGCCCACGTGCTGCAACTGCTGAAGCCCGCACGCCTACAGCCCATGCTCCGCAACAAGAGAAGCCACCGCAATGAGAAGTCCACATGCCGCAATTAAGAGTAGCCCCAGCTCGATGCAACTAGAGAAAGCCTGTGCACAGCAATGAAGACCTAACTCAGCCAAAAATAAATAAATAAAATAAATTTGAAATAAATAAATAAATGTCTGGAAACAGTATGAACAAGCTTCCCTGTGTTGTACTTTGGACAAGTAGGACAAGTGAGGCTGGCACTTCTTCCAGCCTTGTTAATGTTTCCCCACCACTACTGATTCATTAATGCTATCATTGTGTCGGCAGATCAATGGTTTAATGCATGTACAGCGACGGGGGGTGGGAATTTCAGAGTCTCTGGGAGGACTGAGTTATTTGGCCCAAGCCAGAGCTTTCTCTTTTATCAAACCAACAACTGTTGCATTTCCAATCTTGTTTTCCCATTTCTGCAGCCAGTTGTTGGTCTTCTCTAGCCAGTTTTCTAATTTATCATTTGGGGAAATATCACTTTGGACCATGGCAGCAGTGTGCCTGTTGTTGGTTCCTTTAAGGGCAGCATTCCTTGCGTAAATATCAGCCAGGTGATTTTCCCTTTGCTTCCAGAGAGTCAAGTTCAAAATTCCCCAGAATCTTAATAATACCTAAAGAGGCCAGTAAAAAATATCGCATCTATTAATTCCTGAACATAGGAGCCATCTCTATTTTTATTTCTGCTAGAAGTAAGGAAACCATGTTGTTTCTCCAACATTCTAAAATTATGAGCTACTTCAAAAGCATATCTATTATCAGTATAAGTACTGGAATTTGGCCTTGGCTAAAGTACAAGCCTGTTGGGCTGTAGTAAACATAGGTAAAGATGCTGCCTCAAAAACAGGAAAAGGAATAGTAATAGCATACCCAGCACAGTATTTGCCAGTGTCACCTTTTAAATCAGTGAACCATAAGAAGTCAGTGTTACCCACAGGAACTTCTTGTAGATCATGAGGAGTCAAGAGGTAATCCATCAGCATTAAGTAGTCATGAGGGACTTGGTCAGTGATGGAAGTGAGAAGAGTAGCAGGATTAAGGTTACTACAACTACAGTGTAAAAGGGTTCTGTGAGGAGGAGTTAACAAAAGGATTTCATAGGCGGTAAGGCAGCTGACTGAGAAATATTCATTGTGATAACATTCTGGAGAGCTTTTACTGTATGAGGTACAAAAATGATTAATCCCACAATTTTCTTGGTGGTCTTAATTAAAAGGGTGGTGGCTATAATGGCTCTAAGGCAATGGAGTATCCCCATGCCACAGGGTCCAGTTGCTGGCTGTAGAACCCAATAGGTCTATGGCGGTCCCCATGTTTTTGGGTGAGTATCCCAAGAGCATCCCCTTCTTTTTCATATATAAAAAGGAAAAAAAATAATCTGATAATTGGGATTCCCAAGGGCAGGTAGGTTTATCAAACTCTCCTTTAAGGCCTTGAAATATGTTGTTCAGCTTTCTTATAAAATTAGGTCAGGGTTGTTACTGTTTAGTGAAACATACAAAGGTTTGGCCATAAGAGAGATATTTGAAATCCATTCTGACAATAACCATCTAGCCCAAGAAAATCTTGCAGATGGTGCTTAGTTTTGGATTAGGGGAAACTTAGGACACCATGAATTCTATCTGGATCTAGGTATAGGCCTTGTTCTGATTTCAGATGCCCTAAATATTGAACCTGAGTTTGGGCAAACTGCAATTTTTCTTTGGCAACTTTATGTTCCTTTAAGGCTAAAAGCTTTAGCAAGTGGATGCTGTTTTCCTGTGAGGAGGCTTGAGAAGGAGAACAAAGAAGCAAATCATCCACATACTACTACAAAGTAGAACCTCTAGGGGACTCTATATTATCCAGATCAGTCTTCAGGATTTGTGAGAAATAAGAACCTCAGTAAAACACTGCGGCATTACTATCCAGGTGAACTGTTTTTCTTCCCAAGTGAAGGCAAAAGGTACTGACTAGCTTCATCAAGTGGAATACTAAGGAATGCACTGCAAAAATCAATTTCAGTAAAGAATCTGTTTCCAGTGGGAATGGATGTTAGTAATGTATGAGGGTTAGGAACAACAGGGTGTCAAGGGATAACAATGTAGTTTATCGCTCGCAGGTCCTGGACAAACCTCCACCTTCAGCCCTTGGGTTTTCTCACTGGTAAAATGGGAATGTTATATCTTCTATTATGGACTTTAGGCCTTAAAGGGCTTTACAGAGTATTGATTAATTCTGGGAAGAGGTTTTGAGGGATCTACTTGAATCCTGATGGGAGGTGTACTATGAATTTTGCCAACATCAATTGGAGATTTTGCCCCTAAGGAAGGTGGCAGCTGATTCAATAGAGAAAAATGATCAGTGTTTCCAAAATCAGCTCTAGTACTGTCAGGGAGGAAACAGTAAAAGATTTCAAGGGTCATTTAATTTATTTAAGGATGACTAGTGGGATTGAGCACTGACAGTGTGGCTCTGATGTCAGTTAAGACTGGCATCCCCACTCTGGAGAAATGCTTCTCCAAGCTGATTAAGAGGGAGTATTCGGAAGAACCTTTGTAACCTTGTCATTGAGAAATGAGGGGATGTCGGAAAGACTGGTCAGAGGGTGGAAGGTGCCTAAAGAGCTTAAATTTGCTACTATCTCTTTTCCAATGTCCTGGCTCTTTGCAATAATAAGAGAAGCTAGGAAAATTTTTATTTCGGCTAGGAGACTTCATTTGCTAGACTTAATTAAGAATTTTGGTGGTCTTCCTTTTAGCAGATTCATCTAGAGGGAAATTGAGCTGGTTTGCCAGGGTAACTAAATCTGGATTGGGCACAGTTTCCCATTCCATCCTGGTCCTTTTCACTAGAAAGGATAGATCCCATTTCAGCTCATGAATAAGCATGGAGTTAAAAACTACCTGGATGGAATCAACATATGAAAGAAGACCAGAATTTTCATTAAACATAATCTGAAGTCGATTATAAGAGTCATAAAGCAGGTTCATCAGATGTTTTTTGTGCAAGCCTAAATTTTGTTCCACTCAACAGGCTTTTGGAAAGGCCTCAGGAATTGCTAGATGAAGTCACCTAGAAATTGCCGAAGCTTGATTATATAATAAGTTAGCAGGCTGGTCTCCTGGTTGTAATTCTAAAGAACTTTCAGGATTTTCCAAATTAGCAGTTTTCATCCCATGCTGGGCCTGGCCTTCACCAACAAGCATATGAATCAGCTGTTAAAAAGTCAGAGAAACCAAGTGATAAGTTTGAACGACTATATTAAATCCCTCATCAAATCTGTGAGAATCTCCAGTTGCTTTAGGAAAATATTTGACTATGACATATAGTTCAGCTTTAGTCCCTGGTGTATAAGAAATTAAGGGTTTAGCCTCTTCATCCTAAGAAGGCTTAATTTTAAAGGAACAGGTTCTGATAAATTCAGAGAAAAAGGGAGTGGGGAGTTTCAGAGAAAAGGGGTAGTTAGGCAAGAAAATTAGCAGGGGGGCATTGAGGGTACAGGCAGACCCTCATTTTATTGTGCTTCTTCACTTTACTGTGTTTTGCAGATATTGTGTTCTTTACAAATTGAAGGTTTGTGGCAACCCGGCTTCAAGCAAGTCTATCAGCACCACTTTTCAAACAGCATTTGCTCACTTCACGTCTCTCTGTCACATTTTGGTGATTCTCGCAATGTTTCACACTTTTTCATTACTATTACATTTGTTACGGTGATCTGTGATCAGTGACCTTTGATGTCACTATTGCAAAGATTATGACTTGCTGAAGACTCAGATGATGGTTAGCATTTTTTAGCAATAAAGTATTTTTTAATTAAGGTATGTGTGTGGTGTTTTTAAAGACATAATGCCACTCCACACTTAATAGACCATAGTATAGTGTAAACATTACACTTATATGCGCTAGGAAACCAAAAAATTTGTGTGACTTGCTTTATTGCAGTATTGACTTATTGTGGTGGCATGGAACTGAGCCTGGAATATCTCTGAGCTATGCCTGTATAGAAGAAGCCTAAATGGCATAGAAGTAAAGGAGAAAGATGGAGCCAGATGCAGAATCTGAAACAAAGAAGCTAAGGAAAAACAGTCTGAGGCTTCAGGATCCATTTTATCTTTTTTTTAATTGTTTGTTTGCCTCAGTTAATCTTAAAATCTTATTTTGCAGAGAGGCAATTTTAGGCTTCTCATAACATTTGGAAGCCTCATGACACCAAATGAAATAGGCATACCACTCAGTTCTGAAAATTGTTGCACTATTGTGATCCAATTCAATTAAGTTTGGGGATTTCAAAAGTTCCCCGTAATGGCCATAGATATACTCAATTGCCTTTGGTCAGGTTCGTCCATTAGTTATAAATGTGCTTGAGGAAGAATCACAATTTGTAAACACAAAATTATCTGGAGTCCCTATAGGGGTGGTACCCTCAAAATATTTAGATAACTGAGATCCCATTTCTCAGAGGTTTTTCTCTAGAATAAAAGAAAAATTTTCAAACAGCTTAAACATTTTACAGCTCAAACAGCTCAATTCAAACAGCTTGCAAGTCTATATACCAGCCAACTCTAAGGAAACAGCTTAGTCCCAGAAAAACCAAAGCCTTTTTCAGCCAGTTTCCAGAAAATAAAATATTCACAAGGAATAGGCCAAAGGCTGAAAAACCAGCACAGTTTCAGCGAAGCAGTCCCTGTTTCCCAAGGAATGGGTCAAAGGGGTTTTCAGCTAGCTTCAGCTGAAAGAGTCTGATTAAAAATCAGACCTAAGTGCCAAACAAGTACTTGCATACAGAACAAGGTCTCAACCAGAAAGACAAGAGCTTAAAACAGATCACAAATAAAAACTGGAAAGCTTCAAATGCAAAGAGAGTGTGAACTCAGATCCAAGAGAAAGACAGACCTTCAAACTCCAAGATGGGCAAGAAAAGCATTGAGCAACAACAGCCTCAAATGTTGGTACTGTTCACTCACCAGCCCAAGCCTTTGGGGTTGTCTTCTCCGGTCCCTGTACAGGCCACCAAAATGTTGACCTAACAAATAGACTACCATGTATTCCTCCAGCAAAGATGGATTTATTCAGGATCAGCAGTGGATAATAACTCAGGGTCTGCAACCATGGAGACCCATGTACAAGTTAATGCACAGCAAGGGAAGGAGAAAGCTTTTACTGAGCGGGAAAAAGAAGTTGGGTGGGCTAAAGTAAACAAAGAGTACATGGCTTTTCATTCACTAAGTCCTTGCCAGGAGAGAAAAGTTTTCCCTATTCCTATTGGTCTCCTCTATAGTCGTAGGGTGTGACAGCTCCCACTTCTGGACTCCTGACTACTTAACTGAAGTTTCTGTTTATTAATTTTTTAAGAGTCTGAAAGCCAAAAAGCAGATCTGGCCTGGAGATACTCATTTTGGCATTGGTGACATATGAAAGGTAATGGAAGCAGAAGAACAGAGATCACTTAGGAAAAAAAGTATTAGAGTGAGAATGGGAGAGGACCTAGAAATCCAGCCCTGAGAGACACTAACATTTAAAACTCAGGCAGAAGAATATGCCTCCTGTCTCCAGCTAATTTTTCTACTAGTGAATTAGTGTGTCACACTGACTACCTCAGAAATTTAAAATTGAAGAATACTTTTGCATTATTAATGAACATTTATTGAAAATATTCCTTCTGTCAGATAAACTCCTAGGTGCTGGAGATACAGACCTGAGGCATATTCACTGCCCTTGAAGACCTTAGTGACCCAACCAGCCATGTGATTTTTGTTCTGAATTGCTCTACATTCTATGATACCTAAAAAGGGGCTAAGATTAAACATTTTTTGCCTTCATCATAAAGAATGCTGAGCTCAGCTACAGAAAAATAAAGTTGTATTTCTACACATCTGAGACATAGTTTATATACTCTAAATCTGCTATACCATGTAATGACTAATGAAATCATTATAGGCTCTCTTCTACAGATACAGAAGAGACATAGCAGAGTGATACAGAAAGAGGCTTTGACAAAAAATGAGAGAACAGATCTGTAAAAATGATTTCCTGAGTGACTTAATCAAATAATGCATTGCCTTGTGTGAAATGCCTCACAAATCTCTCCACCTCTGAGAGAAGTTAGCAGAAGCCAGAAATGCTATGCTCAAAGCAGGACTCTGGGAGTTATATGACAACTACCCATTTGAGAAAAAATGAATTGAGGCTTTTGGGTCCACTTACCTGATCCCTAAAAAAGTATATCATTTAGGTTTAGGAAGAGAATCTTCCCCCAGGCTCTCAACTGAACTGCCCTTCTATGCTATGATTTCCAAAATATTAATAATAGAATATATATATTCAAGCTCTTTCCCATCCATATCTCATGTGATCTCGGACACACCATTGACTGTAAATTAACCAGAGTTCTGCACGTTGGGCTAGGTCCTAATAGTGGCTATGCCCAGGGATGATTTAGGAGATTAGGCACCCCCATGATCTCCATTACCCTGTCCCAAACAAACATATAACCTAAATAAAAATAAGTGTGCTTGCTCTGTCAACACAGTCTCAAGATAAGTCCCATAGGTCTCTCTTCTAACCAACCTCTGATCCCTGGTCTCTTCCTATTTAGAAATTCTGGGGCTGCCTTTGGGCATTTAAATAACAAGATGAAGACCCAGATTATGTAATTTGCTCATACAAAATAGCTAGTTCTCAAACCCAGATCTGCGGATTTCAATATCATTTCTCTTTGTAACTATTTCCTATTGTCATCCAAGCCACTATGTTAAACAACTGTGAACAGTAGATATGAAAATTTGGGAGAAAAAACGTGGAGAGAACATTTTTATCTGAAACTCTTCTAACTCTGGTGAGGACAGGGAAAATGTTTTGTTTACCACTATATACTGTACTTAGCTCCTAACACATTACTAAGTAGGTCAAATACTAAGTAGTCGCTGAACAAAAATAAGTTAAATAATTAACTGATGAGGTGAAAATTAATTATTATTAATAAGATCTACTCCGTTAGTGAGTCCATTTCAAAGTTGGTTCCACAGAATGTCTAACATTTTAGGTTAAGTTTGAAAACTATATTATAATAATTGTTTAAGTTACACAGATTTTATCAGTGTGTTCTACCAGGAAACACTTAAGGCTGTGTAGTGATAACAGATGTCACTTTCCCAGAACAGTAATACCATTTGTTCCAGCTAATTTATAAAGGTGGGATGTTCTTAACAAAAAAGTATGGTAAAGGAAAAAACAAACCCCAAAAAAGAGTATAGAGTTATCCTCTTCTGTGGGAAAATGTAGCTCAAAACCACCAACAAATATCAAATAAAGCTATATGTTTTTGAAACTCCATAATCATTACAAGTTATATAAGTCTAGGCATATGAAATTATGTTATGTATTTTATTTAAAAAGATAAATATTTATTATCTTATAATGTCATCACCCTTGTAAGTTACCCACAAAATTTCCCTTGATGAGGACCAAGCTCCCAGAAAGCTCTAAATCCTAAAATTGAGTTCTTCTTTTGGTATGGTATACAAATGAGAAAAATATACATATATATATTTGACTGCTTTAAAAATGGAAAATGTGTTATCTTTCCATACTCACATTACTCAAAACTAAGTAAACATTTTTTTTAAACTCTTCCTCATAACAGTGCTAAACGGAGACTATGCATCAGTATGATCCAATAATTTTTCAAGTATAACTAAATAAATATCCAGATAACAGCTTCTAAAACCCTATCTTCTTAATGCAGTTTTCTTCCAAGGAATGCAAGGAGATTTCACAATATCATTCATTCATGCAACTTATTTTCACTAAATCATATCAAAGCTCATTACATGAAACAAACCTAATAAAAGCAAATACTTATTTTAAAATAAATGTCCAATACTCAGTTTCCCTTTGTCAAATTCAGAGAAACAGCTGACTGATATCAAAGGAACAGAAACCACTCATAAAGCATAACTAATCATTATTATAATATTAAAAATCTGGATTCATGTCTCTTTTTTCCTGCTATTATCCAAACCATAAGAGAACCCTATTTAGGTTTTCATTTTTTCTTCCTTTGCGCCCCATAAGCTTTCTTTACCCTGATCTTTTTTTTTCTTTTGAATGCCTTGCACCTCCTAATATGTAATTTAAACTATCCACCACATTATAAACTCTTCCTCATAACAGTGCTAAACGGAGACTATGCATCAGTATGATCCAATAATTTTTCAAGTATAACTAAATAAATATCCAGATAACAGCTTCTAAAACCCTATCTTCTTAATGCAGTTTTCTTCCAAGGAATGCAAGGAGATTTCACAATATCATTCATTCATGCAACTTATTTTCACTAAATCATATCAAAGCTCATTACATGAAACAAACCTAATAAAAGCAAATACTTATTTTAAAATAAATGTCCAATACTCAGTTTCCCTTTGTCAAATTCAGAGAAACAGCTGACTGATATCAAAGGAACAGAAACCACTCATAAAGCATAACTAATCATTATTATAATATTAAAAATCTGGATTCATGTCTCTTTTTTCCTGCTATTATCCAAACCATAAGAGAACCCTATTTAGGTTTTCATTTTTTCTTCCTTTGCGCCCCATAAGCTTTCTTTACCCTGATCTTTTTTTTTCTTTTGAATGCCTTGCACCTCCTAATATGTAATTTAAACTATCCACCACATTATCAATTAGTCAATAACACCAATAATAAGAAAATTCTTCCAAGATAGTAATATGTAATGTTATATTTAGATAGTTTTGATTCCCCATATAAGGCAAATCTGTCCTGCATGCTGATTTCTTTCAGGAGGGAAAAAAAAAGACTAGCTCACACAAATTAAAGATTTCTGTGTTTTCAGAGGAAATGTTGCATGTATACTCTTAAGCTCTTCTCAGCACACTGAGACTTTTAATAATCATTTGCTATGCTACACCATGCACAATGTATCATTGTGTATTACACAGTAGTTATTTTGGAGCAAGAGCTCTAAAGCAGTTGTTCCCACAAAAAGAGAACAGACTCCATTTATAGACAGAACAATATATTAAAGTTCCAACAGCTTTGCCAGATGGAGGGGAATCTGCCCCCTCGGGTAGGATGCCCCATTAGCACTTCCAAGGGATTGCCCATGAATTCAACAAACACATGAAGACAGTAAACTCAAAAACCTCTTTGAAGTTTCCAAACTCAAAGCCTAAATGCTATACAAGTATCCTTAATATTGTGAGGTAGGGAACCATAAAGTAAAACAACAATGTACTCTTTCCCAGGCAAACTGCTCATGTCCTCATGGTATCACAAAATAGTATAGCTTAGGCCCTATAATTAACATTTTCAAGTAATAAGCATGCAAAAAGGGTAAAGATAATTCCCTAATTCAAGAAAAGATTCAAAACCCTTGTTTTGTGTACTCATAACTCAAAACCACTAGAGCTAAAAAGCACATTCTTGGCAATATCAACCTCTATCAAGCCCAATGTAATATTTCTTTTCAAGTAGAGATGGTTTGAAATTATGCATGTGTGTAAGAGGGGTAGGAAATGATCCTATTTATTTTTTATATATTTTAAATTTGTTTACAGATGTTGCTTACAGATGTTGTATAAACATTTTATTATCCCTACATTCCTGTCCATACCACTTCTCTCCAAACTTTTTTCTAGCTTACTAACATTAGGATTTTTTATATTTCATTCAGAAGTTAAGAAACCAGTATAATAAGTATAAATAACATGCTCAGTAAATCTATAATTTTCATTAAGACGTTTCTTTTAACCATGATTTTCTCTGCAATCCACCCTAATACTCTTCTGTTCAATGTCTGTCAAATAAAAAACCCAGTTTGGAAGCCATCTGCAAACTCTGGCTGCTTCAGATGGCTTCCATCCATTCATCCAGGACTCACAAGAGGGATGATTGGCCTTGTGCTCTTCTGGCCCAGCCACTAAATAATAATCTCACACTTACAGAATTACCAAGAAAAGTATAACATTTAGTGCATTAATGGATAATGATAGACGTTAAAAGTTTGTTAAAAGTTTAATCACATCTCTTGACCTAGGGAATCTACCCAATTTGTGAGATAGATGTAGAGTACTAAGGGGATAAAAGAGCATTCACTTAAATACATGACTTCTGGTATGCTTAATTCTCCCATCATGATCCCCCAAATCATGACCTTGTAGCCATTTGTTTCCCACCTGGAAAGATAAAGAGGCAATGCTTGCATCTCACAAATACCATAACCAAAGCCAGTGAAGGGACCATGGACACTTGGCTTTCCCCAGTGAAATGAATGGACAGAGTGGAAGCAGGAAGTTTTAACATCAATACTACTTCCTCAGTTAACTATCCTTTCCTTAGTTGGGCGTGTACAGAGCCCAGGTCTTCCTTTCTCTTCACTCCAAAAAGAGACAGGAACTGAGAGTGAGAAGATGAGCTGACTTGAGCACTCCCCTGTGGTCATTTCTATCATTGCAAACTATAATACTGCTCTGCTTTAGATTGGCCATTTATTCTTTACTCAGGAGACCTTCAAGATGGGGGAGGAGTAAGACGTGGAGATCACCTTCCTCCCCACAAATACATCAGAAATACATCTACATGTGGAACAACTCCTACAGAACACCTACTGAACGCTGGCAGAAGACCTCAGACTTCCCAAAAGGCAAGAAACACCCCATGTTCTGGGGTAGGGCAAAAGAAAAAACAGAGACAAAAGAATAGGGTCGGGACCTGCACCTCTGGGAGGGAGCTTTGAAGGAGGAAAAGTCTCCACACACTAGGAAGCCCCTTCACTGGCGGGGATGGGGTGTGGCAGGGGGGAAGCTTTGGAGCCACAGAAGACAGTGCAACAACAGGGGAGCAGAGGGCAAAGTGGAGAGATTCCTGCACAGAGGACTGGTGGAAACCAGCACTCACCAGCCTGAGAGGCTTCTCTGCACACCTGCCAGGGCAGGTGGGGGCTGGGAGCTGAGGCTCCGGCTTCGGAGGTCAGACCCCAGGGAGAGGACTGGGGTTGGCTGCGTGAACACAGCCTAAAGGGGGCTAGTGTGCCACGGCTAGCCGGGAGGGAGTCCGGGAAAAAGTCTGGAACTGCCTAAGAGGCAAAAGACAATTGTTTTCGGGTGTGCGAAGAGAGGGGATTCAGAGCACTGCCGAAATGAGCTCCAGAGATGGGCGGGAGCAGCGGCTATTAGCGTGGACATCAGAGACCGATATGAAATGCTAAGGCTGCTGCTACAGCCAACAAGAAGCCTGTGCACAAGCACAGGTCACTATCTACACCTCCCCTCCCGGGAGCCTGGGTAGCCCACCAGTGCCAGGGTCCCATGATCCAGGGACAACTTCCCTGGGAGAACACAGGGCGCGCCTCAGGCTGTTGCAATGTCACGCCTGCCTCTGCCACCACAGGCTCACCCTGCATCCCATACCCCTCCGTCCCCCCAACCTGAGTGAGCCAGAACCCCCTAATAAGCTGCTCCTTTAACCCCATCACATCTGGGCGGGAAAAGATGCCCTCAGACAACCTACACAAAGAGGCAGGGCCAAATCCAAAGGTGAACTCCAGGAGCTGTGCAAACAAAGAAGAAGCATCTGGACGGGAAAAGATGCCCTCAGACAACCTACACAAAGAGGCAGGGCCAAATCCAAAGGTGAACTCCAGGAGCTGTGCAAACAAAGAAGAGAAAGGGAAACTTCTCCCAGAAGCCTCAGGAGTAGCGGATTAAATCTCCACAATCAACCTGATGTACCGGGAATCTCTGGAATAACTGAATAGACAAGGAATCATCCAAATACTGAGGTGGTGGACTTTGGGAGAAACTGTAGACTTGGGTTTGCTTTCTACATCTAATTTGTTTCCGGTTTTATGTTTAACTTAGTTTAGTATTTAGAGTTTCTTATCATTACTAGATTTGTTTATTGATTTGGTTGCTTCTCTTCCTCCTTTTTTATTTTTTTCACATATACATATATATTTTTTTCCTTTTTCTCTTTTTTGTGAGTGTGTATGTGTATGCTTCTTTGTGTGATTTTGTCTGTATAGCTTTGCTTTTACCATTTGTCCTAGGGTTCTGTCTGTCCTTTTCTTTTTAATTTTTCTTAAGTATAGTTTTAGTGCTTGCTATCATTGGTAGATTTGTTTTTTGTTTTGGTTGCTCTCTTCTTTCTTTCTTCCTTGTTTTTTTATTACTTTTTAATTTTTTTCATTTTCAATAATTTTTTTATTTTAATAACTTTTTAATTTTATTTTGTATTACTTGTTTCTTTCTTTCTTTTTTTCTCATTCCTCTACTGAGCTGTGTGGCTGACAGGGTCTTGGTGCTCTGGCTGGGTGTCACGCTGGTGCCTCTAAGGTGGGAGAGCTGAGTTCAGGACATTGGTCCACCACAGACCTCCCAGCTCCACCTAATACCAAATGGCAAAAGCTCTCCCACAGATGTCCATCTCACTGCTAAGACCCAGCTCCACTCAAACACCAGCAAGCTACAGTGCTGGACACCCTACACCAAACTGGCAAAACAGGAACACAACCCCACCCATTAGCAAAGAGGCTGCCTAAAATCATAATAAGGTGACAAACACCCCAAAACACACCACTGGACATGGTACTGCCCACCAGAAACACAAGATCCAGCCTCATCCACCAGAACACAGGTACTAGTCCCCTCCACCCAGAAGCCTACACAAACCACTGAACCAAACTTAGCCACTTGGGGCAGACATCGAAAACAATGGGAACTACGAACTGCAGTCTGTGACAAGGAGACCCTAAATACAGTAAGTTAAGCTAAATGAGAAGACAGAGAAACACACAGCAGATGAAGGAGCAAGGAAGAACCCACCAGACCAAACAAATGAAGAGGAAATAGGCAGTCTTCCTGAAAAATAAATCAGTTATGATACTAAAGATGATCAAAATCTTGGAAATAGAATGGTAAAAATACAAAAAAAGTTTAACAAGGAACTAGAAGAACTAAAGAGCAAAGAGACAGTGATGAACAACACAATAAATGAAACTAAAAATTCTCTAGAAGGGATCAATAGCAGAATAACTAAGGCAGAAGAACGGATAAGTGACGTGGAAGATAAAATAGTGGAAATAACTACTGCAGAGCAGAATAAAGAAAAAAGAATGAAAAGAATTGAGGACAGTCTTAGAGACCTTTGGGACGACATTAAATGCACCAACATGTGAATTATAGGGGTCTGAGATGAAGAAGAGAAAAAGAAAGGGACTGAGAAAATATTTGAAGATATATCATATTTGAAAGCTTCCTGAATATGGGAAAGGAAATAGTCAATCAAGTCCAGGAAGCGCAGAGTCCCATACAGCATAAATCCAAGGAGAAACACTCCAAGACACATTTTATCAACTTATCGAAAATTAAACACAAAAAATAATATTAAAAGAAGCAAAGGAAAAACAACAAATAACATACAAGGGACTCCCCATAAGGTTAACAGCTGATCTTTCAGCAGAAACTCTGCGAGCCAGAAGGCAGTGGCAGGACATATTTAAACTGATGAAATGGAAAAACCTACAACCAAGATTACTCTACCCAGCAAGGATCTCATTCATATTGAATGGAGAAATTAAAACCTTTGCAGACAAGCAAAAGCTAAGAGAATTCAGCACCACGAAACCAGATTTGCAACAAATGCTAAAGGAACTTTTCTAGGCAGGAAACACAAGAGAAGGAAAAGACCTACAATAACAAACCCCAAACAATTAAGAAAATGGTAATAGGAACATACATATAAATAATTACCTTAAAAGTAAATGGATTAAATGCTCCAACCAAAAGCACAGACTCGCTGAATGGATAGAAAAACAAGACCTGTATATATGCTGTCTACAAGAGACCCATTTCAGACCTAGGGACACATACAGACTGAAACTGAGGGGATGGAAAAAGATATTCCATGCAAATGGAAATAAAAAGAAAGCTGGAGTAGCAATTTTCATACCAGACAAAACAGCCTTTAAAACAAAGACTATTACAAGAGACAAAGAAGGACACTACATAATGATCAAGGGGTCAATCCAAGAAGAAGATATAAAAAATGTAAATATTTATGCACCCAACATAGGTGCACCTCAATACATAAGGCAAATACTAACATCCATAAAAGGGGAAATCAACAGTAACACAATCATAGTAGGGGACTTTAACACCCCACTTGCACCAATGGACACATCAACCAAAATGCAAGTAAAAAAGGAAACACAAGCTTTAAATGATACTTTACACAAGATGGACTTAATTGATATTTATAGGACATTCCACCCAAAAACACCAGAATACACTTTCCTCTCAATTGCTCAGGGAACATTCTCCAGGATAGATCATATCCTGCATCACAAATAAAGCCTTGGCAAATTTAGGAAAATTGAAATCGTATCAAGTATCTTTTCTGACCACAGCAATATGACACTGGATATCAATTACAGGAAAAAATGTGTAAAAAGTACAAACACACGGAAGCTAAACAATACATTACTTAGTAACCAAGAGAACACTGAAGAAATCAAAGAGGAAATCAAAAAATACCTAGAAACAAATGACAATGAAAACACAATGATCCAAAATCTATAGGATACAGGAAAAGCAGTTCTAAAAGGGAAGTTTATAGCAATAAAATATTACCTCAAGAAACAACAAACATCTCAAATAACCTAAACTTACACCTAAAGCAATTGAAGAAACTAGAACAAAAAGACCCAAAGTTAGCAGAAGGAAAGATATCATAAAGATCAGATCAACAATAAAGGAGAAAGAAATGAAGGAAATGATAGCAAAGATCAATTAAACTAAAAGCTGGTTCTTTGAGAATATAAACAAAATTGATAAACCATTAGCCAGACTCATCAAGAAAAAAGGGAGAAGGCTCAAATCAATAGAATTAGAAATGAAAAAGGAGAAGTAACTGACACTGCAGAAATACAAAGGATCATGAGAGATTACTAAGAACAACTACATGCCAATAAAATGGACAACGTGGAAGAAATAGACAAATTCTTAGAAAAGCACAACCTTCACAGACTGAACCAGGAAGAAATAGAAAATATGAACAGACAAATCACAAGCACTGAAATTGAGACTGTGATTAAAAATCTTCCAACAAACAAAAGCCCAGGACCAGATGGCTTCACAGGCGAATTCTATCAAACATTTAGAGAAGAGCTAACACCTATTTTTCTCAAACTCTTCCAAAATATAGCAGAGAGAGGAACTCTCCCAAAATCAATCTACAAGGCCACATTCACCCTGATACCAAAACCAGACGAAGATGTCACAAAGAAAGAAAACTACAAGCCAATATTAGTGATGAACATAGATGCAAAATTCTCAACAAAATACTAGCAAACGGAATCCAACAGCATATTAAAAGGATCATACACCATGATCAAGTGGGGCTTATCCCAGGAATGCAAGGTTTCTTCAATATTTGCAAATCAATCAATGTGATAAACCATATAAACAAACTGAAGGAGAAAAACCATATGATCATCTCAATAGATGCAGAAAAAGCTTTCGATAAAATTCAACACACATTTATGAAAAAAACCCTCCAGAAAGTAGGCACAGAGGGAATTTACCTTAACATAATAAAGGCCATATATGACAAACCCACAGCCAACACTGTTCTCAATGGTGAAAAACTGAAACCATTTCCTCTAAGATTAGCAACAAGACAAGGTTGTCCACTCTCATCACTATTATACAACATAGTTTTGGAATTTTTAGCCACAGCAATCAGAGAAGAGAAAGAAATAAATTGAATCCAAGTTGGAAAAGAAGAAGGAAAGTTGTCACTATTTGCTGATGACATGATACTATACATAGAGAATCCTAAAGATGCTACCAGAAAACTACTAGAGCTAATCAATGAATTTGGTAAAGTAGCAGGATACAAGATGAATGCACAGATATCTCTTGCATTCTATACACTAATGATGAAAGATCTGAAAGAGAAATTAAGGGAACACTCCCATTTACCACTGCAACAAAGAGAATAAAATACTTAGGCATAAACCTACCTAAGGTAACAAAAGACCAGTATGCAGAAAACTATAAGACACTGATGAAAGAAATTAAAGATGATACAAACACATGGAGAGATATACCATGTTCTTGGATTGGAAGAATTCAACATTGTGAAAATGAGTCTACTACCCAAAGCAATCTACAGATTCAATGCAATCCCTATTAAGCTACCAATGGCAATTTTCACAGAAGTAGAACAAAAAACTGCACAATTTGTTTGGAAACACAAAAGACCCCATATAGCCAAAGCAATCTTGAGAAAGAAAAATGGAGCTGGAAGTATCAGGCTCCCAGACTTCAGATTATACTACAAAGCTACAGTAATCAAGACAGTATGGTACTGGCACAAAAACAGAAATATAGATCAATGGAACAGGATAGAAAGCCCAGAGATAAACCCATGCACATATGGTCACCTTATTTTTGATAAAGGAGGCAGGAATATACAATGGAGAAAAAACAGCCTCTTCAATAAGTGGTGCTGGGGAAACTGTACAGCTACATGTAAAAGAATGAAATTAGAACATACCGTAACACCATACACAAAAATAAACTCAAAATGGATTAAAGGCCTAAATGTAAGGCCAGACACTATAAAACTCTTAGAGGAAAACACAGGCAAAACACTCTATGACACAATTCACAGCAAGATCCTTTTTGACCCACCTCCTAGAGAAATGGAAATAAAAATAAACAAATGGAACCTAATGAAAATTAAAAGATTTTGCCCAGCAAAGGAAAACATAATCAAGATGAAAAGCCAGCCCTCAGAATGGGAGAAAATATTTGCATATGAAACAACTGACAAAGGATTAATCTCCAAACTTTACAAGAAATTCATGCAGCTCAGTATCAAAAAAATAAACAACCGAATCTGAAAATGGGCAGAAGACCTAAACAGACATTTCTCCAAAGAAGATACACAGATTGCCAACAAACACGAATAATTAGAGAAATGTAAATCAAAACTACAATGAGGTATCACCTCACACCAGTCAGAATGGCCATCATCAAAAATCTACAAACAATAAATGCTGGCGAGGGTGTCCAGAAAAAGGAACCCTCCTGCACTGTTGGTGGGAATGTAAATTGATACAGACACTACGGAGAACAGTAGGGAGGTTCCTTAAAAAAATAAAAATAGAACTACCATACGACCCAGCAATCCCACCACTACTGGGCATTTACCCTGAGAAAACCATAATTCAAAAAGAGTCATGTACCACAATGTGCACTGCAGCTCTATTTGCAATAGCCAGGACGTGGAAGCAACCTAAGTGTCCATCAACAGATGAACGAATAAAGAAGATTGGCACATATTTACAATGGAATATTACTCCACCTTAAAAAAATGAAACTGAGTTATTTGTAGTGAGGTGGATGGACCTAGATTTTGTCATACAGAGTGAAGTAGGTCAGAAAGAGAAAACCAAATACCGTATGCTAACACATATATATGGAATCTAAAAAAAAAAAAAATGGTCTGAAGAACCTAGGGGCAGGACAGCGATAAAAATGCAGACGTAGAGAATGGACTTGAGGACACGGGGAGGGGGAAAGGTAAGCTGGGATGAAGTGAGAGAGTGGCATGGACTTATATATATTACCAAATGTAAAACAGACAGCTAGTGGGAAGCAGCCACATAGCACAGGGAGAACAGCTCGGTGGCTTTGTGACCACCTAGAGGGGTGGGATAGGGAGGGTGGGAGGGAGATGCCAGAGGGAGGATATATGGAGATATATGTATATGTATAGCTGATTTCCTTTTTATAAAGCAGAAACTAACACACCATTGTAAAGCAATTATACTCCAATAAAGATGTTAAAAAAATTCTACTTCCTCCTTGGGAGTGGAATGCAAGAGCAGTTTATTCTGCTCTTCTGAATATATTTCTCTCCACTTTACAGAAGAGCAGATTAAACTGTAAGAAAATATTTTAATTTTATTCAGTAACCTGTTTGAAGAGTTTGATACCAACATCAATTTCATATAATTTTCTTCAGTACTATTTGTTGTCCAAAGTTCCTCTCTGTTCTATGTATAGAGTTTTATGATGTAATGCTGCAGCTTTTATCCAATGTGAAATATAACCAGATGCTGCTATCCATTACACATCTTAGTGTCTATTTCTAATATAGTGAACAAAACACATTTTCTATCATAGGTATGCAGCTATTTTTCAAAATGGAAAAATGACCTGGTGTTTGATATATGTGGGAGGTAATAAAGGACAACGAAATGCGAAGAATGGTTTCAAACCCAGCTGAAGAACCGTGTGATGGAAACTAATTCTGGGCCTTATTTCCAGATGACTAACTCTTAGAGACTGGCTCCCATATAACATGGAGCTAAAGGATGTGAACATCATATTTTGCTTTCAAACTATTCTTATCTCTGCTGTATACAAATCGCATGTAACCTTGAATGTTAAAATCCTCAAGAGGACATAGAGAAGAAATTATACTATTGTGCAAAGTGTTCCACACTGAAATTGAGAAAAAAAGATCTGCCTCAGTTTTAATTTCCTTAACTATAGAACAATTATCTCCAAAGTCACTCCCAATCCAAAATTCTGTAATTCTAAAATTGTTTCACATAGCTAATTTTTACAAGATAGAATCTATCTTGAATACAGATAATAGCAGGAATATTGATAAGTCTTTCATAGGGAGCCAATGTGGACCATTCTGTTTCATCTTATTACATAGTACATGGTTTTGTCCAGTTGTTTAATTGATAATGGTAAACACATATACATACACACACACATAGTATCCTCGGACTTCTGACTCCTTTGGTGATCTCATCTAGTCCCATGCCTTTTTTTTTTTTTTTTTTTTTTTTAAGGGAAGCCCTAGTCCCATGCTTTTAAATGCTGTCCATATGTGTACAACCTCCAGTGCAGACCTCTCCCTGAACTCCAGACTCATCCCATTTCCTACTTGATACCTCCTGTGATGTCTGTATCTAAATACAGATATCGATCTAATATACAGATACAGATATAATCTAAAATTTAGATATCTGTATGCAAAATGTGCCCACTTCTTACTACCTCCACAGTTACTACCTGAGACCAAGGCAGCATCTCTTCTTCTAGACTATTAAAACAGCCTTTTACTAATTTACTTATTTCTACCCTTGACTTCCCTGAAGACTTTTCTTCAAATAGTGGCCAGAGGGATCCTTTTATCATGCAAAATGGTCCACATGACTCTTCTGCTTAGAACCCCCCAATGACTTCCACTCTCAGTTAATAACCCAGTTCTTGCCTGCACGGCACTAATTCATTTAGAGCTGCTCCTCTTTGATCTCATCACCTTCCCTTCTCCTCTTACTCACTGTTTCCAGCCAAATGACCCCATGTCCTGATTAATTTTTCTTTATAACTGTTATCACCATGGGACACATTGTACATTTACTTTTGGCTTTTGCTTTCCTTCTCAGCTGGAATGTAAACTCTTCAGTGTCAAGGGTTCTGTTCGTTTTGTGTATAGCTATACCCTCACAGGCAAGAATATGGTCCAGAAATAGTACATGATCAAAAAGTATTGTAAAATAAATGAATAAAGTAAATGACTTCTATTTCACAAAGTATTGTGTTTTGCACATAAATATTTGGAAAAACATAAAAAAGAGAAAAAATTGACTGGGAAAATTGTGCAGTAGCTAAGATATAAAGGATTAATACATTTTATATAAAGAGTTCCTACAAATCAGTAAGAAAACAGAAAGACCAGAATAATACCTAAAATACTGTATTCATTGACACTTGTTATAGACTTCTATGGACTTTTCAAATGCTGAATTCTCTGCCAGGAATATCATTTCTCCCTTCTTTGTCTTGTAAACTCTCAACCACACTTCTAAATATAAATTAAATAATACTTTTTTGGTGACATCCTGAACAAAAGAAATCCAAGTAATAAGCACATATGAATATGCTTGAGCTTTCTAGTAATGAAAATGTAGAATAAAATGACAACAAATAATTTTCCTTCATTAATACAAATAATTAATACACAGAAATCACTTGCATTCCTATACACTAACAATGAAAATCAGAAAGCAAAAGCAAGGAAACAAATCCCATTTAACATTGCATCAAAAGAATAAAATACCTAGGTATAAAGCTACCTAAAGAGCCAAAAGACCTGTACTCAGAAAACTATAAGATACTGATGAAAGAAATCAAAGACGACACAAACAGATGGAAAGATATACCATGTTCTTGGATTGGACAAATCAATATTGTGAAAATGACTATACTACCCAAAGCAATGTACAGATTCAATGCAATCCCTATCAAATCACCAATGGCATTTTTCAAAGAATTAGAACAAAAAATTTTACAATTTGCATGGAAAAACAAAAAACAATTTGCATGGAAAAACAAAAAACAAAAGACTATACTACAAAGCTACAGTAATCAAAACAATATGGTACTGACACAAAAACAGAAATATAAATCAATGGAACAGAATAGAAAGTTTAGAGTTAAACCCATGCACATATGGTCACTTAATCTATGACAAAGGATGCAAGAATATACAGTGGAGAAAAAACAGTTTCTTCAGTAAGTGGTGCTGGGAAAACTAGACAGCTACATGTAAAAGAATGAAATTAGAACATTCTCTAACACCATACACAAAAATAAATTCCAAATGGACTAAAGACCTAAATGTAAGGCTGGATACTATAAAACTCTTAAAGGAAAACATAGGCAGAACACTCTCTGACATTAATCACAGCAAGATCTTTTTTGATCCAGTTCCTAGAGTAATGAAAATAAAAACAAAAATAAACAAATGTGACCTAATTAAACTTAATACCTTTTGCATAGCAAAAGAAAACAAGATAAAAACACAACCCACAGAATGGGAGAAAATATTTGCAAACAAAGCAACCGACAAGGGATTAATCTCCAAAATATACAAACAGCTCCTACAGCTCAATATCAAAAAAACAAAACAACCCAATCAAAACACGGTTGGAAGATCTAACTAGACATTTCTCCAAAGAAGACATACAGATGGCCAAAAAGCACAAGAAAAGATGCTCAACATCACTAATTATTAAAGAAATGCAAATCAAAACTACACGAGTTATCACCTCACATGGTCAGAATAGCCATCATCCAAAAAATCTACAAACAATAAATGCTGGAGAGGATGTGGAGAAAGTGAACCCTCCTACACTGTTGGTGTGAATGTAAACTGTTCAGCCACTATGGAGAACGGTATGGAAGTTCCTTAAAAAAATAAAAATAGAGCTACCATATGATCCAGTAATCCCACTCCCGGGCATATATATGGAGTAATCCATAATTTGAAAAGATAGATGCAGTCCGCTGCAGCACTATTTACAATAGCCAGGACATGGAATCAACCTACATGTCCACTGATGGATGAATGGATAAAGAAGATGTGGTGTGTATATATATACAATGGAATATTACTCAGCCATAAAAAAGGACAAAATAATGCCATCTGCAGCAACACAGATGGACCCAGAGATTGTCATATTGAGTGGAGTAAGTCAGACAGAGAAAGACAAATATCATGTAATATTGCTTATACGTAGAACCTAAAAACATGGTACAAATGAACTTATTTACAAAACAGAAATAAAGTCACAGATGTAGAAAGTAAACTTACGGTTAACCAAGGTGGAAGTTGGGGAGGGGTGGGTGATAAATTGGGAGACTGGGAGTGACATATACACACTACTATATATAAAATAGATAACTAATAAGAACCTACTGTATAGCACAGGGAACTCTACTCAATACTCTGTAATGACCTATATGGGAAAAGAACCTAAAAAAGAGTGGATATATGTATAACTGATTCACTTTACTGTACCCCTGAAACTAACACAACATTGTAAACCAACTATACTCCAATAAAATTTAATTTAAAAACATAACTGAAAAATAAATAATTAATTAAAATCTGATACGGATGACAGTCTCATATATATTGTTTGCTAGGGAAATTGAAAATTGTAAAACATTTGTGATAAGCAATTTAGTGATATTCTTTAACACACTCATCAGGTTTTTGAAAAGAGCAGAATTTTAGAAACAGTTAAATAGGAAAATGGTTTGCATTTATTAAATATATTATGGTATGTATACAAAAGAGAATGTTATTCTGATATTTAAACTATGCTTGTACAGATAATGTTGTAAAGATAAAAAAATGTGTTAATGATATATTAAGCAGAAAAAATATTTCCTCCAAGCACATCTAGAATTTGTGAATTATGCTGTTACTACCTCTGAATCCATGACCTTGTGAGCCCCACCCATTGTCATTCCTGCACAAAGTCCCACTCTTACTGCAATAGGCCCCAATAGCATTACAGCCTAACAGAGTTAGTGCACCACAGCTATCTTCTCTAAAACTGGACGACATCAGCAGATGCATTATGATGATCAACAGTGTATGATGGATAGCTATATTGATGAAAGATTTACACCCATATTTAACACCCTGGAATCTCAAGCCAGGAGAGGTAGAACAGCATTAAGAGATAGCACAGTATTTAAAGGAAAACATGTCTAAAAAAGATTACCGTAGATGATACAGAAGGTTTGACTACAAGCCAGAAAATTTTAGACTCAGTGTACCAATCAGAATTCCTATTGGTTTTAAGACCTGTCACTGGAGAATTATGAAAAAGGACGAATGAAAAACAATCAGCAGCTATTGACCCTGAAGCTCCTACATTCAAAAGATGATCAGGAAACTCTGATTAGATATGAAACATATTCTAGGTTCACATACCTTACACAATATTTCTGAATCATGTGGTAGGAGATGTAGGAAATCAAGCTGTTCTACGGTTCTGGCCTTTATTAACCCTTCTATACTGTGCTTTAGAAATCACACTTTGAGTTATAGTTGGATCCCCAGGGGCCATAGGACACCACATTAATTACAGGGTATTATTATTAAACGCATTATTTCAGAAACACTTCTGTAGGCAGATTTGTTTACACTGTGAAGGCATGCCCAAACTTGTTCTGCCTGATTCCTTTATAGCCTGTGGAGTTGCCTTCTCTCAGTGTGCATAAGCTGAAAAATATCAGTCATACCTTTTCTAAAAAAGGAAAGTGTTAGCAGTTCTCTACTGAGGAACAAAATCATGGAACAATGTATTTTTTCAAGATGTAGAAAGAACAGCTGGAAGAGTGAATGTGATGTGATAGTCAATAAAGTTTTGAACAAGAGAAATATTTAAAGAAGATTTTCTCTACCATAAAACAAATATAATATTGTACATGAAAACAACATGATATTGCTGGAGAAATGGAAAACTAGAGTAACAGAACAAAATTACAGCCTTTCTTAGAAACAGAAATACTCATACTTAATGAGTGTACATATATGTGACAGATAAAGATATAGATGTAAATGTTTGGTTAGAGTGATATTTGAAATCAGAGGTAAAATAAGTCAGTAAGTGGCAAGTGGCAATTGCAGATATATTTAGAAGAAATAACGTTTACAGTCACATCACGTTCTAGACAATTATCATTTCCAGAAAGATTAAAGAGAAACATTTTTTTTTAACTATGAAAGTAGACTTAAAGGTCTCTAATTTTCTCCTTATAATCTGACCGTTTAAAAACATATACTTATATCAATGAACCAGAACAGGGAGTCCCAAAATAGACCCACACTTCTATGATCAATTTATTTTTGATAAGTGCCTAGGCAGTTCAAAGGAGAAGTGAGTCTTTTCAACAAATGGTACCAGCACAAGTATCTATATGCAAAAAAATGCAATTCAATCCACAGCACATACCATTTACAAAAAGTAACTTGAAACAGAATATAGCCTAAGTGTAACTAAAATTATAAAACTTCCAGAAGATGGCACAGAGGAAAATCTTAGCGTCTTTAAGTTAGATTTCTTACATAGGACATAAAAAGCACAAATTATATAAGATTGGTAAGTTGGACTATACCAAAATTAAATGCCTTCCTCTTTTATGGACACTATTAAGACACTATTAAGGAAGGGAAAAAGCAAGCCACAGGTTGGGAGAAAATATATTCAAAGCATACACTTGACAAACGATTACAAAATATAAAAACCTCTTACAACTCAATAGTATGAATATAAACAATACAATTTTTAATGGGCAATATAGATTTAAATAGGTTATGTACCAAAGGAGGTATACACATGGCAAATAAACCATGAAAAGACACTCAACATCATTAGTCATTAGGGAAATGCAAATAAAACCACAATGAGATATACTACTACACACGCATTAGAGTGGATAAAATTGAAACAACTGACAAAACCAAATTTTGGCAAGGATATGGAACCACCTGGAACTCAGAACTGCTGGTGGAGATACAAAATGTAAAATCATTTTGGAAAACAGTTTGGCAGTATCTTATAGAGTTAAACACACACTTAGCATTTGACCCAGCAATTCTACTCCTAAGTACTTACCCAAGAGACAGGTAAATATATGTCCACATAAATACTTGAATTTGAATCACCATAGGTGATTTATTCATAACAATCACCAACTGGAACAATTCAAATGTCAATCTTCTGTGGATAAACAGACTGTAGTATGCACATATATGAAATATTAATCAGCAATAAAAAGAAACCATCTACTGCTACACTCGGTAATATGGGACTCTCAACACACTATGCTAACTGAAATAAAGTCAGACACAAAAGATCACATATTGTATCTTCATTTAAATGAAATTTTAGAGAATTTAAAACTATAGTGTTAAAAAGTAGATCAGTGGTTGCCAGGAGCTATGGGCAGTAGGAAGCAATTAACTGCAAAGGGGGATTAAAGACTTTTGGGGGTTATGTAAATGTCCTATACCATGATTATAATGGTGATTACATACTGCATACATACGTCAAAATTCATCAAAACTTTAAAATCGACTAATTTATAATTGAAATCATATCTCAATAAAGCTGATTTTTAAAATATATCAGAATGGAAGATTTGAAGTAGTAATTATGTGCTGATTACATGTTTGTTTACATAGAAACTACAAGGGAATCTATCAAAAAGGTATTAAAATAAGTAAATAATGTCCACATTATTGTTTACAATTCAACAAGATTATCCGACAAAAATATCAAACCTTGACATACTGTAATCAAGCTGAAAGTGTAACATAACAAAGAAATCCATGAGAAAAAAACTTTCAAGAAAATAGATAAATATCTTTATAAATTTAAGGCTAGAATTTATATGACAAAAAAATTTTATAAATATTGATTTTTTTCATCACACCAAATTTTAAATTCCTATGACAAGATACTGTCCTAGTAGTTAACTACTGCTGCTTAACAAATTACCCCCAAAACTTTGCTGGTTAAACCACAAATATTTATTATCTCACATAGTTTCTCAGGATCAGGAATCTGGAATGGCTTGGCTCCATGATACTGGTTTGGGATTTCTCAAAAATTGGTATTCGAAGTGTTAACCAGGGTGTAGTTTCTGAAGACTCAACTGGAAGTGGAGGATCTGCTTCCAAGTTTATTCATGTGGATGTTTGGCAAAAGACTCAGTTCCTCACCATATGAGTCCCTGCACAGGACTACTCATGACATGATTTCAGAACGAGCAAAACATATATGCACAAAATAGAGAGAACCAAATATGGAAGCCACAGTTGTTTTACAACCTACTCAGAATGACATCCCACCAGTTTTTCCATGGTCTATTTGTTCAAAGTGAACCAATAAGTCCAGCTCACACTCAAGGAGAAGAGATTACAAAAGGTCATGAATACCAGGAGGTAGGAATCATTGGGAGTCAGCTCAGAGACTGCCTACCAAAGACACCATTAAAAAATTTAAAAAAGACATCGACAAGGAGAAAAGATTTGCAGTACATATAGCAAACAAAGAAACATTATCCAGAACACATAAAGAATTCCAAGAAAGCAAAAAGAGAAAGGCAAGCAACCAAAACAAAAAATAAGCAAATTAACAGAAGAGCCAAATATATCTGGCAAATATATATCTGCAAAGTTGCCTGACCTTACTAATAATCAGAAATAATGTGAAATAAAACAGAACATATCACATTATTTCATACCCATTACAATAGCAAAAATGTAAAAACCTATCAATACTTGGCAAGGATGTAGGGCCATTAAGTGTCCTATTTATTCAGATAGGAGTGTAAAGTCACACTGGAGAGCAGCGTTGCAATTTCTCACAGAGTTTACAATGGCTCAGCAATTCTAATCAAATAGATAACCTAGTGAAACTCTTACACATATGTCTCAGACAACAGTCTTTTCCAGACAAGTAAAGAATGTTCACTGCAGCCTTATTTGTTTTTAAAAAATTCTAGAAACATCCTAAATCTCATCAATAGGGGAAGGGACAAATAAATCAGTTGTACCAATGAATACTGTATAACCAATACAATGAATAAATTAAATCTAAATATATCCACATATATAGATCACAAAAACAATACAGAATAAGAAAGCAAATTATAGAGAAATATCTGAAGCATATTCACATCCACTCAAATGTTTCTAATATGCACAAAGCACAGTTACACTATTCATGACTCATGAATCATAAGGATACATACTAAATCCATGGTGAAAAATCAAAAGGGCATTATTTTAGTAATAAAATTTTAAGAAAAAAATTAAAACAATGTGTGTTAATTCTAGATGGTATTATATTATTCTTGTAATTTTCTGTATTTATTAAAATTTTCACAAAATATGCTACTTGGGCACCCAGGTACCTGACTACCTACATACTTAAATATGAGTAACACATACTTCTTTTTCTAAAGGAAATTACACCCTCACATCAATGAGCTCTTATTGCAATAAGAAGCACCTTAAAACTAGTGGCTTTAAAAGAACAATCACTTATGCTCCTGTAACAGAGCTCAGCTGAAAATCTGCAGACTAAACCTGTACTTCCAAGGAAAATCTACTCTACTCCACAGTGAACTCAGGGCTAATTTTGGCATGTCCTGTTTGTGGACTTCTTATTAACATATCATCCCTTCCTAAAAAAACCTGAAAGACCTTTCAACATTGAGGATTAGGTTTCTAAAAGTTATAAAAAGGTTCTTCAGATGGTAGTTAATATTGAATGTAGGTCAAAAATAGCCACTTTCATGACTAGATATTTCCAGAGGAAAATATATGAAAATAGCCGTATTTCCCTTCCTCTTATTCAGTTTTTTTTTAAAATTTATTAATTAATTTATTTTTGCTGTGTTGCGTCTTCGTTTCTGTACGAGGGCTTTCTCTAGTTGTGGCAAGCGGGGGCCACTCTTCATCGCGGTGCGCAGGCCTCTCACTATCACGGCCTCTTCGTGCGGAGCACAGGCTCCAGATGCGCAGGCTCAGTAGTTGTGGCTCACGGGCCTAGTTGCTCCGTGGCATGTGGGATCCTCCCAGACCAGGGCTCGAACCCATGTCCCCTGCATTAGCAGGCAGATTCTCAACCACTGCACCACCAGGGAAGCCCCTTATTTAGCTTTAAATGAAGCAAAATTAAATTTATTTATTGTAAATTCCACTATGTTTCTAAGTAAATTATCATGCCAACGTAGTATAAACACAGTAAGGAGCCAATAAACATCACTCCGCTAATTCTTGCTCTCACTATAAAAAGTTTAAAGTAAACCGAGAAAAACGTCTATAATAAAGAAAATAAAGAACACTAATACCTTATGTTTGTAGAGCTTGTCAGGTGGGAAGTTATTAATTTATTGACATTTTATAGATGAAGACTTGAGGTACAAAGAAGTTAAAGGAATTTTTGAGTGGAATTAAAGGAAACTTTTTAGTGGAAACACCAGGCCTTGGCTCAGGATGTTTTGACTTCTCTCCCAGGACTCTTTCCACAATATCAAGCTGCAATAACAGGTGAATATGCATTTCTCTCTCTGAGTCCAGGAAGATAATAGTAAAAGATGACGGCTGTCTGAACAAGCATGACTGAAGAGACCAGAGTCTCACTCCTCAGGTCTTTCTAGCTCCACCTCTCAGGTTCATAATTTTCCAAAAGGCTTTGCTTAAGAGTTATATTTTAATCTTCACATATTTTTTTTTACTTGACATTTATTTTTACCAAACTCATATCTCATCCACATCAATCTCTAATTTTTATTTAATCATCTTACTTCCAAAAATATTCATGTTATCATCTGCTGCTTTCCTCCAGAGCCATGCTGTTTCTGTTATCTGGGAATACCCAGTGTTTATTTCAGTATATTTTACATTACTATGATTTCTAATAACTCAGAAGGAAAAAAATTAGTTGTAGTTATCTCATGAAACAGATAATTTTTTTTTTTTTTTTTTTTTGCAGTACGCGGGCCTCTCACTGCTGTGGCCTCTCCCGTTGCAGAGCACAGGCTCCAGACGCGCAGGCTCAGTGGCCATGGCTCACGGGCCCAGCCACTCTGCGGCATGTGGGATCCTCCCAGACCAGGGCACGAACCCGTGTCCCCTGCATCGGCAGAGGGACCCTCAACCACTGCGCCACCAGGGATGCCCAAAACAGATAATTTTAAAGAAACTTTTTCTCATTTTTTCTTACAGTTGAAACTTCCAGTCCTGTGATGGTTAATCTCATGTGTCAACTTGACTGGACTGCATCATGCCCATATTATTTGATTAAACATTATCTCTGGATATGTCTATGAGGGTGTTTCTGGATGAGATTAATATTTAAATTAGTAGACTGAGAAAAACAGGCTGCCCTTCCCAATGTGGGTGGGCCTCAGTGAATCCACTGAAGGCCTTGAATACAGTAAAAGTCTGAGTAAGAAAAAGTTCTCTCTGCCTGATTGTCTTTGAGCTGGAACCTTGGTCTTCTCCCGCCTTCCAACTCAGACTGACTAGAACTTTCACCATCAGCTCTCCCGGTTCTCAGGCCTCCAGACTTGACTGGAACTCCAGGGTCTGGACTACTCAGCCTCCATAATCATGTGAGCCAACACCCTATTTTTTTTATTTATAAGTAAATTTATATATTTATTATACATACATGCATACACGTGTGTGCGTTCATGTGTGTGTGTATACACACACACACACACACATATGAGAATTGGCTAACTAGATAGATATTTAGATAGATAGAGAAATAGAGAGAGAGAGAGAGAGATAGGGATAGATAAGGGGCTGGAGATAGAGATAATCTCCTTTTTCTCTAGAGAATCCTAACTATACAAGTCCCAGAACAGAATCCTGAAAAATTCCATAGCTTACTTCTTGAGTAACCAATTAGCTAATACACTGGGCTATTAATTTACTTGCATAAGAATTTTGGTTTTTAATTAATTGACAAAATGGCAGAAGGCCAATTAAACAATTTGGTGTTTAATAATATCAAATAATAGAATATTAGAACTAGAAAGAATTTAGAGGTTACCTAAATTCAACCCCTACACTGCACACATGAGAAAAAAAAAAATAGAGAGGTTAGATGACTTACCTGCCTTGACCAAAGGTAGTTAGAGACAAAACTGGAAATCAAACACAAGTCTCCATATTGTATTTACCAGTCTTCTTTCTACTGCATTACACTGTTGTTTTACAGTTGTAATTATAGTTTGACTTGAGGTCTCTGCAATTTTTCTCAAGGTCTCTCATTATGAACACTAGATAATCACTAGTTGAATGTAGGGGTGTAATGGGCTCCCATGGAATAAAGTTCAACCATACACCCTATTAAGCAGCAGTCAGCCAGCAACAAGTAGTTACCAATCATTGATACTGAATGAATTACATTCACAAAGCAAAAACTTCCCAGTATAAAATTACAGATAATTATAAGTAAAGAACAGAATATATTTTACTGCCTCTACATTTACCTAACCTCAAAACATTTTTTCAAAATTTCTAAAGGACAAAGTTCTTCTTGTTGGGATAATTTCACAGTGAATCACAAGAGGAAATATTAAGAAATGTGATTAACTCCACTATTCAAAGTAAGAAGCAGAGACTTAGGATGGGTGACTGGGAGCCATGTACACAGGGCAAACACCCTAAAAGACAAAACATGCAGAAACTGAGAAATATCAAGGAACTGTTCACATACTGCCACCAAAGGAAATTTAATGCTACTCATAGAGGGATTTGGATCTCAGGTTATAACACAGATTACCTAACACCAAGTGGATGCTGTCTACTTGAAACTCTAGATTCAAATACTATATAGTAGAATATCATTTACCCAGAATTTTCAGGACTTAACTTATTCAAGATTATCAGATGCCCTGAGTTTAGATATTCAACAATTTAGAAAACATGATCCCCTCTCCAACATCTTCTAGATGCATTCTCTTGATTTCCATTACATTAAATGAATTAATACATACACACACATTCACATATACACATATATTTACATAGTTACAATTCATCATTGCCACTAAAATTATGACATCAGCACACATCCTGAATTGTACTTCAACTATTACCATGAGGGGTTATCATTACAAATTCTTTTACAACAATTCCTTTGTTTCCATGCTTCCGATGTCTGCTCTGAGTCAAAAGAGAAAAGAATACCCACATCCTTCTACATTGACTTTAGAAAGTAGTAATTTTTTTTCTACTGTAAATTTATGTTCATCATGTGATTTTCTTATCAAAGCATTAGCAATGACTGGTGATCAAAGAGAAATGGGACTTTTTTTCTAGGGGACAGAATTAAGCCCTCAATCTTACCACCTACACAGGTGCGCAGTGTGCTTGCACTCACATTCCCCACCCCACCCATCTCTTTCTCTCCCTCCTTCCCTCCCTCCCTCCCCCACCCCTGTAATGTTCTAATTCCCTCCTGGGAATGCCGGGACGGAAGTACAGCTCAGTTAAATTTCTACAGCTTTTCCTTTTAATAACTGAATCCAAACCTAACTGAATCATGGGAACCATAAATGAATTAAACTGAAAGAATCTGCTGAAGAAGTCAATTTTTTGACAATTCTAAATATAGGTACTGCTGATCCCAGTAAAAATCCTTCATATTGTATAGTCTTCATTTTACACGGTCTGAAAGGGAGCACAAAGATAGAGTACTGGTAGAAAACAGTTGATCCAATACAATTTACAACATATTCTGAGCAGGTGAGTGTGGCTATGGGACATACTAAAGCATTGGGTCCAATTACATCCAAAAGTGAAAAACAGTCACAAATAATACCTAAGTGGATAATCCACAGATGAACTATAGAGAGCTAACTGTACTGATAATAACGTTGAGAAGACTCATTGCTCCAGGTTAATAATCCCTGTATATAAGGGAATCATACATGTTGGCTACAACAAGAACAGTGACCATTCCATAAAAATGATTCCAACATTTTAAAAAAATCTATCTTCAGTATCCTACACTTAATCCTGTTCAACATATTTCCCCCCAACTATCAGTCGCCAGATGCCCTTCAGATCACACATACCATTCTATTTAAACTGGATGAGTAAGGCCATCCTTTTGTGTAGGCAATTCCTTCCTGTAATACTTGCTGAAAGAAATGTTAAGTTTCTTTTTGTCTTATGTTAAAGTTCTTTGTCTTATGTTAAAGATTCTAGTTGGGACATATCAGTCAAACTGCTGTATTTATTTATTTTGATACTCAAAACTGATTTTACTTGCTACAGAGTGAAAGTATAATTTAAACATTTTCTGCTGAAACACCCATTTTTGATATAAGGCATGCCCATTAGCACAGTAATAAGTATTCCCAAGAATAAATACATAATGGATACTCTAAACATATTTGTACCACACACTGAAAAATGAAGAGATTTTCTTTTGGATCATAGATTAATGTATCATTTCCCTGGAATTTGTCAAAATTATTGGTTTCAAAGTAGGGAGGTTTTTTTTTTTTTTTCAATCTACTGGATTTAAGGTATTTGGACTTCATATAACAGAAGGGATTTAAATAGCTTTTGTGTGCTTTCTGCCATTCTGAAAACAAGGACTACAGGCACCTGCTTTTATACTGCTCCCCAAATGCTCCCAGGAAGCCACAGAAATTTAAGCTATTTGATTTGTATCTTCTACCTCATTCAAGAATGTCTAAGTCTTCAACCAAAATTGAACGTAATTTACATCTGCAATATCTAGAATGAGTTAAATTTCATGTTCAACCTACAGCCCCCCCCAAAAATGTTGAAGTTATGAAGGCATTATAAAATTATAATACCAGGCAAACTCCGGCAGCTCTGTAACCTCCCTTCCAGGTGGAATTCTTAAGTTAACAAAGCTAAGAGTACTTCCTCTTTACCTTGTTAAAGTTAACCAGACCCAAACCCTAGAGTCTACCACTTCATCTACAGCTCTGTTATTCATCTTTGAAAATCAGCAAGAGATAAAAGCTCCTTTCTAACACTTAATAAACAGCAAGCATACATTCTCTTCATTTCTTATTTTAAAAAACTGACATGAAAGCACATGTAGAATAGGAAATTCTGTACTTCACTTAAAAGAACTCTCTTCTACACACTAACCTGGAAAGTCTTTCTATCTTTCAAGAGAAAAGTGATTTCACAGATGCGTCTAAATAAATAAAAGAAATTTTCAGTTGTCTGAAAAAAATTTCTCTCTAGTCAATGAACCAGAAACAATGACTGCCTGAAGAAACTTAGAGCTTTTTCAGTTTTGAAAGTCCTGTTAACTACTCCACTGAGCTCTGGTCTAAAATCAAAATCTTAAGTCTCGTCTCTTCCTGTCATATACTGTAGAGTCAAAAATACCCATAAAAGCACTCTATTTTTTCTATGACAGTACTAGAATCATCTGGGGTCCATATCTGCATTTAAATTTAACACCCTTTCTGTCTTAGCATTTTATTGTCATTTTAACTTTTATGTTAATTCACAGATTTATGCTTTTTCTTATCATTACTGGCTTATATGTTCATATTTTTTATGAGCTTCATGTGGCATTTTTTATTTAATGTAAATTAGTACTCCTCACCACAATCAATGTATTTTCTACATGGACTTTTCCACCTCTGCTATCAAATAATCAAGTCAACAGGTATCAGCTTGAGAACCAGCCTGAGTCATCCCATACGCTACTCCCCTATTTGCTTAGTACTAATAGCTCCACTCTTCCTTACATTTTTCCCCAATTATACAGTGAGTACTGGTCTTTCTTCCTACTGAGTGGTTCGGTCACTGCCAAATGATTTAAAGATATCTTTTTGTCTACTTTCTCCTCAATCCTGAGTGATTCTAAATTTTTTTACCCCTTTTCTTGGTCCACCTCATCTTTGTTCCTCCATTTCCAAGTTGAAGATATTTTGTTATTTTATATTTTAGATAATCCTGATGAGTAACAGTTACTTTTGTTCTTATAAAGATGAAGCTTTGTTTTAGCAAGTAGCAAAAAAATAAAAATTAAATTCTAGTAAGTTGAATGGGTGTCTATATACACATATATGGGTTTTTCCAAGCCTTGGTCAATTAGTTGAGCTACAATCACCTATACTTCCTAAAAAAATTTTTTAATATTTTTCCTAAAAGAACCTTTCTTATGAGATTCAGCCAAAAACAGGTGAATAAAACATATCTAGCACTACTCAGGACTTTGGAAAAAAAATTTAAAGGGACAGGTTTCTGGCTTTGTGGCAGCTACTACTTTCCTAAACCCTTAATAATCATTTCCCCAAAATGTGGCTCTCAGTCTGACATTCTAGGAGACGATGCCCAATTTAAATCTTAAACCCAAGGTTTATGCCAATCGTCATTGCTATTTTGAAAGACATAAACTTATTTAACTTCAATAATGTGGTAATTACAACATCATGTACAAAACATGCAATTTAAAACTAATTTAATGATCTTTTTCATCAATTTAGGATTTAAAACCCAGTGATACAAGTTTTACTTAATGCTTTTCTTAAGGCTTTGATTTCCACATTTGAGTTTTTATTCTCACCTTATTATTTTTTTAATATTTATTTATTTATTTGGCTGCATCGGGTCTTCGTTGTGGCATGCGGGATTTTTCGCTGCGGCATGTGGGGTCTTTCGTTGCGGCATGCAGGATCTTTCATTGCAGCACTCGTTGCGGTGCACGGGCTCTTCACTGCGGCGCGCAGGCTTCTCTCTAGTTGTGACGTGCGGGTTTCCTCTTCTCTAGTTGTGGCGCGGGCTCCAGAGCACATGGGCTCTGTAGTTTTGGCACGCAGGCTTAGTTGCCCTGCAGCATGTGGGATCTTAGTTCCCTGACCAGGGATCAAACCCACATCCCCTGCATTGGAAGGCGGATTCCTTACCACTGGACCACCAGAGAAGTCCCTTTATGCTTATCTTAAAATGAACCCTTTACACCACCATTGTCTGTTTTCTTGATTTTAAGTCATTCTTTATTCTAAACCATACCCATGAGACACAAAGTTGTTTATGCATTTTACATAAATTTCACACAGAGATCCAGTTTTCTCTGTTTCTGTTCTGGCACATCCTGGTATGCAGTCAATCTGCTTTATTTCAGGGATCAACCCATCCACAACCACCACCACACTACCAACACCACCACTACCACGACCACAAATGCCACCCTTGGATAGGAATAACTTGACATTTTACCTCTCAAGTCATTGGGATGTTTCTATAGCAAATGGAAAATGGACCTTAATAGGACCACTCTTCAGATTATATGGCTGTGTCACTCCAAAGAAAAATTTTGCATATAGCTTACCCTCCTACACAACTGAACCATCAAATTAACTTAAGAAAAGCCAATTGTTCTAAACCTTGGTATAGGCCATGCAAGAAATTCCTTTCTTTTCCATCTCTCTACTTTTTTTCTTCTTAATATCTTACTATCTTCCTCATCTCATGTCCTTTCACTTTTCCCTCTAGTCAGTCACATATTTAAACTTCTCCTAAGAGGGAGCTCTAATCACACACACACACTCATACACACACACATACTGTCACCAATGTACCCTAGTGTTCCAAAATACCTTTTGTATGAAAATACAAAATGAAAATAGGTCAGACTTGTAAAAGAATACAAAATGAAAACAGCATCAAAAAGTTCTAATTATGAAATTAGTAAAATAAAGGAAATACATTACAAAATACAGTCTTAGTATGCAAATTCTGTTACACTTGGCTGTTGGTTGACAGATTATATTGAGCACTGATTCACAGGAAATGAGGGAGAGTAAAAAGTTTGATAAATATGAATTTTAAATTATTGATATTAAATTGTATGAAATCTTCAATAAAATATATAATGTCAAATTGTTAGCCTCTGATTCTACCTGTGCCTATACTCTCCAGTCTGACACACCAAATATGTATATTTTTAAATTTCATCTTTGCTATACGAATTATTAATCAAAAGTAACACAGAGATTCCAACCAAATAACAAAATATTTTTTGCTACACATCTAGACAGGCAGGAAGAACATAAAGCTAACAGAAATAGTATAAGAGGGTGTTTC
Organism: Neophocaena asiaeorientalis asiaeorientalis; assembly: GCF_003031525.2. Lineage (NCBI taxonomy): Eukaryota > Metazoa > Chordata > Mammalia > Artiodactyla > Phocoenidae > Neophocaena > Neophocaena asiaeorientalis. The sequence continues at coordinate 5,942,970 of NW_020173215.1, forward strand.
AGAAAATAAAGTCCACAAACCACCTGCATGAGAATCATTCATGGTGTTCATAAAAAACAAATAATCCTAAGTGCTACCTGAGACATAATGAAAGAGAATCTCTGAGTTAGGGCCTGGAAGTTAGCATTTTTTAAAGCTCAAGGCTGATTCTTAGGCACAATAAAGTTTGAGAACCACTGCTCTAAAAGACATCACCAAACTCCTTACCAAACGCAAAAGCAAGTTATCTTCCATCTTCCTACATTAAAAGTCAATATGACTTTCCTGCTTTTCCTTTTCAAGTGCCAGATGATTCAAAATAAACTCTTCTTTTTCATTCAGTTTATCTAAATTACTGGTCCCAGGCAATGTTTATTACATTTCATTTTCCAAAATATATAATCCAATTTGCTTTCTCTGACTCACTGATGTGCACGGGTAGTGGAATCTACTTTATACCAAACTATTTGTACACAGATGTTCAGGTACTAAGCCTTAAGCCTGACTACTTCCTGAACTAGTATCTGAATGGGGAGATTTGCTAACTCCAGGCATTTGAATATCAGTTGAAGAAAACATATGTAACAATAAAATAGCTGTAAAATGGAAAATAAATGCTATAAAATTAGACTATTCCATTATAGCCTCTGAATTTTATAATTGTTTAGAGATAATAATTATGTTAATTTCATAATGTCCCAGAAATATAACCAATGACTTCTGAAATCAACATTAACTTTCCATATACATAAGGCCAAAATGTTAAGGTGTAGCAATTAAACACTTAATGGCAGTTGCACTGTGGAGGATACAATATGAGGGAAATAAAGTACTCTTTGACAAACGTTCATTGTTTCATATTAACCTTGAGAAATTGCAAAACTCCCCTTCAAAATACAATGTATCAAAGAAGTAAAATAAGATCAAGGCATTACTTTTAAAGTATCTTACGTTTTCCTAAGAAAATATTAATAATCAACAGCTCACACAAGGAATGGACTATCTTAGTAGAGAATATGATTGAAAGAGAATAGGATCAATAGAACCTGAACACATCCTGCTAAGATTTTTATTAATTCCTGATGAGGATGAATTGGAAAGTAAGGCCAAAACAACTCTGCTGAAATTAATTTTAATTTGTATCATTTATTTCCCAATGTGACTTCCATCATTCTCAGATTCTCTCACACATTTCTAAAGCACTGAATTACTATCCTCTAGACAGTATAGTCCATTAGTTCGAATAGCTAGAAGTATTCTGATGCTCAGAATGGATATATATTGGGTTGGCCAAAAAAACCCAAATGAACTTTTTGGCCGACCCAATATAGTAAGAGATTTTTTTTCATCTAAAAATCTTATTATTTTATAGATATATGATTCACTGGCATTAGAAAGTTATAGATCATGAAATGATTTTTAGTAACAAATTCAAACATAAAACAAACTAAACATCATCTAGCACTCCAATTGTGTTAATCAATAAACAATTTAGTTTATGTCCCTATCATCCAATATGGAGTAGCTGGAGCAGTTGGTGATCAGCAACACAAAATTTTAACAATTCTAAGACGTAATGCATAAATTATCTGTTGTGTTATTCTGGTTATAGATTCTGATAACTATTACTTTTCGTAAATTTTAGGAACTTTTTGATAAGAGAATTCAGCCACAGAGTAAGTAATATCATCTAATGCCACAAACTGTAGCCATTTTAATAGTGGTCTCAAACTTATTTCAGAATCTTGCAAACTCAGAAATTAACCTAACCTTGCACACACAGAGATAATTTTCCAACAACCTAGCCAGATCAGTAAAGACCCCAACCTAATCCCACGTATTCCTTTAAAAACGAATCACAAAATCTAAATAAAACTTAATAGTTATTTTTAATATAGCCTAACTTCTCTCATGGGTCACAAGAATTACAGATTTGGAGGAAGATAGTTAATTCTTTTTTTTTTTGCGGTACGCGGACCTCTCACTGTTGTGGCCTCTCCCGTTGCGGAGCACAGGCTCCGGACGTGCAGGCTCAGCGGCCATGGCTCACAGGCCCAGCCGCTCCGCGGCATGTGGGATCTTCCCGGACCGGGGCACAAACCCGTGTCCCCTGCATCGGCAGGCGGACTCTCAACTACTGCGCCACCAGGGAAGCCCCGAAGATAGCTAATTATGAATAAGGAAAATGAGATATCTTCTTAGAACATGTGGGCGCTGGCTGTTGGTACAATGACATTTCTAAATTGACTTATTGGCTAAAACATTTATTTCTCTTTATTTTCTTCTTTCACTCACAGACACTTCTCTGTCTTTTTAGTTAATAAAAGACAGAATGGAGGTAAGGCAGAACTCTGGTGTTATATCTAGATAGAAATCAAGCTCTCATATTTATGCATAAGGACTAGACTAAGCTAGACTAAGCTATTGAGTTGAAGCTGAAGCAACCCCACTGCACAATATTCAACATGCAAAAGTGGTTGGTTTGCAACTAAGCTACCTCAGCACTTCACAATTAGCATTCACAGTCTATACATCAATGTGCTTTACAGAATGTTAAAAACCCTTTCACCTACAGAGTATCTATTAAAAATTATTTAAATAAACTGATATACGCTCAGTGAAACCTATACCAAAGGATCAGATGAATGACTGATCCCTTTAATCAGAGTTCAGCATGAATGAAGCACAATACTGTGCACTTTCTGTGGGTCAACATAGAAAACATTTCTTCTATTAGTAGGTTTGGGAGAGGGAAGTAGGTAGAAGGTTATGAAAGAGATGGAATGGATAACTGATTTTTATCATAAAATCAAATAGGAATAATGGTTTACCAAAATGGTTCAAAGTTTCTTTGGGTGATAATCTTGAATTATTTTTTAATGGACTTTATTTTTTAGAGCATCTTCATGTTCACAGAAAAACTGGGTGAAAGATAGAGTTCCCATACAACCCACACCCCCACATAAATAACATCCAGTCCCACTACCAACATCCCACTCCAGAATGGTACATTTGTTATAATCAGTGAACCTACATTGACCAGTCATTATCACCCAAAGTCCATAGTTTATATTAGGGTTAATATACATGTTGCACAATCTATAGGTTTTCACAAATGTATAATGTATAATGACATATATCCACCATTGTGAATAATGACATATATCTACCATTACAGTATAATACAGAACAGTTTAACTACCCTAAAAATCCTCTGTGCTCTGGCTGCTCATTCCTCCCTATTCCCCAGCTTTTGGCAACCACTGATCCTTTTACTGTCTCCATAGTTTTGGCTTTTCCTGATTGTTATAGAGTTGGAATCATATACAGTTGACCCTTGAACAACACAGGTTTGAACTGTACGAGTTTGAACTGCATGGGTTCTTCCATGTCTTTTTTGGCTTGATAGTTAATTTCCTTTTAGCACTAATTAAGATTCAATTCTATGGATATACATTTATTTAACCATTAAACTGCTGAAGGACATCTAGTTTGCTTCCAAGTTTGAGGCAATAGCGATTAAAGCTGCTGCAAACGTGTGTGTAGGTTTTTGTGCGCATACAAGTTTTCAACTCGTTTGAATTACACTAAGGTGTGTAATTGCTGGATTGGATGGTAAAAGTATGTTTCATTGCTTTAATCTGAGTTCCCTTGAGGTCATATGCTTATTTGCCATCTTCATATCTTCTTTGCTGCTATTCAGAACTCTTGCCCATTTTTTATCATATTTTTTTGCATATATGTTCATGAAAGATGTTGGTCTGTAGTTGTCTTGTAATGTCTTTGTCTGTTTTTGGTATTATGGTAATGCTGGCTGCATAGAATGAGTTAGGAAGTATTTCCTCTGTTTCTATATTCTGAATGCTTCTGAACAATTCTTTTAAGCATCTATCTTCTGTAACTTTTAAGTGAAACTCTGGAGGATTCTATTTCCAGCCAAGATGCAATAACAGGGACTAGATTTACTCTATAACCTGAAACAACCAAAAAACTAGACAAAATATGTGAAACAATGGTTTTCAAGACACTAGAAATCGGGCAAAAAAGGAGAGTGATCCCTAGGAGACAGAAAACAAAATGAGGTGAGTTCTGCAATTGATGGAATGTAATGCCTTGAGAATTTCCAGTTAGCAGCAAAAGAAGTGGGAACCCAGGTGCTATGGTCTGAATGTTTGTGTTCCCCCAAAATTCATGTGTTCAAAACCTAATGCCGAAGGTGATGGTACTAGAAGGTAGGGCCTTCAGGAGGTGATTAGGTAATGAGAACACAGCCCTCATGAATGGCATTAGTGCTCAAATAAAGAAGGCTCCAGAGAGGTAGCTCACCCCTTCCATCATGTGAGGATGCAATGAGATGTCTACAACCCAGAAGCGGGCCATCACCTGACAAAGCTGGCACCCTGACTTCAGACTTCCAGCCTCCAGAATTGTGAGAAACAAATTTCAGTTCTCTATAAGCTACCCAGTCTGTGTATTTTGTTACAGCTGCCTGAACAGACTAACAGGCAAAGCCAAGAAGATTCCCCAAGTTGAGATGATGAAATTGAAAGGCTGAGGAGACCAACATAGCTAGAATTCACAAAACAGAATACCAGAGAAGAGAAAGCTGCACATAGAGAGAATTCCAGATTTCTACAGAGGGTTTTCCTTGAATAATTATGTGAATACTGATCAGCATGTACATGTGAGAAAACTATTCAAGGCCAAGAAAAGATCTAACCAAGAGGATTAGATGAAAAAGTACCCAGCACTCAACAAGGGCCAAATACAGAATAATGTATTACTGGATTAAAATAGCGATGCATAAATCACTCTTAATTTTAGTGTAAAGATTAAAAGTTCAGCTACAGACAAAAATGGGTACACTATATAAAAGATATTGTGACATCAATAGCATGAAGTGTGGGTAGGAGGAGAAGTAAAAATGTAGATGTGTCAGAAGCTAACATGTTAACAATTTAAATACATTATTAAACTATTATGTAGTCTCATGGTAACTACACACACACACACACACACACACACACACACAAATACTTATTGAAGATACAAGAGAAAAAAAGAAAGAAATCAAAGAATGTCACTTCAAAAACATCAATTAAATACAAAGGAAGATAGCAACATAGGGAAAGAAGAACAAAAGAACTATAAGACAGAAAACAACAGATGGCAATAGCCAGTCCCTCCTCATCAATAATTACTTAAAATGTAAATAAATTAAACTCCAATCAAAAGATGAAAAGAGGCTGAATGGATTAAAAGAAACAAGACATGGGTATTTGCAGTCTAGAAGACACATTTCAGATTTAAGGACATACATAGACTGAAAGTAAAGGGGTGGAAAAAGATATTCCTTGCAAATAGTAAACAAAAGAGAGCAGGGATGGCTATATTTACATCAGATAAAATAGAATAAATCAAAAATGGTTACAAGAAACAAAGAAGGATATAATACAACGATTCATTAGGATGATATAACGATCATAAATATATATGCACCCAACAGCAGAGCACCAAAATAAAAAAGTATTAATAGAAATGAAGAGAGAAATAGCCAGCAACACAATAAAAGTAGATTTAAATATGCCACTTTCAACAACTGATAAAACATCAGGATAAAAAAATAATATGGAAAAACAGCAGATTTAACACTACAAACCAAATGGACCTCACATACACAGAAAATTCCACCCAACAGCAGCAGAATACACACTATTCTCAAGCACATATGGAACATTTACCAGGAAAGACCACAGTTTAGGTCACATAAAAAGTCTTAACAAATTCAAGAAGATTGAAATTATATCAAGTATCTTTCCAACCACAATGATATGAAAATGAAAAATTTAAAAAGGGAAAACTGGTAAATTCACGAATAATGAGAAATTGACCAATTTCTCCAATGCATCAAAAAAGAGATCAAAAAGGAAATCAGAAAATATACTAAGGTAAAGGAAAACTCAAACACAACATACCAAAACTTAAGGGGCACAACAAAAGCTACTAAGAGAGACATTTATAGCAATAAACACCTATGTTAAAAAAGAAGAAAAAAAACTTTACACCTCAAGGAACTAGAAAAAGAACAAACTAAGCTCAAAGTTCACCGAAAGGAGGAAATAGTAAAGCTTAGAGCAAAAATAAATGAAATGAAGAACAGAAAAACAATGGGAAAGAAATGATGAAAGTAATAGTTGGTTTTTTTATAAAAATAAACAAAATGACAAAGCTTTAACCTAAACTAAGAAACAAAGAGAAGACTCGAATAAGTAAAAACAAATGAAAAAAAGACATTACAACAGAAGCCAATGAAATGCAAAAGATCATCAGAGACTATTATGAATAGTTCTATGCCAACAAATCATATTATATGAATAATTACAGAAGCAATGAAAAAATTCCTAGAAACATACAACCTAACAAGACTGAATCATGAAGGAATAGAAAACTTGACAGACCAGTAAGGAGATAAAATGAATAACCAAAAACCTGCCCAAAAAGAAAAGCTTAGGACCAAACGGGTTCACTGTTAATTCTACCAAATATTTGAAGACAACACAAATCCTTCCTAAACTCTTTGAAAAGACTTGAAGAAGGAATACTTCCACACTCATTTTATGAGGCCAGCATTATCCTGATACAAAAGCCAGACAAACAAGCTACAAGAACGGGCAGGAGCTTCAAGATGGTGGAAGAATAAGATGTGGAGATCACCTTCCTCCCCACAAATACATCAGAAATACATCTACATACAGAATAACTCCTACAGAACACCTACTGAATGCTGGCAGAAGACCTCAGACCTACCAAAAGGCAAGAAACTCCCCACATACCTGGGTAGGGCAAAAGAAAAAAGAATAAACAGAGACAAAAGAATAGGGACGGGACCTGCACCTGTGGGAGGGAGCCGTGAAGGAGGAAAGGTTTCCACACACTAGGAAGGCCCTTCGCGGGCAGAGACTGTGGGTGGCGGAGGGAGGAAGCTTCGGAGCCACGGAGAGCACAGCCACAGGGGTGCGGAGGGCAAAGCGGAGAGATTCCCGCACAGAGAATCAGTGACGACCAGCACACACTAGCCCGAGAGGCTTGTCTGCTCACCCGCCAGGGCGGTAGGGGGCTGGGAGCTGAGGCTCAGGCTTCGGTCGGATCCCAGGGAGAGGACTGGGGTTGGCTGCGTGAACACAGCCTGAAGGGGGCTAATGCACCACAGCTAACTGGGAGGGAGTCCGGGAAAAAGTTTGGAGCTGCCGAAGAGGCAAGAGACGTTTTCTTAACTCTTTGCTTTGTGGTGTGCAAGCAAAGGGAATTAAGAGCACCGCTTAAAGGAGCTCCAGAAACGGGCGCGAGCCACGGCTATCAGCACGGACTCCAGAGATGGGCATGAGATGCTAAGGCTGCTGCTGCAGCCACCAAAAAGCCTGTGTGCAATCACAGGTCGCTATCTACACGTCCCCTCCCAGGAGCCCATGCAGCCCGCCACTGCCAGGGTCCCGTGATCCAGGGACAACTTCCCAAGGCACAGTGCACATCAGGCTAGTGCAAAGTCATGCTGGCCTCTGCAGTCGCAGGTTTGCCCCACACTCCGTACCCCTCCCTCCCCATGGCCTGAGAATCAGCGGCTCCTTTAACCCCGTCCTGTCTGGGCAGGAACAGACGCCCTCAGGCGACCTACATGCAGAGGCGGGTCCAAATCCAAAGCTGAACCCCAGGAGCTGTGCGAACAAAGAAGAGAAAGGGAATCTCTCCCAGCAGCCTCAGGAGCAGCACATTAAATCTCCACAATCAACTTGATGTACCCTGCATCTGTGGAATACCTGAATAGGTAACGAATCATCCCAAATTGAGGAGGTGGACTTTGAGAGCAATGACATATTTTTTTTCCCTTTTTCACTTTTTGTGAGTAAGTGTATGCTTCTCTATGTGATTTTGTCTATATACCTTTGCTTTTACCATTCGTCCTAGGGTTCTGTCTGTCCGTTTTTTTTGTTTTTTTCTTTTTAGCATACTTTTTAGCGCTTGTTATCATTAGTGGATTTGTTTTTTTGGTTTGGTTGCTCTCTTCTTTCTTTTTTTTCTACTTTTATTAATAATTAATTTTTTATTTTTAAAACTATTTTAACTTCTTTCTTTCATTCGTTTTTTTTCTCCCTTTTCTTCTAAGCCGTGTGGATGACAGGCTCTAGGTGCTCCAGCCAGGCGTCAGGCTGTGCCTCTGAGATGGGAGAGCCAACTTCAGGACATTGGTCCACAAGACAACTCCCAGCTTCACATAATATCAAATGGCGAAAATCTCCCAGAGATCTCCATCTCAACGCCAAGACCCAGTTCCGCTCAACCAGAAGGCTGCAGTGCTGGACACCCTTTGCCCATCAACTAGCAAGAGAGGAACACAACTGCACCCATTAGCAGAGACACTGCCTAAAATCATAATAAGTCCACAGACACCCCAAAACACACTGCCAGACGTAGACATGCCCACCAGAAAGAAAAGATCCAGCCTCACCCACAAGAACACAGGCATTACTCCCCTCCACCAGGAAGCTTAAACAACCCACTGAACCAACCTTAGCCACTGGGGGCAGACACCAAAAACAATGGGAACTATGAACCTGCAGCCTGCGAAAAGGAGACCCCAAACACAGTAAGTTAAGGAAAATGAGAGGACAGAGAAATATGCAGCAGATGAAGGAGCAAGATAAAAACCCACCAGACCTAACAAATGAAAAGGAAATAGGCAGTCTACCTGAAAAAGAATTCAGAGTAATGATAGTAAAGATGATCCAAAATCTTGGAAATAGGATAGAGAAAATACAAGAAACTTTTAACAAGGACCTAGAAGAACTAAAGAACAAATAAAGAGTGATGAACAACACAATAAATGAAATTAAAAATTCTCTAGAATGCATCAATAGCAGCATAACTGAGGCAGAAAAACGGATAAGTGACCTGGAAGACAAAATAGTAGAAATAACTACTGCAGAGCAAAATAAAGAAAAAAGAATGAAAAGAATTGAGGACACTCTCAGAGTCCTCTGGGACAACATTAAATGCACCAACATTAGAATTATAGAGGTCCCAGAAGAAGGAGAGAAAACTAAAGGGACTGAGAAAATATCTGAGGAGATTGTAGTTTAAAAATTCCATATATGGGAAAGGAAATAGTTAATCAAGTCCAGGAAGCACAGAGAGTTCCATACAGGATAAATCCAAGGAGAAACACACCGAAACACATATTAATCAAACTATCAAAAATTAAATACAAAGACAAAATATTTAAGCAGCAAGGGAAAAACAACAAATAACACACAAGGGAATCCCCATAAGGTTAACAGCTGAATTTTCACCAGTAACTCTGCAAGCCAGAAGGCAGGGGCAGGACATATTTAAAGTGATCAAGGAGAAAAACCTACAACCAAGATTACGCTACGCAGCAAGGATCTCATTAAGATTTGACGGAGAAATTAAAACCTTTACAGACAAGCAAAAGCCAAGAGAATACAGCACCACCAAACCAGCTTTACAACAAATGTTAAAGGAACTTCATTAGGCAGGAAACACAAGAGAAGGAAAACGCCTACAATAACAAACCCAAAACAATTAAGACAATGGTAATAGGAACATATATATTGATAATTACCTTAAATGTAAATGGATCAAATGCTCCAACCAAAAGACAGAGACTGCCTGAACAGTTAGAAAAACAAGACCCGTATATATGCTGTCTACAGGAGATGCACTTCAGACCTAAGGACACATACAGACTGAAAGTGAGGGGATGGAAAAAGATATTCCATGCAAATGGAAATCAAAAGAAAGCTGGAGTAGCAATTCTCACAGACAAAATAGGCTTTAAAACAAAGACTATTATAAGAGACAAAGAAGGACACTACATAATGATCAAGGGATCGATCCAAGAAGAAGATATCACAATTGTAAATATGTATGCACCCAAAATAGGTGCACCTCAATACATAAGGCAAATACTAAAAGCTATAAAAGGGGAAATTGACAGTAACACAATCATAGTAGGGGACTTTAACACCCCACTTTCACCAATGGACAGATCACCCAAAATGAAAATAAATAAGCAAAAACAAGCTTTAAATGATACATTAAACAAGATGGACTAAATTAATATCTATAGGACATTCCATCCAAACACAACAGAATACACTTTCTTCTCAAGTGCTCATGGAACATTCTCCAGGATAGACCATATCTTGTGTCACAAATCTAGCCTTGGTAAATTTAAGAAAACAGAATTGTATCAAGGATCTTTTCTGACCACAACACTATGAGACTAGATATCAATTACAGGAAAAAATCTGTAACAAATACAAACACATGGAGGCTAAACAACACACTACTTAATAACCAAGAGATCACTGAGGAAATCAAATAAGAAATCAAAAAATACCTAGAAACAAATGACAATGAAAACACAACAACCCAAAACCTATGGGATGCAGCAAAAGCAGTTCTGAGAGGGGAGTTTATAGCAACACAATCCTACATGAAGAAACAAGAAACATCTCAAATAAACAACCTAACCTTACAACTAAAGCAATTAGTGAAAGAAGAACCAAAAAACCCCACAGTTAGCACAAGGAAAGAAATCATGAAGATCAGATCAGAAATAAATGGAAAAGAAATGAAGGAAACGATAGCAAAGATCAATTAAACTAAAAGCTGGTTCTTTGAGAAGATAAACAAAATTGATAAACGACTAGCCAGACTCATCAAGAAAAAAAGGGAGATGACTCAAATCAATAGAATTAGAAATGAAAAATGAGAAGTAACAACTGACACTGCAAAAATACAAAGGATCATGACAGATTACTTCAAACAACTATATGCCAATAAAATGGACAACCTGGAAGAAATGGACAAATTCTTAGAAAAGCACAACCTCTGAGACTGAAACAGGAAGAAATAGAAAATATGAACAGACCAATCACAAGCACTGAAATTGAAACTGTGATTAAAAATCTTCCAACAAACAAAAGCCCAGGACCAGATGGCTTCACAGGCAAATTCTATCAAACATTTAGGGAAGAGCTAACACCTATCCTCCTCAAACTCTTCCAAATTATAGCAGAGGGAGGAACACTCCCAAACTCATTCTACGAGGCCACCATCACCCTGACACCAAAACCAGACAAAGATGTCAAAAAGAAAGAAAACTAAAGGCCAATATTACTGATGAATATATGTGCGAAAGTCTTCAACAAAATACTAGCAAACAGAATCCAACAGCACATTAAAAGGATCATACACCATGATCAAGTGGGGTTTATCCCAGGAATGCAAGGATTCTTCAATACACGCAAATAAATCAATGTGATACACCATATTAACATATTGAAGGATAAAAACCATATCCTCATCTCAATAGATGCAGAGAAAGGTTTTGACAAAATTCAACACCCATTTATGATAAAAACCCTCCAGAAAGTAGGCAAAGAGTGAACTTACCGCCAACATAATAAAGGCCATATATACAAACCCACAGCCAACATCGTTCTCAATGGTGAAAAACTGAAACCATTTCCACTAACATGAGGAACAAGACAAGGCTGCCCACTCTCATGACTATTATTCAACATATTTGGAAGTTTTAGCCACAGTTATCAGAGAAGAAAAAGGAATCCAAATTGGAAAAGAAGCAAAGCTGTCACTGTTTGCAGATGACATGATACTACACATAGAGAATCCTAAACATGCTACCAGAAAACTACTAGAGGTAATCAATGAATTTGGTAAAGTAGAAGGATACAAAATTAATGCACAGAAATCTCTTGCATTCCTATACAGTAATAATGACAAATCTGAAAGTGAAATTCAGAAAAGACTCCCATTTACCATGGCGACAAAAAGAATAAAATATCTAGGAATAAACCTACTTAAGGAGACAAAAGACCTGTATGAGGAAAATTATAAGACACTGATGAAAGAAATTAATGATGATACAAACAGATGGAGAGATATACCATGTACTTGGATTGGAAGAATCAACATTCTGAAAATGACTAGACTACCCAAAGCAATCTACAGATTCAATGCAATCTGCATCAAACTATGACTGGTATTTTTCATAGAACTAGAACAAAAAATTTCACAATTTGTATGGAAACACTAAAGATGCTGAATAGCCAAAGCAATCTTGAGAAAGAAAAGCGAAGTTGGAGGATTCAGGTTCCCTGGCTTCAGACTATACTACAAAGCTACAGTAATCAAGACAGTATGTTACTGGCACAAAAACAGAAATACAGATCAATGGAACAGGATAGAAAGCCCTGAGATAAACCCATGCACATATGGTCACCTTATCTTTGATAAAGGAGGTAAGAATATACAGTGGAGAAAAGAAAGCCTCTTCAGTAAGTGGTGCTGGGAAAACTGGACAGCTACATGTAAAAGAATGAAATTAAAACACTCCCTAACACCATAGACAAAAATAAACTCAAAATGGATTAAAGACCTAAATGTAAGGCCAGACACTATCAAACTCTTAGAGGAAAACATAGGCAGAACACTCTATGACATAAATCACAGCAAGATCCTTTTTGACCCACCTTCTAGAAATATGGAAATAAAAACAAAAATAAACAAACGGGACCTAATGAAACGTAAAATCTTTTGCACAGCAAAGGAAACCATAAACAAGACCAAAAGACAACCCTCAGAATGGGAGAAAATATTTGCAAACGAAACAAGTGACAAAGGATTAATCTCCTAAATTTACAAGCAGCTCATGTAGCTCAATATCAAAGAAACAAACAACCCAATCCAAAAATGGGCAGAAGACCTAAATAGACATTTCTCCAAACAAGATATACAAATTGCCAACAAACACATGAAAGATTGCTCAACAACAGTAATCATTAGAGAAATGCAAATCAAAATTACAATGAGATATCATTTCACACTGGTCAGAATGGCCATCATCAAATAATCTACATACAATAAATCCTGGAGAGGATGTGGAGTAATGGAACCCTCTTGTACTGCTGGTGGGAATGTAAATTGATACAGCCACTATGGTGAACAGTAGGGAAGTTCCTTAAAAAACTACAAATAGAACTACCATATGACCCAGCAATCCCACTATTGGGCATATACCCTAAGAAGACCATAATTCAAAAACAGTCATGTACCAAAGTGTTCACTGCAGCTCTATTTACAATAGCC